>NC_134265.1:254975525-255296271 GCF_031893055.1 Leptodactylus fuscus
ACATATTAGCTTCCATGGGTAATCTCCACAGAGCAGTAGACTACATCTCAGAGTTGTCCAGACAACAGCTAAAGCTTGCCTCCAAATCCATGGCTATGTCTATGGCCACTAGGAGGCCTTTATGACTAAAACCCTGGAGAGCTGATATGCCTCAAAATTTGCGCTCTACTCCCTTCCTTTTGAGCTTGGGAAGGTATTCGGCTGAGGGCTGGATGACCTCATGGAAGGTCTAGCTGAGGGCAAAGGGAAAAACCTGCCACAAGCCTCCAGAGGAAGGAGACCTCCTCATCCAAAGGCTCAAGGGTCACCGTCCTAGAGGCGCGGGTCGTGGTAATCCCAGGAATGACTCCAAAAAAAAAGCTCTCTGTGGCCATAATTCCTGTTGGAGGATGTCTTTTCCATTTTTCAGCGGCATGGAGAACCCACATAGAAGATCTTAGCGTTCTACAGGTGGTAGAATGCGATTACTCCATAGAGTTCGATCATCTACCTCCTGACCGGTTTGTTACCACCTGGCTTCTTCCCATTGCTCAGCAATGCATCCTCGAATCTTCGGTTGCTAAGTACATCAAAAAAGGGGCTCTAGAAAGATTTCCTCCCTCAGATTCGGTCTGGGGGTTTACTCTCCAGTCTTCCTAGTTCCAAAACTTTCAGGAGACTGGAGAATGATTATCGATCTAAGGTACCTCAACCGATACATAAAAAGAAAATCTTTCCAGATGGAGTCTGTAGACTCTGTAACATCTTTTCTACAGCAGGGCGAAGTAATAATCACTCTAGATTTCAAAGACGCGCATCTCCATGTCCCTATTTTTTGTCCTCACAGGAAGTATCTCAGAATTGCCATTTATATGGCCGGCCACAGAGAGCATTATCAATTCGTCGCACTGCCATTCGGCATTTCCTCAGCCCCATTTGTATTCACCAAGGTGGTCGCTCTGGTCACCGCCACCCTCAGATTAAAAGGCCTATTCATCGTTCCCTACTTGGACGACTGGCTCATAAAAGCTCAGTCTGCTGCAATCCCCCAACAACATCTCCAGATAACTATCAACTTCCTACAGAAGATATGTTGGATAGTCAATTGGGAGAAATCAGAGATCGTGCCAGCTACCCGGAAGAAGTTCCTGGGGTTCATTGTGGATTCAGAGCCGATGCAGATCTTCCTTTCCAGCCCAAGGAGGTTGAGAATAGAGACTGCCGCCCACTATTTTGGACCCAGCGAGTTACCATCCGCACTGCCATGAGAGACCTCGGCCTGATGTCATCCTCGGCCAGGGCGGTCCCTTGGGCTTAATGGCATTTGAGTTCCCTTCAGACAGAAGTGTTGAGAGCCTGGAATGGCTCTCCATGGGAATTGCACAAGAAGATCTGTCTTTCTCCCAGTACCCATCTTTCCCTCAGATGGTGGATACACCTAAAAGACGGAAGGTCTATGGTCCCGACAGTGTGGACCTTGTTGACAACAGATGCATCCCATTTGGGATGGGGAGCCCATCTGGAAGACAAGACTAGACCGGAGTTGGGAACATCCAATATCAAAGAGCTCAGAGCAGTCTAGCTGGCGCTTCTTCACTTTGCTCAGGATCTCAGAGGCAAAGAAGTGAAGGTTCGTTCAGACAACATGACCACTGTAATCTATCTGAACAAACAAGACGGCACCCGATCTCCAGCCCTACTCAGAGAGGCAAATCTAATATTCTCATGGATAGAAAAGAATCTGACGCAGTTATCCGCTGTTCACGTCAAGGGCTCCCTGAACATAGTAGCGGATCAGTTGAGTCAGGGTATCACCGTATCAGGAGAATGGTCTCTCAATCCAGACATTTTTCAGCAGATTGTCCAGAGATGGGGTCTCCCGTAGGTTGATTTTATGGCAACCCGACTCAATGCCAAGGTGGGGACCTTCTGCTCTCTGTACCAGGAGGAAAATCCCTTGTCAGTGTATGCCCTGTCCATCCTGTGGAGGTTCAGGCTATTCTACATCTTCCCTCCAATTCCAATCATACCAGGTATTGATAAAAATAAGACAGGACCAAACTTCGGGAATTGCCATAATCCCGTTCTGGCCAAAAAGGGCTTGGTTTGCCCAGCTCATGAAGATGAGTCAAGGCATAGCCTTGGAAAGGAAAGGAAAACCAAGGAAAAGCCTGCAGAACCTTCTACGCCATCAGAAGACAACTGTACCACCTCAAACCACCGGTGAGGGTCTAGTTGAAGATATTTGACGCAGTCATCGCTCCGATCCTTCTCTATGGCAGTGAGGTTTGGGGCCCAGCCACCTACTCAGACCAGTCAAAGTGGGATTCCAGCCCAACAGAGACCTTCCACCTGGAGTTCTGCAAGTACCTGCTCCATGTCCATCGCAACACCTCCAACATGGCCTGCAGGGCAGAGCTAGGCAGACTCCCCCTATGGCTCACCATGCAGAAGAGGGCGCTATCATTCTGGACACACATACAGGGTAGCAGCCCTGGCTCTTACCACCACCAAGCCTGGCTGAACCACAGAGCCCGGAGAAAACCTGATGCCCCCCAACCAAGCATCAACCATCTGCCAAACCAAAACCCCCAACATGCCCTGAACAAGGCTCAAATAAAAGGAGTCATTGAGAGAGACAAAGAGCGGTACGTTGCATAATGGAGAAGCGCAATAAATAACTCCAAGAAACTCACTGTGTACCAGTCATTGCAAAGGGACTACACCATGGCCACCTACCTGGAGAGAATACGCCACCCCAAACACAGACAGACCCTGAGCCGGTACAGACTGAATGCCCACAACCTGGAGATGGAGATGGGGTGACACAGCCAGACGTACAAGCCATGGGAGAACAGACCGTGCCAACACTGTGACCAGGGGGCCCTAGAAGACGAGACCCACTTCCTGCTACACTGCACCAAATACTCAGCTGTGAGAGCGGTCTACTTTCAAAGACTCTCTGCCCACATCCCAGACTTTCACATCTGCAGACGAGAAGAGGAAACTCTATATCATACTGGGAGAAGAAGAGGCCACTGTGGAGATCGCTTCCCAATATGTGTCCAGCTGTCACCAAACAAGAGGTAGATGAGACCCCACGGACTGTTATACCCCAAACCACCCACCCCACCTCCCCATATAGTGGTCTCCAACTAGAAGGAATATGAGACTCCACGGACTGTTATACCCCAAATCAACCCCACACCCCACACCCCCATACCCACCAAACCCCCTTTCCCCCCCAACTCCAACTCCCCCCCCCAAAATATCTATTCGTGTCAATAAAGCCTGTTTGATTTGATTTGATATTGGAGGCTTCCCCCCCTCCTAGACCTGGTAACCCAAGGAGAGCTGAGATGCCAGGATCTGAGGAGACTCAACCTCGACAGCCTGGAGGTTGACCAGTCCCTTTTAAGGAACAAAGGACTGTTGCAAGCCGTTCTGAAGACTCTCGCAAGCGCCAGAGCTGTTTCTACTAATAACAACTACAGAAGTATTGGCAACATCTTCAATGCCTGGTGTCTTGAACATGAAGTAGACTCCTCCGATCCCCCAATAAGCGTGATCCTGGATTTTCTTCAGAACAGACTAGACAGAGAGATGGCTGCTGCCACCCTAAAGGTACATGTAGCTGCTCTGTCCACCTATCTGGGGAGTCATTTGTCTCAAGATCCTTTAATAAGCACCTTTATAAAAGGGGCAACTAGGCTGAGAACTGTGGTTTTCCGGATCGCGTTTAGCTTAGGTTCCTTCCGGGCTTCAGACCTAAAATTCTTTCCACCACAAATATAAACCAGCTGATCACCTTACCAGCTTTTTTTTCCATGTCTTTCATCTGCTGACGAAGAAAAGTTCCATACACTGGACCTTGTGAGATGCCTGAGAATCTACCTCCAACATACGCATTCCTTCAGTAAGTCTGAAAACCTCCTCATCAACTTCTTGGGGAGACACAAAGGGCTTAAGGCTTCCAAAGCCTCAATTTCATGCTGGGTCAGGGAGACAATTAAGATCTCCTATTCAACACAAGATTTATCTCCTCCGCCCCTTCTAAGAGCGCATTCTATGAGGTCGGTTTCCACCTCCTGGGCAGAGACAAAAGCCTTGTCTCTAAGTCAAATTTGGTCTGCTGCTTCTTGGTCCTCGGAGTCACCCTTTGTGTCCCACTACCGCCTGAACACTCGGGCTTTAGAAGCTACTGCTTTTGGTTGCACGGTTTTAAGTGCAGTTGGTGGTGAGGACCCACCCTAGGGGATTACTCGCTAACTCCCCAGATTGTGCCACTGGTAGAATGACCGGGAACGAAGGATTATGAAGATAAGACAAGACATCCCGCCCATAAGAATTTTGTCAGTATTATTAATATATTGTGTTACCTATGTATAATTAGGTTACTCTTGTATATACACTAAGGGGGGGAGGTCCTTGTGTCCTGTTATTGGGCAAGCCATGATTGATTAATTGGCTAATTAAAATTCCGCCTGTCCTGCCAGCACACAGGGGCAGAAATACCCCATATTATATTGTGCCTCTGTTAGGACTAAGGGAAACAAGATTATCTTCATAATCCTTTGCTCTTGTCTGTTACAGAACAATGCCTAAGCTTTTTGCTCCATTGCAGAACAATGTCCGGTGGTTTGCCGAGTCTCATAATGAAGGACTTTCGTAGTCTGTAGCTCTTATTTAAGACAGCAGTACCTTATAGAAGTAAATGTACATCAAAGTACAGTTAGCCATATGTTATGCTTTCTTTCTTAACTGGACTATACCACATAAAAGACTCTAGTTGGGACTTTATATGTGCTTATTATCTCAGATAAAATATCACATAATGGTAAATATTTAGATTTTGTTTAAAAAAACCTAATCTTTTTTTGCCAAAATAAGAAGTAGAAACAGAAGAAGAAGGAGAATTTCATATATATGAACAGCTCACGAAGCTCTTGGAATAAACGTAAGATAAATTGCAAGCTTCAGTAAGCAGCAGTCTGTTGTGCGATGATGAATCCAGAGAGCAACAGTTGGAAAAAGTCAAATATCTTTAAAGCCCTGATAGTGGGACACTTCCAAAGGATGAGTATTTCACATGGTAAGCCTACCTTCAGAAATGTGATTCAGCAAACGTCTTGAAATATTCATGCAGTTTCCTCATGAAGTAGACTAACATTTCAAGTTCAATAGAGAATGTGTTTATAAGGGTACCTTTCCCAAAACTTCTGTGCTTTTATAGCTTACATGAGTGCTGGTGCTTTCCTAAAGCCTGCGATGTATTTGGTAGTGTGTCAGCTGTCAGAATATCCACTGCACCAGTAGTGAAAGTCACTTCCTGAGGTATACCAATAATCGATATGCGGCTTTCATTAGAATGGCAGTATTAGATATTCTGACAGCTGATGGGAAGAATGGATTCTGCAGTTCCAGAAACTGTCAGGGCTTGTATGATTTGGTGATCATTTGACAATGTTTCCATAAATAATGTGTTCTGCAGAGGTGACCAAAGAGAGAAGGGGCACAGTTGACCACAAAGGTACACAGCCATAATACCTGGAGTTCAGCTGTCATCCTGCAATCATATTCTACATGTCAGCGGAGTAGACAACACATATCAGTACATTGGCTGCTGACTGTCATATAGTAAACTACAATAGTCAGGGGACTAAGTATTGTCATGATTTATAATATACAACAAAGCCTAACCAACAGGTTGTCAAGATTGTTGATGTTGAAGGGAAGACATGGCTTTCTAAAAACCCTCCTCATCTTCGAATTTGACAGTATATATTTAAGGTAAGATCAGCAGACAAATAGAATTTCAAAAGGAGGATGAATACAAAGACATTTAGCCGAAGGCTGGACAATTGCTTTGTGTTGAGCCATAAAACATTTTAAACCTCATTCAAGAGCAAAGTGCTTATTACAATGAATTGCTGTTGTCTTTAGAAATGGAAGGGAAAAATAAGCCTTAGGGATTGAACCTGATGCTTCATTTATTGCAGTCTCTAGCCTTTTGATATATTAACCATGATATGAGACGTCTCCTCTACGCCAAGTAAGAGAATAAAACTTCTGATGTATGCTGCAGGTTGTATATCAGCATAATTTCTCAATAATACAAAAGAATTTTACTTTAGCGATAAACATAAATACAATAGGAAAGAAGAAGGAGCATACGTTACCTTTCTTTTTGCCCTAAGTTGTTCATGATATTTGTCAGATGTGTCCCCCGGTATTTCTCCTCCCCACAGCGTAATTCCAACAATTGTGTATGTTATGCCCATGACAAGTAATGGGAAGCAGTACACAAACAGAACCACAATGATTTGGTACCTAAAATGTAGAAAACAAGATGATGTTTTATATTGTTTCATATTTATTGTGCTTATTAATATAAGGAAATGTTCATCTCCTCTGACAGTAGGTAAGTAAAGATAAAAAGGACAAAACTACATCAGATTTTCACACAAGTCCTCAAAGTAGATGTAGAGAACCAAATCAAAGAAATGAGTCAGAAATATTAGATTTGGTAACTTATTTTTAGAATGATCTAACATGTTTTCAATGAATAGAATGGCTTTATGTAAGAATCATTGATTTAGCAAAGTCTGATGTCCACAACACATGTATGTGGAAATGTATCAAGGCACGGACAAAGGAATTTTCTAAGGACCTTAGAAGAAGATTTGTTTATGCTCATCGCACTGAATAAAGTTGCATATTTTTACAAAAAAGTTAGTTTTTAGAGTGTTCCTTCAGGCTAGATCTTTTTCTACCTGTGGTGAAACTTAAGAGCACTAGTGTCAAAAATACACTAAAACAGAATCTTTTTTATGTGTTTTGGTTTGATGTCTATATTATACCTCTGGCAGGTTGTGCTATTGCACAGGATATATTATTGATGATTTATGGGGTACATGTCTGAGGACCATTTAACTGACTGATTAAATGTTTTAGTTTATTTCTGATACTAGTGTTGTTATGTTTGTACTTGGTGTCTTGATAAATTCGCTCCTGTAGGAGGTTGTGTATGTACCGAGTGTTTTTTTTTTTTGTGATCCTATTGCAGAGAATTATACAGGATTGTAATATAAAAGTAACAGGCAGCCTTAGACAGGGTCTTATAGGCACTCATGAGAAGACAGTCTACTTTTTGTATTGTTAATATGAGACTTCAGCCTGTTTTATTGCAAAGGAGCAGCAACTGAATGCCACCTTCATTCTGCATATATACAGTCCTATGAAAAAGTTTGGGCACCCCTATTAATCTTAATCATTTTTAGTTCTAAATATTTTGATGTTTGCAGCAGCCATTTCAGTTTGATATATCTAATAACTGATGGACACAGTAATATTTCAGGATTGAAATGAGGTTTATTGTACTAACAGAAAATGTGCAATATGCATTAAACCAACTTTTTGTATCCTTCCCCTGAACAACTATGTTGAACAATCTTTGTTTTCAGATCATTTGAGAGTTGTTTTGAGTAGCCCATGATGCCACTCTTCAGAGGAGATTCAAATAGGAGAACAACTTGCAATTGGCCACCTTAAATACCTTTTCTCATGATTGGATACACCTGGCTATGAAGTTCAACGCTCAGTGAGGTTACAAAACCAATTTTGTGCTTTCAGTAAAAAGTAGTCAGGAGTATTCAAATCAATAAAATGATAAGGGTACCAAAATTTTTGCACCGGTCAAATTTTGGTTTAATGCATATTGCACCTTTTCTGTTAGTACAATAAACCTCATTTCAATCCTGAAATATTACTGTGTCCATCAGTTATTAGATATATCAAACTGAAATGGCTGTTGCAAACACCAAAATATTTAGAACTAAAAATGATTAAGATTAATAGGGGTGCCCAAACTTTTTCATAGGACTGTACATATGTGGACAAAATTGTTGGTACCTCTCATTTAATGAAAGAAAAACCCACAATGGTCATAAAGAAAACCTTGAATCTGACAAAAGTAATAATAACCAAACTACATGTTGACGATCCGCAAAGCTTCTGGGAGAATGTCCTATGGACAGATGAGACAAAACTAAATCTTTTTGACAAGGCACATCAGCTCTATGTTCACAGAAGGAAAAATGAAGCATATCTTTAAAAGATCACTGTCCCTACTGTGAAACATGGAGGAGGCCCTGTTATGTTCTGGGGCTGCTTTACTGCATCTGAAACAGGGTGTCTTGAATCTGTGTAGGGTATAATGAAATCTCAAAACTATCAAGGGATTCTAGAGAGAAATGTGCTGCCCAGTGACAGAAAGGTTGGTCTCAGCCGCAGGTCATGGGTCTTGTAATAGGATAATGACCCAAAACACACAGCTAAAAATACCCAAGAATGGCTAAGAGGAAAATATTGGACTGTTCTGAAGGGGCCTTTACGAGCCCTGGCCTAAATCTTATTGAGCATCTTTTAAAGGAGCTGAAAAATTGCCATCTGGAAAAGGCAACCTTCAAACCCGAGACAGCTGGAGCAGATTGCTCATGAGGAATGGCCCAAAATACCTGCTGAGAGGGGCAGAAGTCTCAGGGCTCGTTCACATCTGCGCCCGGCACTCCGTTATGCAGGTTTCCTGCATAAAACAGAGCAGGAGACGGAAACCTGCAGGAGTCTTTCTCACCCATTCATATGAATGGGTGAGAAAGCTGTCCGGCCGTGAGCGGCGGTGAGCGTTTTACGCTCTTCGCTGCGAAACCAGGTTTTTTAATCCGGACACAGAGTCGGACATGCAGTACTCTGTGTCCGGATTTTAAAAAAACGGTTTTGCATAAAACGCTCACCGCCGCTCACGCCGGACCCGGTCTGTGCTTTCCTTCTTCTTGCATGTAGAAGACGGAAACACAGAATGGAGTGCTGAATGCAGTTGTGAACTTAGCGTCATTGACACTTACAGGAATGATTTGAGCGATTGCCTCAAAAGGTTGTGCAACAAAATTTTAAGGGAACCATCATTTCTGTCCAGGCATGTTTCATGAGTTTTAGTTTAAAAAAAAAATCTGTTGAAGCACGGTTAAAAAGCAATGTCTGACTTTCATTTGTTCATTTTCATATTATTTATTATTACTTTTGTCAGATTCAAGTTATTTCTGTGACCATTGTGGGTTCTTCTCTCAATAAACGAGGGGTACCAACAATTTTAACCATGTGTGTATATACCATGAACACTTAATTATATACAGATGTAGCAGAGTTAACCCAGATTTCTGTAGTTGTTTAAACTGCTGCAACATGATATCTTATCACAGAAGATAACAAAAACCAATGAAAAGTCATTAGAAAAATATCTTTCAATGACTGTTCATAGTTTTTTGTTTTCTTCTGTGAAAAGGTTTTAAGCTGCAGCAATTTAACAATTGCAGAAATCAGGATTAACTACATTTGTATATGAAATATAGTTTTGTCTTTTTTTTAATTCCTGTATCTGTAGTTATATGAAAAATCAATCCATGTCTGCTTATCAGTGTCCAGAAAGTAAGGATTACAATGACAGATTAAAGGAACACTACACATAGAGCATACAAAAAATATAAAAGCAATTCCACTATTATCCTTTTTTATCCTATTTTGTTTCATGTGCAACTGAAAAAGAGGAACATATAAAGAAATCTTCTTTATGTGTCCAGTCTACGCTCACCGTCCTTGCAATCCTGCGTCTTTCTGAAAGACACCTAGCTAGTGCAGACCTATCTGCAGATGGGCGCAAGGATTGTTAAGACATGTCACCTTGGTTGAAGCTCATGTCTCAGTCGCTTACCATCCAAAATGTGGGAATGATCAGTAGGAGATGAATCCTTGTGTTCTTTGCTTATTTTATGTGTAGAGCTTATGGTACTACCTATCCCCCTCACCTCCCCCTAGCCGCAGCCACTGTCAGTTATGTTCTGCTTGCCAAGTCTCTCGTCCTCTCAGGCACCATCTCTGCTTTCAGCCTCCTGTTTCTCTGCATATCTCTTAGATGACTCTTGCTCTGTCAGTATTAACATCTTCCTCAACAGGAAGGTGCCGGAGCAATAAGGTTCCTTGTTTTATGGTGTCCTGTGAAAGCTTTCTTTTCAATATTCTAACCTCTGCCTTTACACCCAACTTTGAACCTACCCCACCTGCCCTGAGCTATGTAAGTTACCTCTAATGAACCAGTGCCAAATGCTTTTATCTTACATATGAACTCCACATGCCCTGAC
This sequence comes from Leptodactylus fuscus, assembly GCF_031893055.1. Classification (NCBI taxonomy): domain Eukaryota; kingdom Metazoa; phylum Chordata; class Amphibia; order Anura; family Leptodactylidae; genus Leptodactylus; species Leptodactylus fuscus. Next base: position 254,985,698 of record NC_134265.1, read on the forward strand.
ATCAATTTTCCATTGATTACCTCTTTGACTGTCCCTTCGGATCAACTAAGACTACTCCTAGAGTTAGCAAACTGGTGGTTCCCTGTAGTACCACATCTCCTTATGGCGGTTCAGGGATTAAATCTCAGACACAAATATCCACAAGTCAAATCATTTCAGTTCTACAGTGGGCCAACATATGTAAAAAAAAAAATCAAGCAGACAGTGTGGCTAAGTAAGTTTATCTGCTGTTCTCTTTTACCATTCATTTCAAGATTTAGTGTCTGTTATTTTTCTCTATTTTATTCTATTTTATTGTTTTCACAGTAAGGCTACTTTCACACTATAGTTTTAACATCCATTGCTCTGATCTGTCAGAAAATCTAAGCAATGGATAATAAAAAAGCAAAATGATACGAACAAAACACTTAGTATAAAACCAGTCATATAAAGTGAAATGTTTCAGTTTCTAGCCCGATTAAGTTCACCAAGACCATTTTTTGCCATTAGTATACAGTCTGTCAGTTCTCTATCTCTGGTCACAGGGTGTTACAATAAGGAAGTAACAAGAAAAAAAGCGTTTCAGCTCACCCTGTAACGTATTGTAAGGGCTTCTTGGAGAGCCCCGCTTGTGGGCGGACTCCTACCCTCTGACACAGCAGTAGACAACAATAAGAGACGCCAGCTGCATCCAAGGTGCCAATTTAGAACAAGGATCCACGAGGTTAAAAATTAACTCTTTATTCTTCCATATTAAAAAGGTTACAGATGTAACTGTACAGGTTAGTCTGGTACAAGGCTACGTATTTCGGGCGCTATACGGCCCTTCTTCTCGACTCAACCTCCCAAACTAACTGAGTTGCTTATAAACAATACCTGTACTAACCCCTCCTACTAACAATCATTAACATGTTGATCAGGTGTTTATCTAAGAAAATCTAATAGCATACAATATAACAACAAATAGTAACAGATAATAAATACATGTTCAATATTGCAAACATTATACATAGAAAACATCAACATGCACAATAATCATTATGTTAAACCGTTGTGGATCATGTAACTGAAAATCGCATCATGTGTGAATAGAGTCCACTGTTAATAAGTCAGAACAAAACAGAACCATACCAATAAAGAAAAATTTTTTAACCTCATGGATCCTTGTTCTAAATTGGCACCTTGGATGCAGTTGGCGTCTCTTATTGTTGTTAACTGCTGTTACAATAAGGGATGGGGAAGGGGGGGTGCAGCTGTATGGGAAAGTGTGGAAATTCCTCCAGGGTAGACCATAGAGTAGGTCTCCTGGCTAATGGTGATGTGAGATGACCTTGTGTGGCAGCTGAACATGTATACTTTTGGTTCAGTTTACTTTGGAGAATCTTTAAGTGACATGTAACATGGAAGCATAGTTTCTTAAGCATGCAGTAACGACTCACAGAGATCTCTACAACTATAGATGGGAAAGGCATTAGCTCTTTACTCCCTCCTCTAGTCTTCTGTCCTTTTACACCATGGGGTGACCCGGCTCCAAATCCTAGCTCCATGGTGCTAGCTTGACCCTTGCTTTCAGCTGCTCTTGGGGAAATACTGGACTTGCATTGGCCATGGATACTCCATTACCCACTTATTAGAAGTGGAGATTTTCCATACAGAAACAAGACTATTTGTGCCAATTTCTGGGGGCCAATGTTGAGGGACAGCCTATTGACTAACAAGCACAACTTATTCAATCTTTTCTCTTTAGATACCATCTCTAAGTGGACTCCAACAGACTAACGCTAAGGCCCCACTGTTTTCCTCCGCGGACTTTCTGTTACAATTATATCTATAGGAAAGCCGCCGGCATTTCCATAGATATAATTGACATGCTGCAATTTTTAAAACCGCGCCGGTTTTGGAAATCGCAGCATGTCCGCGCTGAGATTTATTTTGCAAAGTGGGCATGGCATTTGCATGAATCCCATCCACTTTGCAAGTGCTGTAAAATGCTGCGATTTTTACCAAATCGCAGCATTTCCCGGACAGTGGGGCCCCGACCTAAAGAAGGCTATAATCTAACTCAACCCACCTTCTAGAAACATCATAGTTGATGCCATTCCCATTTACAAAGATAATGCTGCAAAAATGGCATGCTTTCTCTTAAGGCTAAGGCCCCACGTTGTGGAAATGAATCTTTTTTGTTGCAGATTTTGCTGCAGTTTTTGAGCCAAAGTCAAGAGTGGATTTAACAGAAAGTAAATGAATAAGCGCTTCCTTTATATTTTCCATTCTAATTCAAGCCACTTCTGACTTTGGCTCAAACATCTATAGTAAAATCTGCAACAAAAAAACACTACGTTTCCACAATATGGGGCCTACAGTAAGGTGCCTTAATTGCCATATTAGCCTATAGACAGGTGGAAATGCTGCAGTTCTCTGGAATCTTTGCCGTTCTCTCAGAGCACTTGCAGGATAATTTGCCTATCTGTAAAAAAATGATTTTCTCTGCATTGCTTCTTCAGTTTGTTGTCATAAAGGTATTTTTCTGTTCCTATTAAAAAATCACATTTTTTATTTGTGAATCATTTTGGATTTGGCATATTTCCTTTAAAGGCACATTGTGAAACTAAAAAAAAGTGCAAAAATACATTAAAACATTAGCAAATAGCAGAAAACATATGTATGGTCTAAGCAAGTACAATTTTTTTCCACGAGGAGTGTTCTTGTGAGACACTAGTATATACATATATAATAACAGCCATAATTCTATGTATGAATAAAGACTTGACAATAACCAACCACCAATAATTCCGCGGTAAGACAGGTGTCATGTTATACTAATATATGAAAATAACTTCTGATAGCAAGTGGCAAAGAAATTCATTCTCTGAACAGTGAATGTCCTCTGGTGAATTAAGCTATGGATATTATTTCTTACATGACAGGTACAAAATCCATGTTATTGAAACTGGATCACTGTGTCTTCGATGATACATTCCTATGTCGATGATAAAATTGCCTTTATTCCATTAGCACAGCTTCTTGACATGTTGTCAGTGCTGGGTAAGAATGTGTTTCAAAAATCTTTCTGTTGACCTTGAATGTGTTTTTCTTATTTACTTGTGTACCTCTGTTTTTTTTTAACTAATGCAGCGTGACTCTGAATCAACCGACTAATCCGAAGGAAGCAACCAATTCATAATCAATTTTATATAGACACAAATGGAAAGACCTGTCTATCAGGCTGCGATGGAACGAAATAAGCCAGAGGAAAGCCAACCAGTGGACATTTGTCTTCAAGCCTGATATTTAACATAAGCTACAACCTAGTGTTAAAACTCTTATTTCTCTAATACCTTGGAACTCTTTAGAACAAAACCTCGTTTATTGTATTCAGGGCACATGTCACTCTATCATGCCGTCTGTGGTTAGGGCAGAATGGACAAGCCTATACATTTCATATAAATCCTTTAATTGCTTTATTTCTACAAATTATCTCATATATAAATCTAAATAATGTGTATTTTCATTAGATATGAGCGAACTGATTTGTAACAAATCAGCTTCGACTCAAATTTTCCATAAGTTTTGTTACAAAACTGAAATTTTTGGGATTCGGCTGGGGTGAACTAAAATGGCTGCTGCCAGATGAAATATCAGATAGAATAGCAGAGTAGGAGGAGGTCTCTGTGACCTAGATGGGCTTCTGACATCACCTACAGCCTCTCAGCCAATCATGAGTAGTATGTGAAGAAGTTACAAGTCTGATGTCATAGTCTGAATATAAGATTCAGTGGGCAGTAAAGGAGAAGAGCCATTTTTTGAAAGAGAGCCTAGAGGAGAGATGTGTTATTAGTTATTGTATGATCCAAAGGAATTGCTGCTACATTGTTGGTGGAAAAACAACACTAACAATGCAATAGAATTACAGAACTATAGGAGAGGAAGACTAGTATGGTTCATAGTTTAGTTAGATTTAATAAATTTTGCTGTGACTGTAATGTTCTTTGTGTTACACAATCACACCCCAGGCCACCCATTCATTGCCAGTAGTCTCATGTTAAATCTTTTTTTGCAATAGTCTTTGTTTTTTCTTTTAATACAGTGTCAGGTTTGTCTATACAGTAGCTTATTGCTCTGTGATTTGACTGTTCACAGAATGTATTACATTGTTTTAGCAACAGAGTCAGTTCTTTCAGTGCAAAATCAAAATCAAATTCTAATTTTTTTTTTTTTTGCAATAAAATTTAGTGATAAAAATTCAAACTGACTCCTACAGCGTGTTCTAGCCCAAAGACCACCAAACTGATGTGGGGCACACGGCATAATGGCACATAATGGAGGGCCACTATGGGGCATTACACTGTATTTTGCCACTATGTATGGACATTATACTGTATGGAGAGGCAACTATGATATGTAGGGACACTGTGGGATGATATGCAATGATATATTAGTATATAATATGCCACACTGTATAGAATATGAAAGGTCCTCTTTAAAGCATCTCCAGTTATAAGCAGCTTTGCATAAATTTATAATAAATAAATAAATGCAGGAATTGAAAGATAACAGAGTAGTAGAAAAAGATATCTAAAACTAAAAAACAGCACTAAGAACTTGATTTGAGGCACCCCAAATGACATGACCAGAGCTGGTTGGACTTCAGCTAAATTTGCACCCAGATTATCACCCCAGACACTTAGTGTGAGAAATAGACGCACTATCAAGTGAAATCAAACCAAGACCCAGAGCAAAACTCACAAGACAGAACAGGAGAGTGGAATCAAAGGAATAAATGTACCAAGGTTGATCTGAGAGTTCACGTCAAAGTCAAAATCAGAACACAAACAAATACCGGGTAACCAAGCCAAGGTCAGTAGTACAGCAAACATACAGGCATGAATTAAACTATGGAGACTAGCTAGTAACAATTAACTAATAGCAGGTGCATGGAGAGTTTGGGACAGACTTTAAATAGCTCTCCTCACCTCCTGAGCAGTACTGAGATTCCTAACAAGCTGAATACAAGAAATCTGCTCTCGCACTAAATTCAAATCTGTCAATCATATGAGAGCAGCTTTTGAATTTTGAAATACCGGCGGTTGCCCCTTTATAATCTTTCCCTGTCACAGGGATGTCACAGTATAGGGATAGTAAAAAATGGTGGCAAAGAGTGAAAAACAAAACCACAGCAGAGATACCCTCACCACTGCCAATGGTGACCCTGCTATGTATAGATACTTTGACCATTTTAATTTAGTGCCAAATCATCTATTCTGGCACTAAATTCAAATGGACCAAACACAGAAGAGCCACTGCCGCCATCGAATTCAATAGTGGGAGCAGCTGTCCTGTGATTTCTTTTTTTAACCCACTTCCACCAATTTTTTTTACTATCCATAGTAGCAAGAACACTATCTTTATTATCAGCAGTAGTCCTGCTATCACAGACCACTGCCACTATTGAATTCAGTAATAGTAGCCGCTTTTCTGTGCCAGCGACAGTGACTTTAGTTAAACTTTGACAAGTCCCAAATTATTTGGTTTTGTTAAAAAAACAAATAAATAAATATTCGGTTCGAGTTCAATTCATTCATCTCTATTACTGACCTATCCTTAGGCTAGATTATACTTTTAGTCTAGAAAACCTTTTTCCTATAAAAATGAATTGAGAATAACATATTAACAAATTGCCTCGTTTTAGGTATTATAGTTAAATGTACAAGCACTGTGTGAAAATAAGTTGTAGATCCACTTGACATTTAATTAAAGGATTTTTGATTACCATGTTCATGTTCTGAACTTAATGACATAAAATATATTATGTTAGAATACAAAATAAAAAGTATACGTACGTTAATTTTTTTCCAAACCCTGGCCAGACAAGTAAGCATAGAGTTCTTCTTGGTGTCACTTTGATTTCTGAATAAAGGCACTGAGGGAAAGCCAGCACAAATGCAAAAACCCAGATACTTCCAATGACGACTTTCGTTGACGTGGCAGATAGACGTGGCTTCAATGGATTAATAATAGCCATATATCTATAAGACAAGCATATTAAATCATAATGTCAGAATTCTAAATTGTTGCAAAGAACATTTTCTGTTTATAGACAATGATCATCATAGCTGCAGTAAAATATTATGTTCATTCTTCTCATAGAAAAACACTTAAAGCAACTCTTTACACTGCCTCTTACTAAGGCTCATTACCCTCAGTATTTGTGTCTCAGTTACATAATGATCAGCTTTTTTCTCATTAGGCCTTTTTGATATTCTCAACTTTTTCATCTAAAACTTTAAATTGCATATATATATATATATATATATATATATATATATATATATATATATATATATATATATCATGTAACCCCTGCAATAAGCACTTTGCATACAGCATATGCTACAGTTAAAGGGGTTTTCCCATCTCAGTACTTCAGCAGTCTGCCTGCAGTCTGTTCTTCTCACTACCTGTATCCCCCCCCCCCCACCTTTGCTGAACGGGCTTGATAAGGATCACAATACTTATACCAATCAGGTAATATGCAGATGCTTGTACACAATGGATTCAGTATTATCTGGGTGTTTACATAGAGAGATAACAGACTCGGCTTTATCAGCAAACTGCAATTATCTGAACTGCTTGTCCTGCTGGCACTGAGTAAGTGACATCACTTGTCCTATCTCACAGGTCCGTAGTTATAGTAATTCTGTGTAAACAATGGTAGGAATAAGTTCATTAGGAAATGTCTTCATTTTACATAAGCTACCAGTATAGATAGGATCCTTGAGATGGGACAACCCCTTTAATGCCAAGCAAGGACCCATTACATCAAACATTAGCTCTTTTTATCCTACAGGATAGGGGATTAAATTACCCTACATCACTTGCTTTCCCATGTCCTTGCATCTTGGGGAGGAGCATCAGAGAGAGAGACTGATAGGTCCAAGTAGAGGATTATGGAAATTGAATAAACAGGAAAGAGAAAGCCAGAGAGCACATACTATGACACTGGGTAATCCAGAACATAGAGAAAATTCTACCAGTCCAACAGCTCACTCGCAGATATATAAAGTAATTTTTTTCTGGTGTGGCAAACAATTTTGAGGCAACAAAAAGTGTAGCTATATTGGTTGTCACTAGAGATGAGTGAGTAGTGAAATATTCGAGATTCTATATTCGTTTCGAGTAGTCCCTCAATATTCGGCTATTTGATGGAATATTGAATCCCATTATAGTCTATGGGAATAAAATGTTCGTTTCAGGGTAAACCACTATTCGACAAATGGGAGTCACCGCGTCCACAAGTAGCAGGAGGAGAGTGTTGAGGAGGAGCGAAGGAGAGCGTGGTACTTGGGCAGTCAGCACCGGGAACTATCTAGGGCCGGATGCGGTTTCTCTAGATTACCAGGAGAGCACAGACTTTCAAAACTAGCCTAGTACCCGAGCGCTGGACAAGTAAAAACAAAGCAGAAGGAGTCTGGGCCCACATACAGAGAAAGAACAATACAGAGCAGGACATGGCAGGGAGAGAATGATAGACCCACATGATAGTGTTTTACCTTTGAGTAGCAATCTCCAACATCCCTCCTGCAGAACCAGAGTTGATTGGCTGAATGTTATACAGTGTATAGCATTCGGCCAATCAACGCTGGTTCTGCAGGAGGCTCGTCTTTGATGAGGCGGAATCTAAGATCGGACCACAATGAAGACTTCATTACAGCAATATTAGAGCAATAAGTAACAACCAATATGGCTATGCAAAAATACCAATTGGAAGAAAACAGAAAGATGCCAAGATTTCTACAAGGAAAACAAATGATATCAAACCTTTAGTGCTGCCTTAAATACTATGTATACCTTTCTGTTTTTTGTTTCCAATATTTATTTGTGTATATTCAGAGAAATAATACATTTTTGTAGTTGAGTACAATTAAAATGTTTGCTTTGTTTGTCTTCTACAGCTTACATGTATAAGCAACTTGAAGAATGCTATTTCTTATCTAAGGTTGCCTTCACATGGAGTAACGCCGGACTTGTAAAAATCCTCATTCACAGCCGTACACACGAGTGCTGCGGAAGGCTCCTGAACACTTCCCATTCACTTCAATGGGAGCGCTCGTAAAGCCGGCGTTACGAGCACTCCCATTGAAGTGAATGGGAAGTGTTCAGGAGCCTTCCGCAGCACTCGTGTGTACGGCTGTGAATGAGGATTTTTACAAGCCCGGCGTTACTCCGTGTGAAGGCAGCCTTATCCATCAGACTGACAGCCTGACCACTCATTTTCCACCTTTCCGCTTTACTATTATTATTAAAGATGAACTTTGATCTGGTCATAAATCAGCTTTAGGCTGAAGCCCCATGTTGTGGAAATGCTGCTATTTTTGTTGCAGATTTTGTTGCGGCTTTTTGAGCCAAAGCCAAGAATGTCTACGAAGCTAATGGGAACTATATAGGAAACTCATGGGGTCCATTCACACGGAGTAGTGTGCACATAATATGGCACGTATACGGCATGTGAGACTTTGAGCGCCGTAAAAGCTCCCATTGATTTCAATGGGAACCTGGATCGTATACGCCGCGTTATTTTGCGGCCGTGATTTTGCAGCTTTTACGGCGCTCAAAGTCTCACACGCCGTATACGTGCCACATCATGCGGCATGTTACTCCGTGTGAATGGACCCTTATACTTCTACCTTCTACTCAATCTACTTTAAAAAAAAGCAATAAAATCTGCAACCAAAAAAAGCTGTGTTTCCGCAATGTGGGGTCTCATCCTTAATGTCCACACATACATTGAATAGTCCCTTTGGTTCAAAACTATGTATTCACTTCTTCATTAACAATCACATGCATACAGTATACTGTCAGTAAAATCATGAACGCACAGAGATATTTATCAATACAAAGCCTTGAAGCAAACAAGTTGACACACAATAGGACAAGGGTAGATTTTGAGTGGACACACCAGTTGTCAAATTATTTATACATTTCCAGAAGGAATAACATGAGCACATCACAACAAGAAAAAATGCTCTAAAATGATTATTTCCAGGAAACACAATGTTCTAAATAAAACACGAAATTGTTTGGAGTAGAGTAACAATTAAAATAGTAATACAAAATGAAAGTTTGTGTCGTACAATGGTGGTACATAATATCATTTCAATTGTGTTATGAGGTAGAATTTGTATTTACAAGTGAGTTGTGTTTAGAAATGATTTAATATTATCCTGGCACTATAAAAAACATTTTGTTTGCCTGAGGCATTCAGAATGTCTACAGACCTTTTTACTTTTTTCAGATTTTGTTATGCTGTGACCTATGCTAAAAAATATAATAATCAAGTCTTCTCCTATCATTCTGTACATAATACCCCCTAATGAGAAATCAAAACAATGTTAAAGGGGTTTTCTGAGATTTTTTTTCAATTTTTTTTTTTTTTTTACTGATTTGGTGATGAATACATTTTCTAATTGAGACCACATAAAAATGTTTTACCCTTGGGGGCCACATGGTGGCTCAGTGGTTAGCACTGCAGCCTTGCAGCGCTGGGGTCCTGGTGTTCAAATCCCACCAAGGGCAAAAAACCATCTGCAAGGAGTTTGTACGTTCTCCCCGTGTTTGCATGGCTTTCCATCCCATATTCCAAAGACACACTGATAGGGGAAAAAAATGTACATTGTGAGCTCTATGTGGGGCTCACAATCTACATTAAAAAAAAAAGTTTTACCCTTTTGCAGAACTTTATGAGAAACACAGTTTTTGTTACAATCATTCATTACTGGTCCTTATCATGTGTAGAGATGAGTGAACCAATTTCTTGCAAGTCGTCATCAACCAAAATATTCCAAATTGTTTGGTTTTTATTTAAACCAAACAAATGGTGATTCATCTTGGACAAAGTAAAATGGTCAACGCCACATGTATGGTGCAGGTAAAATACAGAAGAGACGTGTCTTGTGAGTCACTATGGCATTCTGGCATCAGCTCACAGCCTCTCGGTCAATAGACAGTGGTAGGTGGGCATCATATAGCGCTGATGTCATATACTCGTACACTATATAAGGTGCCATAAGAATGATCACCAGGCATTGCATTAATGGTGGCTGTACAGGTGGATCTTTGATTCATCTCACAGTATAATACAAAGCACTGAGTTCTGAAAAGCTCACTAATTGCAAGAAATAGAGCTAGAGAATATTAGGAACAACACAGTTTAGTTAGATTTAATCAATTACAGGCAGATTAGTTGTAGAAATCAAAAATATTAGGATTGAGGGAGAATATCTGTACTTTGTGAACCTGACAGAACAGCATCCTGCACTAATACAATTGACAGTTTACCCTTTCATTGCCAATAATCTAATTTTTTTTTACAAGCCGGTTAGTGAAAAATATTTTCTTGAGAGGTTTTTGGGCAAAAGTTAAAAGTTTTTCCCTTTTTTTCCCCATTAGATTCATAGAAACTGCTGTTCTAACAGCAAAACACTGATTCTACCTGCGCTAATATGAAAAAAATCTTTTATTATTTAAGGTTTTTTTTTTGTTGTTGTTGTTGTTCTTCACAGACTATATAGTCTCACAGCCTGTACTAGTCTGGAAAAAGACCCTATTATTAAAGAGTTTTTTCTGCTCTACTCCACCAATACACAGTGTGACTGAGTGAGCCGAACTGAAAAAATATAATCGTGGGACTCTTAAGACACCAGAGTATAATAGCTTGAGGCCCAGGGGAGTGACAAAAATAATAAAAAAAAGTATTTATAATGACTTTCTGTTAGCACCTTTGGGCCTCTTCACAGCATCTTGTGTTTAATCACAGGCCTCAATGGTGATCCGGGCGCAGGACGTCATAGAGGAGTGCCAGACACTGTGAGGAGGAAGACAGCATTGGTTGCAGTAATGGGGCTCAAAGGAGGTAACATAAGGTGTGTATAAATGTTTGTTTGCTTTTTGTCCCCTCCCCTGCACCTCCAGCTATCATACTCTGGGGTCAGAAGACACCCCATAGTAAAATAATTCACCAATGGCAACCATTTTAGCTTTTCCAAGACAAATCCTAAATGGCTTTGTTGAAAACTGAACAATTTGGAATATTCTGGCCAAATCCGGTTTGTTGCAAACTGATTTTCCCATCTTTAGACAGGGCAGGAGCTTCACCGCACCTTAGACTGGGAGGCCTGATAATCTAGGCCTTGGCTTCACTCATGGCCTTCACTCATAACTATCAATTACAAAAGTTCCCTAATTGGAGTAATATATGAAAATATAGAGCAGGGCCCACAGAGCAGCACCACATCTCAAATGCTCATAGTGCAGAATTTGTGAGGATTAAATTGGCAAACAGCTGAGCTACAAGTAAAGATGTCTGGCCAGTTTCCTGAGTGGTTATACCCCCAACATTTCTAAAGCAGATTTGTTAGAAGGGCTGAAAGGATCGTAAATACTCATTTAATTCTTTCTAAAAAAAAAAATTACTGGATGTTTAGACCTGGCACAAACTATAAGGAAAAAGTTTTGGTTAATAGTTGTCATCACCTTCTTCATATTTAAGAAGGGTCTTACAGCAAATAAACCCTATGGCAGTTATTTTGTCCCGTGTTACATAATGGAATTCATATTTACTAACATTGCAAAAAACTATAAAATAATTATTTTTGTTAAAAAGATACATTTTATATTTTAGCCCTGTAGTACATACTGATATGTAGTGAATGGTGGCAGCCATGACCTGCTGCATCTCTGACTTTGAGCTCCGTAAGAGGTCTGACTTGCCAGGTTATACACCATTAGAACTCAATTTTTTTTAATGAAAGCCTGGATGTTACTCTCTCACAGTCTTGCGTAAAGTATAAAATAAGAATAAAATATATCCCCAGAGCAGAGCTTTAATTATACAAAAGGGAATTTATCATACAGTCTATTCCATTGACTTCCTAGTTTTTGAAATAGGCAATACAATTCCTTGTCACAGAGCTTATATAGTATTGTGGCAGAAAGGTGAAGAGTGGCAGAAGTGTACAGGATGACTAATTCCGTCTAAGGTTTACAATAATCGTAGGAGACTTGATTACGCCAGAGCTGTGGCCTCTTAATCTGCAAGCGACGCTGAAGCTGATGGGTCTTGAGAGTGTGACTGTAGACAGGCAAACAAGCTCTTTCCCTAGAGACAAGATGGCATTTTAGAATCTTTATTAACCTATATCTCTCTATATTATAAAAATTAATTTCTGACTGTCTGTCTGTTTGTCTGTCTATTCTTTATGCGCGACCAAACAACTGGACTGATCTTCACCAAATTTGGTACACAGATACTTCAGGTGTCCGGGAAGGTTTAAGATGAGGCACCAACTCACTCAGACGTACCGTTGGATATACAGCTTTCCCAACACCCTGAGCCCAGGGGCGTAACTACCATAGAGGCAGCGGAGGCGGCTGCCACAGGGCCCGGGACATTAGGGGCCCGGTGACAGCTGCTACCGCTGCGTTTTTTTGTTTTCTTTTAAATAGGCCATTAGGGCCCCTATTCACTTGCCGATCCTGGCTGGGCCGGGATCGGCAAGTGACACTGTGGGCCCCATAAATACTATCATTATACTCGGGCGTCTTTGTAGACCCCCGAGTATAATGATCGGCAGATCGGGAGAGGTAAGGGAACATAATAAACAGTGTTACTTACCTCTCCACGATCCTGCCAGGCCTCCTTTCTGACATCTCTGACGTCACATGAACCCGGCCTGTGTCCCGGGTCATGTGACGTCTGACGTCATTTCATAAGGACGCCAGCGGAGAAGACACCGTAGGAGCCAGGGGACAGGTAAGAAACAGTAATTTATTTTTTTTTATTCCCCCGGGTCTCCGATTATTATACTCTGGGGTCTCCAAAGACTATGGGGGATAATACTGTGTGCAGGGGACACTATTGGGGATAATACTGTGTGCAGGGGACACTATTATGGATAATACTGTGTGCAGGGGACACTATTGGGGATGATACTGTGTGCAGGGGACACTAAGGGACATAATACTGTGTGCAGGGGCCACTATGGGGGATAATACTGTGTGCAGGGGCCACTATGGGGGATAATACTGTGTGCAGAGGCCAGTAAGGGACATAATAGTGTGTGCAGGGGCCTCTATGGGGGATAATACTGTGTGCAGGGGCCACTAAGGGACATAATACTGTGTGCAGAGGCCACTATGGGGGATAATACTGTGTGCAGGGGACACTATGGGGGATAATACTGTGTGCAGGGGCCAGTAAGGGACATAATAGTGTGTGCAGGGGCCTCTATGGGGTATAATATTGTGTGCAGGGGACACTAAGGGACATAATACTGTGTGCAGGGGACACTATGGGGAATAATACTATGTGCAGGGGCCAGTAAGGGACATAATACTGTGTGCAGGGCTTACTAAGGGACATAATAGAGTGCGGAGGAGGGGGTCAATCAAGGTCTTCGACGACGGTGTCGGTTGGGGGGGGCCCCATGTCAAAAGTTCGCCACGGGGCCCCGCCATTCCTAGCTACGCCACTGCCTGAGCCTCCATTAGCCAAAACAAACCTGCAAGTCTTTCACTCATATTCCGACTGCAATACACACGGCCACTCCACATGCACAATCCAACACTGATATCCAAACTGAGATGCACGCCAAAGGATTAGATACGCGCATCTGCACACAGTTCCACAAGCCGAAGGGTTAGATACGCGCGTCTGCACACAGTTCCACATGCCAGAGGATTAGATACGTGCCTCTGAACACAGTTCCACATGCCAGAGGATTAGATATGCGTGTCTGCACAAAGTACAACACACCGAAAGATTACATATATGCGTTTGCACACAGTTCCACATGCCAGAGGATTAGATACGTGTGTCTGCACAAAGTACCTAACGCTGGAGGATTAGATACACAGGTCAGCACAAAGTATCACATGGCAGAGGATTAGATACACACATCTGCACAAAGTACCACACCGAAAGATTAGATATGCACGTCTGCACACAGTTACACATGCCAGAGGATTGGATAAGTGCATCTGCACACAGTTCCACATGCCAGAGGAGGATTAGATATGCATGTTTGCACAAAGTACAACACACCGAAAGATTACATATATGCGTTTGCACACAGTTCCACATGCCAGAGGATTAGATACGTGTGTCTGCACAAAGTACCTAACGCTGGAGGATTACATATACATATCAGCACACAGTATCACACACCAGAGGATTAGATACACAAGTCAACACACAGTATCACACGCCAAAGGATTAGATACGTGCATCTGCACAAAGTACCACATGGCTTAAGATTAGATATGCACGTCTGCACACAGTTCCACATGCCAATGGATTAGATACGCGCGTCTGCACAAAGTACCACACGCCAGAGGATTAAATACACAAGTCAGCACACAGTAACACATGCCAGAGAATTAGATATGCACGCCTTCACACAATACCACACGCCAGAGGATTAGATACGCATCACAGCACACAATACTACATGCAGGAGGATTAGGTACGTGCCACTGCACACAATACCACATGCTGGAGGATTAGATACACACCAATGCACACAGTTACACATGCCGCAGGATTAGATACGCACATCTACACACAATACCACATGCTGGAGGATTAGATTTGCAAGTCTTTACACAGTTTCACACTCCAGAGGATTAGATGCGCACCTCAACACATAGTACAACATGCCAGAGGATTAGGTACACACGTATTCACACAGTTCGAAATGCCGAAGGATTAGATACGTGCGTCTATACTCATTTACACATGCCACAGGATTAGATACACGTGTCTTTACACAATAGCACATGTTGGAGGATTAGATACGCACATCTGCACACAATTCCACATGCCACCGGATGAAATACACGTGTCTTGCACAGTTCCACACTCCGGAGGTTTAGATATGAACATCTTTACACAATACCATACAATAGAAGATTAGATACATGCCACAGCACAAAATACTAAATGGCGGAGGATTAGATACGCAATACTGCACACAATACCACACGTGAAGGTTAGATACATGTATATGCACAGAGTATCACATGAGGGTGGATTAGATACGCATGTCTGCACACAGTACCAAACGCTGGAGGATTAGATACACAAGTTAGAAAAAAGTACCACATGCCGGAGGATTAGATATACGTGTCTGCACACAGTTCTATATGCCGGAGGATTAGATACGTGCGTCTTTACACAGTTACACATGCCACAGGATTAGATACGTACGTTTGTGCACAGTTACAAATGCCGGTGGATTAGATATGTACGTCTTTATACAATACCACATGATGGGAGATTAGATACGCGTGTCTGCACACAGTACCACACGCTGGAGGATTAGATACACAAGTCAGCACACAGTATCACACACCGGAGGATTAGATACGCGTGACTGCACACAGTATCACAGGCCGGAGGATTAAATACGCACGTCTGCACAAAGTACCACAAGCTGGAGGTTTAGATATGTGCATAACCACAGTACCAAGCGCCAGAGGATTAGATACACATGTCTTCACACAATTCCACACGCCAGAGGATTAGATACTGATGTGGATACTGATGTGTCATCACAGGGACAAGCCAATCACAGAGCAGTAGTGAAATCATCACAGGTCCTTTTGCAGAAGTAGGGAAGAGACAGTTGGAGCTGGTGAATCGAAAGCAGGAGGAGGGATACATACATAGAAGAACCACAGAGGAGGGTGTGAACAGAGGGGTGCACGGGAACGCCCATGGTGTATTTACATATACGTTTAAAAGGTAAATCATTAAAACGGGGGGGGGGGGGGGTCTTTTAACAAATGATTGGCAGGACTTGAATAGCCTTTTTACAGGTTGTTCAGGCATATGTTTATCTAAAATAGCGAAAATCCAGTGATAGAGTCTCTTTAAAAATTGAGAATTGTTCTTTTCACTTCAGAAAATTCTATAGCCCACATATATTATTATTCACAATTTGTATCTCATTTTAATTCATTATGTGTAAAAACATTGTATAATTTTAATAAACTCACATATTCGCGAGATAGTATAATAAAACTAGAGACTGTTTAAAGAGACAGTAGAGATTTATAAAGAGACTGTATAAGGTTGTATTCACATTTTGTATGGGACATACAGCTAATACTTTTTCCTCTTTGTAGATGAACTGTTTTGTTTATTAATAAATAGGTAGCCCACACAAAAAATTGTAACTTAAAAAAGTAAAACATTTTTAAGGCTAAGGCCCCAGCCAAAAAGCGCTGCAGGAAAAATTGTGGCGGCAATGCTTTGCGGTTCTTCCCGCAGCGCTTTAAACAGAAAGTTTGTGGAGTTTTCCTCCACAGACTTTCTGTTATAATTATGTCTATGGAGAAACCGCCTGCATTTCCGTAGATATAATTGACATGCTGTGATTTCCAGAACCACGTTTTTTACCGCAAATTGGGCATGAGATTCGCTTCAATCCCATCCACTTTGCTTGCACTGTAAAATGCTGCTGTTTTTTACGCAGCGTTTTCGCCATGCGCAACTCGCTATATTTCCGACCCATGGGGCCCCGGCCTAAAACTGCTTCTTTAAAGGAGCATGTCTATTATTCATAAAGGAGACCCTCCTCTAGAGTTGTCAGATGCCCCTTTCTGTTGGCTCCCATGGAAGCTGTTAAAGTTTAGTCCATGAAAATTTATCATGGCATATGCTTGGATATTTGTTCTCTAATCCTATTAATATTATAAATGTGAAAGTTTGTGGGTTTGTGAGTTTGGATGTTCGGATGTTTGTTCCTCAATCACGCAAAAACCGCTCCAACGATTTGGCTGAAATTTTCCACAAACATAGTCACTACACCCGATTGCGCAATAGGCTACTTTTCGTCACAATAGCGCACATACTTTTGTGCCAGGACCCCCACAAAACCCAAACTCACACCACCATCTCTGCAATCTCACACACTTTGGACCATAGCAAGCCACAAAATTCATATTGCCCTCTGCAGCCTCGCCCCTAACCCCACACAATCTCATATACATATACTTTACCACTTTGCCCCTCACCTTAACGATACTCCAGGAGGTTCTCTTTAACGCTCTGGAGCAGCCATGTTTGCCGACCCCCACCGCTCTGACAATCCGCGACACCGCCCACCCATGTCAATACCCCTAGGCGGTCTAATAAATGCAAAAAAAAAAGTTTAAAAAAAAAGTAAAAAAAAATATAAAAACAAATAAAAAGGATTAAAAATTCAAATCACCCCCCTTTCCCTAGAACACATATAAAAGTAGTTAAAAACTGTGAAACACATACATGTTAGGTATCCCCACGTCCGAAATCACCCGCTCTACAAAGCTATACAAATATTTTTCCTGTTCGGTAAACGCCGTAGCGGGAAAAATGGTCAAAAGTGCCAAACCACCGTTTTTTCACTGTTTTGATTCTGATAAAAATTTGAATAAAAAGTGATCAAAGCAATAACATTTCCCGAACATGGTAGTACTACAAAGTACATCCGACCCCGCAAAAAAAAACCGCCCTATACATCCCCGAACAAATACGTATACAAAAGTTACGGCTGTCGGAATATGGCAACTTTTCAAAAAAAAAATTTTTTAACACAGTTTTGGATTTTTTAAGGGGTCAAAATGTAAATAAAACTATATAAATTTAGTATCCCCGGCATCGTAACGAAACACAGAATACAGGGAACATGTCATTTTGGTTGCACAGTAACGCCGTAAAACCAAAGCCCGTAAGAAAGTCGCAGAAATGCATTTTTTCTTCAAATCCACCCCATTCTGAATTTTTTCCCTACTTCCCAGTACATTATATAGAATAAATAATGGTGGCATCATGAAGAAAAATTTGTCCCAGGAAAAATTAAGACCTCACATGACTCTGGGAGCCGAGAAATAAAAAAGTTATGGGGTTTAGAAGGAGGGGAGTCAAAAACGAAAATCAAAAAATGCCATCAGCGGGAAAGGGTTAACTTCAAATACTTCTGTCCCAAAGTCACTATGTAAAGTTTCTCACAACACCGTATAGCAGCTCAATTACAAAATAACTTCAACACAAAAGTCTCACGTATTCTCTGAATTACAGAAACAACAAGATACAAAGTTACTTACATTTCATATCCCATACCTTATACACACTACGAAAACCTTACCCACGCCTGTATATACCCACTTCTACAATCACCGCAGACGAAGTCGCGGGTACCAGCTAGTCATATATATTGTTTTGATATAGCTAAAAGGATATTTTTTACTGCAGTAAGAAACCAAGAGTTTCTACCATTCATAAGAATCTGTGTCAAATCAAACTGAATTTGATGTGTTGAGCTGCTTGAAAAATAGTCTCCATTTATCACAGCTTATTGCCCAGAATAACCAATTATCGCGCAGCTTTCATTTTTCAGAGCAGTGATTGGTTATGATGGGTAAAAAACTTTTCGTGAGACAATTTTGATAAAGTTGGCTTCATTTATTGTTTTATAATATTTTTCATATATACTTGTATGCATACCAGTTTTTTAATGCTAGGAGAAGAAGAAGAAGAAGAAGCTAAGACATACTGCTAGTTACCACAATTAAAGTCACTGATGGGTAATTTACTCAGTATTGTAGATACATTCACTGAAGGAGTAAATCTGAAACTTAACCTTTATTAGGTATGTTAAAAATAAACAAGTGCCCAAAATGTGATTAAAAACAAGTGAGGGAGTATATATCCGTTAATGGGGATGGAGTAGGTAGAACCCCAACCCCTATTATATATACATACTCCCAAGTTCCTTTTTCCCAAAATTAGATATATATGGATTATAGTGTCCACTACACTGCTGATTCCAGGGGCAGGTAGGGGCTATTGTTACAGAGACATGTAGATTTCTCCTAGTTAAAGGTCCATCAGATAAGGATAGCAAATAGCCCTTAGCAAGTGTCCACTACTGCTACTATTTTGAGATGTAGGCCGTGCAGAAATTGTAAGGGTTCAGATGAAGCCAGAGTTACTATTTTTTGTATGTGAGGTTTTCCAGAGTCATCTAGGGTATCAAATAGGTTGTGGTAGCTTAGTCTATGCCAGAAAGCGGTTGGTACTCTTTCCGACTTGGATTCCCAAGAGGGGAGGGCACCAATCGGGTTAAGAGGTGAGATATCGGGAGCCAGCGAGTCCGTCAATGAGCTCCATGTTTCAGCTGCTCCAAGAAGCAGTTGGTTCACCTTCTTTATCTGTGCCCTGTTCGTGAGTGTAACCAGAGGTCAGCTATCGAGGTGGGACCAAAAGTGGAGAGTGAGATCGAGTAAATGGTGGGATTTACATTAGGTACTTCGATCCATCTTTTGAGTTGAATAGCTTTGTAATATTCTTGGACATCGGATAATCCGATACCCCCAGCTAGTTTTTTCTTCATTAGGAGTTTCAGTGGAAGCCGAGGGCATTTGGATTTCCAAAGAAAACTCATGAATATAGATCTCATAGATTTGAAGAATGAGGGAGGAAGACGAATCGGGAGCATGTGTATGTGATACAAAATTGTAGGCATAGCGTAGGTTCTGAGTAAGCTTCGCCTGACAAACCGAGAGAATGAGAGAGATGTATAACAGTGCAGCGTATTTTTAATTTCTGACAAGAGAGGTAGAAAGTTTTCTTGGTAGAGTTGGGCAGGGTCAGCCATCAGTTTGATTCCTAGGTATTTGACTGATTTGGTTGTCCACTTCAAAGGGAAGGCCAGTTTCAAGTGGGTCATTCCAAATCGGGGGATATTTATGTTTAGGACTTCAGATTTCTCTAGATTTGTTTTATAGCCTGAAATAAATCCATAATGGGTAAGAGTTTCTAGGATTTTTGGTATACCTGTCTCAGGGTTGGTAACTAATAATAAGACATCATCCGTCAATGCTGCAGAGTGTAGGATATTTTGTCCGATTTTCAGTCCCGAGATATCTGGATGGTCTTGAATAGTTTGCAATAGAGGTTCTAGAGTGAGAATGAAAAGAGAGGGGAGAGTGGGCAGCCCTGTCTAGTTCTATTATGTATATCAAAGGAAGGGGTGAGTGTCTCATTTATTTTGAGGCGGGCATTGGGTTGATCATAGAGTGTGAATATTGCTGATATGAACTAAGGTGGGAAGTTAAATTTTTGTATTGCTGACTGCATGAATTGCCAACTGACTCTGTTGAACGCTTTTTCTGTGTCAAGGCTTAATAGAGCAAGCTCAGAGTTGGTTCTTTTGGTGAATGAGATTGCATGTAGTAGACGGTGGGAATTGTCCTTCCCTACCCTTCCCAGGACAAACCCGCTTGTTCCGTGTTTAAGAGATTGAGGATTAAATATTTGATTCTGAGGGCTAAGACCTTTGCCCATATTTTGAGGTCAAGGTTTAATAAGGAGATTGGTCTGTAACTGCCACATTGTGTATGGTCTTTACCATCTTTCAGAAGGAGAGTTATGTGTGCCTCTTGAGTTTGTCTGGGAAGGGAGGTGCCCGTGAGAAGGGCATTGCAAGTTCAAGCCAGGTGAGGGACTAGTTCAGATTGGAAGGTCTTGTAATAATGTAACAGAAATCCGTCTGGGCCAGGACTTTTTCCTGTTGGAAATGATGAAAGAGCTGTATTGATTTCCTGGTGAGAGATAGGGTCAGGGAGTTTGGAGGGTTACATGTTAGGGAGGGTGACTGAATTGAGAAATAGGTCAGTTTGGGATTTTTTCTGTACTCTTGTTTTTGATGTGTCTAACTTATCTAAATTATAAAGGTCAGAGTAGAAAGCCAGAAAAGCAGACGCTATGTCTGGGGTGGACTTACAATGCTTGCCGTGTTTGTTTTTGATGTGGGGAGATAAAGCATTTTGATTTACACTTGTGCAGCATAGATGTCATCAGTTTCCCCCCATTATCCCCATGGGCATAGAGTTTGTGTTGATAGTGCAGGTAGTGTTTGGCTGTATGTGCATTGATGATGTCTTTAAGTTTCTCTCTAAGTTTTTGAAGTTACTCTCGGAGGGGCAGCTGTTTGCTAACTTTCCTTATCCTTTCAATCGCCGCAATGTCATCTAATAATTTATCAAGAGCAGCTTGTGAGTCTTTTTTGAGTTTAGAGGCCATGAAAAGTCTGCTAAAATAAAATAAAAAGTTGGGCTATTTTCCATAAGGGACCCTTAATCCCTTTCCAGCCAGTTTTGGTGAATAATTTCCCCGTTCGTCCCTTTACTGCTATTTAATTACTGCACGGCTCATGGAATTCAACCATTACATTTAACTTGATCCACTTCTCTGCTCGCAGAAATTATTTTGGCTATTTTTGTATTGACATGTTTCAAAATTCATATATTTCCAAAGAAAGTCATAATTGTCAACAGTGAATTAACCCATTCCCACTGCAGGCATTTTTCGACTTTTCAATTCACAGAGCTGTATGAGCACTTCATGTTTGCCAGACAAATTGTATTTAGTAATGGTATGATTTAGCATTCAGTACGATTCACCGAGAAGCTGAAAAAAAATTGTAATTAGGTGGAATTGGAGAAAAACTGCGACATTCTTACGGGATTCGTTTTTACAAAATCATTTGCGTAGCCAATGACATGTCACCTGTGGGTTGGTATAATTCCAGGGATACCAAATTTTTATACTTTTTTTGTCTACGTTTTAAACCCTTAAAAAATATCTAAAACTTTGCTAAAATAAATTTTCCTTGAGTCACCATGTTCTCATGATCCAAAGGCCCCTTTGTCACAAAAGAAAACACAACTAATGTAAGTGACTCTTGATAGTACTTGCTTCAAGTTTATAGACGTATTGGGAGATCAAGCAAGACTGTACTATCCTATACGACAATATTAATAATACAGACTGACATACGTCTTAAAGAGGTTTTCGAGCACTTTGATAATAATGACCTATATAGAAAAATTACTAACACTGAAAAAGTTACTTTAGAAAATGAACTTTTATTCTATGAAAGGAGATTGAGTTTAAAAGATGGAAGGCGTACTGTATGCTATTGTATTTTGAGATAGGAGTTTTGTATCTACCAAAACAGCAAAACCTTCATATCTATCATCAGCCTTCTAAGATTTCAGACATCTAGCTTAACAATGTCCTAGCCCTCAAAAGGAACTTTTTAATGATCACTCTCACAGTCTAAAACCTTACCTGAACAGAGATACTGTATCTCAGTCTTACCTTGACTGAGATTCTTTCCCTGTGTGTTTCTTTGTGGTTTGAATGAAATCTTCCACTATTAAATATAATTATTATGCATATAGTAAGCCTACCTTCATTATATACAGTTAGGTTTTACTGCCATGGCTGCCAGATATTGAAACTAATTATACAAAATGAATCGGAGAGATTTTAGAATTCTTGTGCATTTATCTGTCTCTCTCTTCATACTGGATTCTGTCTGCTTAGAAAATCTTGTCATTTCTGACACCTTCTACTGTAATTAGGTTCTAATTAAGTTATAGGAAGTGATTAAGTAATATTCAATTGCAAATAGCAGTCTTTGTGTATTGTACCGAATGCTATAATAGAGTTCTATCATCTGTCACAAACTCATCAGATGCTCCTATGGAGAACGAAATGACAGCCAGCCATAATTTTATGTTATGCAATTGTGGCTCCATCATGAATGATAAGAGATCTCCGGGATTGAAGAAACAGATCAACCTGTGAGAGTTCCAACAACCCCCTCCCCTTCTTTTAATATTACTGTAGCATCACCACTCTGCAGCTGCCAAGTAACATGTATGTACATTCACCGGCCACTTTATTAGGTACACCTGTCCAACTGCTCGTTAACACTTAATTTCTAATCAGCCAATCACATGGAAACTCAATGCATTTAGGCATGTAGACATGGTCAAGACAATCTCCTGCAGTTCAAACCGAGCATCAGTATGGGGAAGAAAGGTGATTTGAGTGCCTTTGAACGTGGCATGGTTGTTGGTGCCAGAAGGACTGGTCTGAGTATTTCAGAAACTGCTGATCTACTGGGATTTTCACGCACAACCATCTCTAGGGTTTACAGAGAATGGTCCGAAAAAGAAAAAAACATCCAGTGAGTGGCAGTTCTGTGGGCGGAAATGCGTTGTTGATGCCAGAGGTCAGAGGAGAATGGCCAGACTGGTTCGAGCTGATAGAAAGGCAACAGTGACTCAAATAGCCACCCGTTACAACCAAGGTAGCCAGAAGAGCATCTCTGAACGCACAGTACATCGAACTTTGAGGCAGATGGGCTACAGCAGAAGAAGACCACACCGGGTGCCACTCCTTTCAGCTAAGAACAGGAAACTGAGGCTACAATTTGCACAAGCTCATCGAAATTGGACAATTGAAGATTGGAAAAACGTTGCCTGGTCTGATGAGTCTCGATTTCTGCTGCGACATTCGGATGGTAGGGTCAGAATTTGGCGTCAACAACATGAAAGCATGGATCCATCCTGCCTTGTATCAACGGTTCAGGCTGGTGGTGGTGGTGTCATGGTGTGGGGAATATTTTCTTGGCACTCTTTGGGCCCCTTGGTACCAATTGAGCATCGTTGCAACGCCAAAGCCTACCTGAGTATTGTTGCTGACCATGTCCATCCCTTTATGACCACAATGTACCCAACATCTGATGGCTACTTTCAGCAGGATAATGCAATGCCATGTCATAAAGCTGGAATCATCTCAGACTGGTTTCTTGAACATGACAATGAGTTCACTGTACTCCAATGGCCTCCACAGTCACCAGATCTCAATCCAATAGAGCATCTTTGGGATGTGGTGGAACGGGAGATTCGCATCATGGCTGTGCAGCCGACAAATCTGCGGCAACTGTGTGATGCCATCATGTCAATATGGACCAAAATCTCTGAGGAATGCTTCCAGCACCTTGTTGAATCTATGCCACGAAGAATTGAGGCAGTTCTGAAGGCAAAAGGGGGTCCAACCCGTTACTAGCATGGTGTACCTAATAAAGTGGCCGGTGAGTGTATATTTCTAATGAAAAAGACCCTCGCGTGACAATTTTTTTGTTTTTTTTGAAAATTGCAGTATGTGAATTATACCTCAACAAACGCAATGAAAAACACTGCAAAAAAAAAATGTCATGTGTTTCTGATGTGTTTTTTTATGCAACTTTTTTTTTTTTACTGTGTTTTGCTACATGGGGCCTTAGCCTTGCAGAGGTTCTATCATTAGAATCCCGTTTTTAGCTAAACCCATATCGGAATAGCCGTAAGAAAGGCTATTCTTCCCCTACCTTTAGAAGTCTTCTACGGTCTGCCATTTGATATATATTCCCGGTTTCTTCATTATGGTAATGAGTTTTTTCGCAGCACTGGGGGCGGTCCACAGAGATCAAACAGCACTGAGGGTGTCCTCTGTTCTGCAAGAAAACTCTCCAGTGCCGCCACCTTCTTGTTTTGTGCCTCTTCTCTCCTGTTCGGCCATGGGAAAATGTAAAGTCAGCCATTTTCCTGAGGCCGAACAGGAAAAAAGAGGTGGAGGCGAAAAACAAGAAAAGGGCGGTGCTGGAGAGTTTTCTCGCAGAACAGGGCACGCCCCCAGTGCTGTGAAAAACTCATTACCATAATGAAGAAAATGGAATTATATACCAAATGGCGGCGTCCAGAAGACTTCTAAAGGTAGGGGAAGAATAGCCTTTCTTAAGGCTATTCCGACGTGGGTTTAGCTAAAAATGGATAACACAGATGTCATTGCTTTCTTTTCACAGACCCATTATGCGTCATCACCAAACCAAAAAAAAGGCTGTGATTCTGTTGTTTTTTTTTTATGGAGCTGCAATCTACAATAAGACACTGAAGTCCGAATAAACTCATTGAAATGAATGAGTACGTATGTACAGGATAAGCGGACATGTGAATGAGGACTTAAATTCTAACCATGAAATTTATTGGATGTCATCTCTTTATGTGCTCTGGGATCAAAACTGGGAACTTCAGGGCAAAGGTGCAGACGTCAATGCATACCAACTTGTTATAGCTAAATATTGCCTGCCATTTCAACAAGCTTATGTGCATATGATAGCTAACTTAATGACTATCAACTGTGAAAACAATTTTATACACTTTCTGCCTGGAATCAAGCCCTGCAGTGTCAGCCACGAAGGCTAAATATGAGCACGAAATTGGAACATGCAGTACTTGAATGACATTAATGAAAGAGCCTGGACTGACAATGATAGGAAATGTCCTGAGTTTTTGTTATCCCTGACCACAGCCAGACATGGTTGTATGCCTGGAGCCATAGAAATGAATGGATTGGTGTGCTATCCTTTTTTTCAACATATGGTCATAAGCATTATAGTGGTTTTGCAGGGGGAGGTGGAAAAAAACCCAAAAACATGCCTATGTGCAGTGGTCTGGTGTCTCCCAGCGTGGTTCTGCAGCTCTGTTGTTTTCTTCCGGCGCCATTTTCCCAACACGTGTCCACTGAAGCCAATCAGTAGTCTCAGTGAAAGACACAAGACGTCAATACTTGTGACCTCACCAGGTCCTTTCCCTAGGCTGCTGATAGGGTAAAATTTAAGCTGGACAACACCTTTAACCCCGTCCCAACATCCACTGAAATAGTACAGCACACGTCGGGTGTTTAAACAAGCCACCCAGGTGTCTGCTGTTTTATACAGCAGACACCAAGCGCTAATGCCCGCTATTGGTGCCCTCAACTATCACGGGCATTAACCCTTCTAGCACCTCAGTCAAAGTTGACCGAGGTGCCATTTTCCCAGCAGCACGTGTGCGCCACTATTTTTCCGGTGATCACCAGCACCTGGAACAAGCTCTAGGGCTGCGGTCCTGTTGGCACGACAGCGAAGAGCCTTGTGAAGGCTTCCCAACCTGTCATTCAATGGATTCCATTGTAGGCTACTCTGCAACAATATTACAATGTTGTCCTAGTGGCTCTTCACAGTATAAGGTTTCCTTAGTGCACTCACAGTAAACCACTACCTTTGTGTTCCCACACAATACAAACATTATATTGTGTATATAGTCATATAATATTATTTATTTAGATTTCAAAACTAACAAAATAAAATAATTGTGGAACAATGATTTTGGTATTCTCGGTTCTCATCAACAAAACAACATGCCCTACACGTACCACAACGTCTGGTGCCAACTGCACCAGTTGAACCCAACCAGGTCCGATCAATATGTGGAATGTAGTAACTCTGCACGAGCTGGTCCCTCAGATTTGGCCCTCTCCTATACGTAATACTGGGTGACGCCCCTACTTTATCTCCCACAGCTGGATCAAGGCAGAAGATGTTCCAATATTTGGCTACTAGCACAGTCATACGTGCCTATAATCCGAGGGAGGGATGAATCATCATCACTATTTCGTGGGACTAATAGGGAAGATCTGTCCTGTTGACGGGCATACTTATTCCACAATTATTTTTATTTAGATTTCACCATTAATTCCATAGTGCTATACATTTATGAAAGGGTTTATATATACAGTACAAAAACAAATACAATAAACAAAAAAACTAAGTAGATGACTGACCTGGTAAAAGCAGGAAGGAGAATCCTTCCCACAGTATACAACCTATAACTATAATCTGCATATTATGCATCATAAGGGATACATCATTAATACACTATAATGCTACATACCCTGTTTCCCCGAAAATAAGACATGTTCTCATAATTAATTATCTAACAAAATATATGACCTTTCTTATTTTCGGGGGATGTTTTATGCAGCGGCTGGAGCGGGGAACAATCGGCAAACAAAGCGGGGAACAATTAGTGGAGTGCCGGCATGACTGCCGGTTGTATGTGATCCAGAAGGTGAAGGGGGGGGGGGTGTCTTATTTTCGGGGAAACAGGGTAGTACATGCATTTCTTACAAGAGCTTGCTCCCTTCTCTTCCTCTATCCTGGAGGGCTCAAAAAGAAGGAGAACAAGACTGACACCACCAGACAGGGAGTAGGAGGGCAGCGTAGACAAAGTGCTTCACTCACTTCTTTCCTGTGGCACACATGCTAGCTAGAAGCTGGTGCAGGCATCAAGTAATGATGGACTATACTGTACTGTATTTGGGCACAGACCACTATCTCACCAACCTGTGAGTTGCGACAGTTTGCTGCACTATAGGAACAAACTGTCTAAACTCAGTAATGCTTCATACTAAATCTATGGAACTATTTTCAGTATCTTCAGAAATACAGTAATAATTCACACCTTGACTATTTGAAGGAATAATTTTGAAGTACAGTAGTTGTAAATCTACAAATAAATCCCGAGAAGAGAAATTTTTTGATACATAGATCAGTCAGGCATAACTAATATGTGCTTGAAAAAACTGCCGAAACAGACTTCCTAAATAGAGATGAGCGAACACTAAAATGTTCGAGGTTCGAAATTCGATTCGAACAGCCGCTCAATGTTCGTGTGTTCGAACGGGTTTCGAACCCCATTATAGTCTATGGGGAACAGATACTCGTTAAGGGGGAAACCCAAATCCGTGTCTGGAGGGTCACCAAGTCCACTATGACACCCCAGGAAATGATGCCAACACCTCTGGAATGACACTGGGACAGCAGGGGAAGCATGTCTGGGGGCATCTAACACACCAAAGACCCTCTATTACCCCAACATCACAGCCTAACAACTACACACTTTACACACTCAATACCACCTCTCTGACAGTAGGAAAACACCTTGAAACATGTGTATTTGGCACTTGCAGTGAGGAGAGCTTGTCACCAGCAGTGAATTTGGCCCTTGTAGTAAGTTGAGGTTGGCACCAACATTTGTTTTGAAAATCAGGGTGGATTGAGCCTCTAACCAGCAGAGTTTGGGCAAATTCATGGTGGAGGGAGCCTCTAACCAGCCCAGTTTGGACCAATTAATGGTGGAGGGAGCCTCTAACCACCCCAGTTTGGACCAATTCATGGTGGAGGGAGCCTCTAACCAGCCCAGTTTGGACCAATTCATGGTGGAGGGAGCCTCTAAAAAACCCAGTTTGGACCAATTCATGGTGGAGGGAGCCTCTAAACAGCCCAGTTTGGGCAAATTCATGGTGGAGGGAGCCTCTAACCAGCCCAGTTTGGACCAATTCATGGTGGAGGGAGCCTCTAAACAGCCCAGTTTGGGCAAATTCATGGTGGAGGGAGCCTCTAAAAAACCCAGTTTGGACCAATTCATGGTGGAGGGAGCCTCTAACCAGCCCAGTTTGGACCAATTAATGGTGGAGGGAGCCTCTAACCAGCCCAGTTTGGACCAATTAATGGTGGAGGGAGCCTCTAACCAGCCCAGTTTGGACCAATTAATGGTGGAGGGAGCCTCTAACCACCCCAGTTTGGACCAATTCATGGTGGAGGGAGCCTCTAACCAGCCCAGTTTGGACCAATTCATGGTGGAGGGAGCCTCTAAAAAACCCAGTTTGGACCAATTCATGGTGGAGGGAGCCTCTAAACAGCCCAGTTTGGGCAAATTCATGGTGGACGGAGCCTCTAAAAAACCCAGTTTGGACCAATTCATGGTGGAGGGAGCCTCTAACCAGCCCAGTTTGGACCAATTAATGGTGGAGGGAGCCTCTAAACAGCCAAGTTTGGACCAATTCATGGTGGAGGGAGCCTCTAAAAACCCCAGTTTGGACCAATTCATGGTGGAGGGAGCCTCTAACCAGCCCAGTTTGGACCAATTAATGGTGGAGGGAGCCTCTAACCAGCCCAGTTTGGACCAATTAATGGTGGAGGGAGCCTCTAACCACCCCAGTTTGGACCAATTCATGGTGGAGGGAGCCTCTAAACAGCCAAGTTTGGACCAATTCATGGTGAAGGGAGCCTCTAAAAACCCGTTTGGACCAATTCATGGTGGAGGGAGCCTCTAACCAGCCCAGTTTGGGCAAATTCATGGTGGAGGGAGCCTCTAAACAGCCCAGTTTGGGCAAATTCATGGTGGAGGGAGCCTCTAACCAGCCCAGTTTGGACCAATTAATGGTGGAGGGAGCCTCTAACCAGCCCAGTTTGGACCAATTAATGGTGGAGGGAGCCTCTAACCACCCCAGTTTGGACCAATTCATGGTGGAGGGAGCCTCTAAACAGCCAAGTTTGGACCAATTCATGGTGGAGGGAGCCTCTAAAAACCCCAGTTTGGACCAATTCATGGTGGAGGGAGCCTCTAACCAGCCCAGTTTGGACCAATTAATGGTGGAGGGAGCCTCTAAACAGCCAAGTTTTGGGAAATTCATGGTGGAGGGAGCCTCTAACCAGCCCAGTTTGGACCAATTCATGGTGGAGGGAGCCTCTAAACAGCCCAGTTTGGGCAAATTCATGGTGGAGGGAGCCTCTAAAAAACCCAGTTTGGACCAATTCATGGTGGAGGGAGCCTCTAACCAGCCCAGTTTGGACCAATTAATGGTGGAGGGAGCCTCTAACCAGCCCAGTTTGGACCAATTAATGGTGGAGGGAGCCTCTAACCACCCCAGTTTGGACCAATTCATGGTGGAGGGAGCCTCTAAACAGCCAAGTTTGGACCAATTCATGGTGGAGGGAGCCTCTAAAAACCCCAGTTTGGACCAATTCATGGTGGAGGGAGCCTCTAACCAGCCCAGTTTGGGCAAATTCATGGTGGAGGGAGCCTCTAAACAGCCCAGTTTGGGCAAATTCATGGTGGAGGGAGCCTCTAAAAAACCCAGTTTGGACCAATTCATGGTGGAGGGAGCCTCTAAACAGCCAAGTTTGGACCAATTCATGGTGAAGGGAGCCTCTAAAAACCCGTTTGGACCAATTCATGGTGGAGGGAGCCTCTAACCAGCCCAGTTTGGGCAAATTCATGGTGGAGGGAGCCTCTAAACAGCCCAGTTTGGGCAAATTCATGGTGGAGGGAGCCTCTAACCAGCCCAGTTTGGACCAATTAATGGTGGAGGGAGCCTCTAACCAGTCCAGTTTGGACCAATTAATGGTGGAGGGAGCCTCTAACCACCCCAGTTTGGACCAATTCATGGTGGAGGGAGCCTCTAACCAGCCCAGTTTGGACCAATTCATGGTGGAGGGAGCCTCTAAAAAACCCAGTTTGGACCAATTCATGGTGGAGGGAGCCTCTAAACAGCCCAGTTTGGGCAAATTCATGGTGGAGGGAGCCTCTAAACAGCCCAGTTTGGGCAAATTCATGGTGGAGGGAGCCTCTAACCAGCCCAGTTTGGACCAATTAATGGTGGAGGGAGCCTCTAACCAGCCCAGTTTGGACCAATTCATGGTGGAGGGAGCCTCTAAACAGCCCAGTTTGGGCAAATTCATGGTGGAAGGAGCCTCTAACCAGCAGAGTTGTGGGAAAGCAGGGTGGAGGGAGCCTCTAACCAGCAGAGTTGGTGGAAATCAGGGTGGAGGGAGCCTCTAACCAGCAGAGTTGGGGGAAATCATGTTGGAGGGAGCCTAGTATTAGCAGAATTGTGCAACGCTTATGGTGGATGAGTATGAGGATGCGGAGGAATTGGAGAGGTTGAGTACAGACATGGAGTTTCATGTTGGGGTGCTTTACACAGGTGGGCACAAAAATGAAGGCTCTATCCAGTGGTGGTTCATTTTTATCAAAGTGAGCCGGTCGGCACTCTCAGCTGACAGACGGGTGCGCTTGTCAGTGATGATGCCACCGGCTGCACTGAACACCCTCTCAGATAGGACGCTGGCGGCAGGACAGGACAGCACCTCCAAGGCATATAGGGCAAGTTCAAGCCACAGGTCCAACTTCGACACCCAATACGTGTAGGGCGCAGAGGGGTCGGAGAGGACAGGGCTGTGGTCGGAAAGGTATTCCCGCAACATGCGCCTATACTTCTCACGCCTGGTGACACTAGGACCCTCCGTGGCGGCACTTTGGCGAGGGGGTGCCATCAAGGTGTCCCAGACCTTAGACAGTGTGCCCCTCGTTTGTGTGGACCGGTGAGAACTTGGTTGCCTACTGGAGGAACTGCCCTCCCTGCCGCCAACGTCACATGCTGGAAACATCTCCATCATATTCTGCACCAATTGCCTGTGGCAAGCATTGATGCGATTGGCCCTCCCCTCTACCGGAATAAAAGACGAGATGTTGTTTTTATACCGGGGGTCAAGGATAGCAAAGATCCAGTACTGGTTGTCCTCCATGATTTTGACAATACGCTTGTCGGTTGTAAAGCACCCCAACATGAACTCAGCCATGTCTGCCACAGTGTTAGTTGGCATGACTCCTCTGGCCCCACCGGAAAGTTCAATCTCCATTTCCTCCTCATCCTCCATGTCTACCCATCCGCGCTGCAACAATGGGACGATTCGAAGTTGCCCGGAAGCCTCCTGTATCACCATCACATCATCGGACAACTCTTCTTCCTCCTCCTCCTCCTCCTCCATTAAACGCAGTGAAGCGGACAGATGTGTGGACCTACTCTCCAGCTGTGACGGATCGGATGCTATCCCTAACTCCTCTGTGTGATCTGAGTTATCCCTGATGTCAATCAGGGATTCTCTCAGAACACACAAGAGCGGGATTGTAAGGCTCACCATCGCATCCTCAGAGCTCACCCTCCTTGTGGACTCCTCAAAGACCCGTAGGATGTCACAAAGGTCTCTCATCCATGGCCACTCATGGATGTGAAACTGAGGCAGCTGACTTTGTGGCACCCTAGGGTTTTGTAGCTGGTATTCCATCAAAGGTCTCTGCTGCTCAACCACTCTATTCAACATCTGAAACGTTGAGTTCCAGCGTGTGGGGACGTCGCACAAAAGCCGGTGTTGTGGCACATGCAGGCGTTGCTGGAGAGATTTTAAGCTAGCAGCGGCTACTGTCGACTCGCGAAAGTGGGCGCACATGCGCCGCACTTTCACCAGTAGCTCTGGAACATTGGGGTAGCTCTTTAGGAAACGTTGCACCACTAGGTTGAAGACGTGGGCCAGGCATGGAACATGTTGGAGTCCGGCAAGCTCCAGAGCTGCTACCAGGTTCCGGCCGTTATCACAAACGACCATGCCTGGGCCCAGGTGCAGCGGCTCAAACCATATTGCCGTCTCATCGAGGAGGGCATCCCTCACCTCGGAGGCAGTGTGCTGTCTGTCCCCCAAGCTGATCAGCTTCAGCACAGCCTGCTGACGTCTACCAACGCCAGTGCTGCAACGTTTCCAACTCGTAGCTGGGGTCAATCTAACAGCGGAGGAGGAGGCGGTGGCGGAGGAGGAGGCGGTAGAGGAGGAGGAGGAGGGGGGGTGTTCTTCTCGTGTCCCTGCCAGGAATGTTAGGCGGGGAGACGAGGTACACCGGGCCAGTTTGGGAAGCAGTCCCAGCCTCAACTACATTCACCCAGTGTGCCGTCAGTGAAATGTAGCGTCCCTGTCCGCATGCACTTGTCCACGCGTCGGTGGTCAAGTGGACCTTTGTGCAAAGCGCGGAACTAAGGGCCCGCCTGATGTTGAGTGACACGTGCTGGTGCAAGGCGGGGACGGCACACCGGGAGAAGTAGTGACGGCTAGGGACGGCATAGCGAGGTGCCGCAGTTGCCATCAGGTCCAGGAAGGCGGGAGTTTCAACAAGCCGGAACGCCAACATCTCCTGGGCCAGCAGTTTAGCGATGTTGGCGTTCAAGGCTTGCGCGTGTGGGTGGTTAGCAGTGTATTTCTGCCGCCGCTCCAATGTTTGAGAGATGGTGGGTTGTTGTAAAGAAACGCCTGATGGTGCCTTTGATGGTGCAGGAGAAGGAGATAAGACAGGACCAGGGGAGGATGAGGTAGAAGTCAACAAAGTGGCGGAGGCAGATGAAGTGGTGTCCTGGCTCGTCCTCTGGAGTGCATCGCCAGCACAGTCAGCAGTGGCAGTGGCAGAGGCAGAGGCAGTGGCAGAGGCAGTGGCAGTGGCGTGAACGGCAGGCGGCCTTTGTCCTGCCGTTGCTGCCTGCCACTGATTCCAGTGCTTGGATTCCAAATGACGGCGCATTGAAGTGGTGGACAGGTTGCTCTTCTCAGAGCCCCTAATCAATTTCGAGAGGCAAATTGTGCAGACAACACTATATCTGTCCTCGGCGCATTCCTTGAAAAAACTCCACACCTTCGAGAAACGTGCCCTCGAGGTGGGAGTTTTTCGGGGCTGGGTACGAACTGGAACATCTTGGGAGATTCCGGGTGTGGCCTGGCTTCGCCTAAGCTGCTGACCTCTGCCTCTGCCTCTAGCTACCCTTTTTGGTGCTGCACCTGCCTCAACATCCACACTACTTTCCCCGCTTGACATCCCCCCTGTCCAGGTCGGGTCAGTGTCCTCATCATCCACCACTTCCTCTTCCAACTCCTGTCTCATCTCCTCCTCCCGCACAATGCGCCGGTCAACTGGATGCCCTGACGGCAACTGCGTCACATCATCGTCGATGAGGGTGGGTTGCTGGTCATCCACCACCAAATCGAACGGAGATGGAGGAGACTCTAGTGTTTGAGCATCTGGACACAGATGCTCCTCTGTTAGGTTCGTGGAATCGTGACGTGGAGAGGCAGGTTGAGGGACAATGAAAGGAGCGGAGAACAGCTCTGGGGAGCAGGGACAGTTTGGGTTATTGTTCTGTAAAGCTTCGGAATTTTGGGAGGAAGGAAGACAAGACTGTTGGGTAATAGGAGGAGAGGAGGCAGAGTCTGACTGGCTGCTGGACAATGTGCTGTAAGCGTTCTCTGACAGCCATTGCAAGACCTGTTCCTGGTTCTCGGGCCTACTAAGGTTTGTACCCTGCAGTTTAGTTAATGTGGCAAGCAACCCTGGCACTGTGGAGTGGCGCAATGCTTGCTGCCCCACAGGAGTAGGCACGGGACGCCCTGTGGCTTCACTGCTACCTTGCTCCCCAGAACCATTCCCCCGACCTCGCCCACGGCCTCGTCCACGTCCCTTCCCGGGAGCCTTGCGCATTTTGAATTCCTAGTTAGAAATTGGCACTGTATACCAGTAGTAAAAATTGTGGGTGCACGTAACCCCAATATATTCTTTGAATTCCCAGTCAGACACTGGCACTATATGGCAGTAGCAAGAAATGAGGGTATTTGTATTCCCAATATACTCTTTGAATTCCCAGTCAGACAATGGCACTGTATACCAGTAGTAAAAATTGTGGGTGCACGTAACCCCAATATATTCTTTGAATTACCAGTCAGAAACTGGCACTATATGGCAGTAGCAAGAAATGAGGGTATTTGTATTCCCAATATACTCTTTGAATTCCCAGTCAGACAATGGCACTGTATACCAGTAGTAAAAATTGTGGGTGCACGTAACCCCAATATATTCTTTGAATTACCAGTCAGAAACTGGCACTATATGGCAGTAGCAAGAAATGAGGGTATTTATAACCCCAATATATTCTTTGAATTCCCAGTCAGACAATGGCACTGTATACCAGTAGTAAAAATTGTGGGTGCACGTAACCCCAATATATTCTTTGAATTCCCAGTCAGAAACTGGCACTATATGGCAGTAGCAAGAAATGAGGGTATTTGTATTCCCAATATACTCTTTGAATTCCCAGTCAGACAATGGCACTGTATACCAGTAGTAAAAATTGTGGGTGCACGTAACCCCAATATATTCTTTGAATTACCAGTCAGAAACTGGCACTATATGGCAGTAGCAAGAAATGAGGGTATTTATAACCCCAATATATTCTTTGAATTCCCAGTCAGACAATGGCACTGTATACCAGTAGTAAAAATTGTGGGTGCACGTAACCCCAATATATTCTTTGAATTCCCAGTCAGAAACTGGCACTATATGGCAGTAGCAAGAAATGAGGGTATTTGTATTCCCAATATACTCTTTGAATTCCCAGTCAGACAATGGCACTGTATACCAGTAGTAAAAATTGTGGGTGCACGTAACCCCAATATATTCTTTGAATTACCAGTCAGAAACTGGCACTATATGGCAGTAGCAAGAAATGAGGGTATTTATAACCCCAATATATTCTTTGAATTCCCAGTCAGACAATGGCACTGTATACCAGTAGTAAAAATTGTGGGTGCACGTAACCCCAATATATTCTTTGAATTCCCAGTCAGAAACTGGCACTATATGGCAGTAGCAAGAAATGAGGGTATTTGTATTCCCAATATACTCTTTGAATTCCCAGTCAGACAATGGCACTGTATACCAGTAGTAAAAATTGTGGGTGCACGTAACCCCAATATATTCTTTGAATTACCAGTCAGAAACTGGCACTATATGGCAGTAGCAAGAAATGAGGGTATTTATAACCCCAATATATTCTTTGAATTCCCAGTCAGACAATGGCACTGTATACCAGTAGTAAAAATTGTGGGTGCACGTAACCCCAATATATTCTTTGAATTCCCAGTCAGAAACTGGCACTATATGGCAGTAGCAAGAAATGAGGGTATTTGTATTCCCAATATACTCTTTGAATTCCCAGTCAGACAATGGCACTGTATACCAGTAGTAAAAATTGTGGGTGCACGTAACCCCAATATATTCTTTGAATTACCAGTCAGAAACTGGCACTATATGGCAGTAGCAAGAAATGAGGGTATTTATAACCCCAATATATTCTTTGAATTCCCAGTCAGACAATGGCACTGTATACCAGTAGTAAAAATTGTGGGTGCACGTAACCCCAATATATTCTTTGAATTCCCAGTCAGAAACTGGCACTATATGGCAGTAGCAAGAAATGAGGGTATTTGTATTCCCAATATACTCTTTGAATTCCCAGTCAGACAATGGCACTGTATACCAGTAGTAAAAATTGTGGGTGCACGTAACCCCAATATATTCTTTGAATTACCAGTCAGAAACTGGCACTATATGGCAGTAGCAAGAAATGAGGGTATTTATAACCCCAATATATTCTTTGAATTCCCAGTCAGACAATGGCACTGTATACCAGTAGTAAAAATTGTGGGTGCACGTAACCCCAATATATTCTTTGAATTCCCAGTCAGAAACTGGCACTATATGGCAGTAGCAAGAAATGAGGGTATTTGTATTCCCAATATACTCTTTGAATTCCCAGTCAGACAATGGCACTGTATACCAGTAGTAAAAATTGTGGGTGCACGTAACCCCAATATATTCTTTGAATTACCAGTCAGAAACTGGCACTATATGGCAGTAGCAAGAAATGAGGGTATTTATAACCCCAATATATTCTTTGAATTCCCAGTCAGACAATGGCACTGTATACCAGTAGTAAAAATTGTGGGTGCACGTAACCCCAATATATTCTTTGAATTCCCAGTCAGAAACTGGCACTATATGGCAGTAGCAAGAAATGAGGGTATTTGTATTCCCAATATACTCTTTGAATTCCCAGTCAGACAATGGCACTGTATACCAGTAGTAAAAATTGTGGGTGCACGTAACCCCAATATATTCTTTGAATTACCAGTCATAA
This sequence comes from Leptodactylus fuscus, assembly GCF_031893055.1. Classification (NCBI taxonomy): domain Eukaryota; kingdom Metazoa; phylum Chordata; class Amphibia; order Anura; family Leptodactylidae; genus Leptodactylus; species Leptodactylus fuscus. Next base: position 255,022,062 of record NC_134265.1, read on the forward strand.
ACTGGCACTATATGGCAGTAGCAAGAAATGAGGGTATTTATAACCCCAATATATTCTTTGAATTCCCAGTCAGACAATGGCACTGTATACCAGTAGTAAAAATTGTGGGTGCACGTAACCCCAATATATTCTTTGAATTACCAGTCAGAAACTGGCACTATATGGCAGTAGCAAGAAATGAGGGTATTTGTATTCCCAATATACTCTTTGAATTCCCAGTCAGACAATGGCACTGTATACCAGTAGTAAAAATTGTGGGTGCACGTAACCCCAATATATTCTTTGAATTACCAGTCAGAAACTGGCACTATATGGCAGTAGCAAGAAATGAGGGTATTTATAACCCCAATATATTCTTTGAATTCCCAGTCAGACAATGGCACTGTATACCAGTAGTAAAAATTGTGGGTGCACGTAACCCCAATATATTCTTTGAATTCCCAGTCAGACACTGGCACTATATGGCAGTAGCAAGAAATGAGGGTATTTGTATTCCCAATATATTCTTTGAATTCCCAGTCAGACAATGGCACTGTATACCAGTAGTAAAAATTGTGGGTGCACGTAACCCCAATATATTCTTTGAATTACCAGTCAGACACTGGCACTATATGGCAGTAGCAAGAAATGAGGGTATTTGTATTCCCAATATATTCTTTGAATTCCCAGTCAGACAATGGCACTGTATACCAGTAGTAAAAATTGTGGGTGCACGTAACCCCAATATATTCTTTGAATTCCCAGTCAGACACTGGCACTATATGGCAGTAGCAAGAAATGAGGGTATTTGTATTCCCAATATATTCTTTGAATTCCCAGTCAGACAATGGCACTGTATACCAGTAGTAAAAATTGTGGGTGCACGTAACCCCAATATATTCTTTGAATTCCCAGTCAGACACTGGCACTATATGGCAGTAGCAAGAAATGAGGGTATTTGTATTCCCAATATATTCTTTGAATTCCCAGTCAGACAATGGCACTGTATACCAGTAGTAAAAATTGTGGGTGCACGTAACCCCAATATATTCTTTGAATTACCAGTCAGAAACTGGCACTATATGGCAGTAGCAAGAAATGAGGGTATTTGTATTCCCAATATATTCTTTGAATTCCCAGTCAGACAATGGCACTGTATACCAGTAGTAAAAATTGTGGGTGTATATAGCCCCAATTCTATTGCTAGGGGACTTGCAGGGTATTTCTGGGGTGAAGGTGGGGGGGCACACCGTTGGAACGGGTATCGGGGTATATATCGGGTATACGGGAATACACTGACAGTGTATTCCATTCAGGATCCTGGGAAAGCTGGGTTGCGGCGATTGAGCCCGTCAGTGCCACGTTACACTGACAAGCTTCTCCCTGGAATTTAGCTCTTACAAGAGCTGTTGGTTGTCTTCTCCTTCCTATCCTAGCCTGTCCCTGCCTACCCAGAATCTAAGCCCTAGCTAGCTGGACGGAAACCTCCGTCCTCGGTGAATTGCAAGCTCAGAATGACGCGAACCTGGGCGGCGCTGTTCTTTTAAATTAGAGGTCACATGTTTTCGGCAGCCAATGGGTTTTGCCTACTTTTTTCAACGTCACCGGTGTCGTAGTTCCTGTCCCACCTACCCTGCGCTGTTATTGGAGCAAAAAAGGCGCCAGGGAAGGTGGGAGGGGAATCGAGTAATGGCGCACTTTACCACGGGGTGTTCGATTCGATTCGAACATGCCGAACAGCCTAATATCCGATCGAACATGAGTTCGATAGAACACTGTTCGCTCATCTCTATTCCTAAAGTATCAAAAAAAGATGAAACAGAATGTCAACATATTTCCCTGAGTCTAAAAAGACTTCTAAGGTATCTTTAAGATATAGTTTGCAATCCGTAAAGAAACTTCTCACTACTGTTTTTCTAGCTCACCCTTAATTGGAGTGCTAAGGGACCACATTGCATACAGGGAGCTTTCCAAACCAAGAAACTTCCATTCATTACGGAAATCTGACAGGCTTGTCATGGAAAGCAAGTGTACTTTTGTATCAACACTGATACTTTAGGTTATTCCCTAAGCTTTAATACTGCATACCCTCCACTGCACCCATGTCGAACAGCACTTGGATGACAGGGAATGTCTAGAGAATTCATTTCTTGCCTTTGATATGGTAATTTGAGAACAGATGGCTAAATCTCAACCAATCTTGAAAATACTAATCCTAGTTGGAAGGCATATCTAGTAGCAACAATTTAACTTTTACTGTATTTGCGCTGTAGTTAACGTACCAAACTTATTTCATTTTTTACATATTAAAGATCTGCTGATTTTTTTTGTTTCACTTGTATTGAACATATTTTTGCATAAACTATGGTATTATATAGAGAAGAAGGGAACTAGTAGAAATGAGGAATTTATGTAGCAAGAACCTTCTTTACAAAATGTACTTCATACAGATAATTCAACATGGACATCCTATAAAATATATAAATCTAGTTCTAGTACTATATGCACCACTGAGGGACCAATCATAGCATTTAAAGAGGACCTTTCATGTCCTCATGAATGTGCAGTTTTATATACCACTAGAAAACTGCTTTCCCAGTATGTGCCCTGGTGGTGGAGATATTGTTGCTGTTAATTTCAGCACTGATATCTCCCCACTGTCAGAAGGGTGTTCCTCAAACAGTGTTGGCCAAAAGTATTGGCACCCCTGCAATTCTGTCAGATAATACTCATTGTCTTCCAGAAAATGATTGCAAGTACAAACTCTTTGGTATTAATATATTCATTTATTTTGCTTGCAATAAAAAAACACAAAAGAGAATGAAAAAAAGTGACAAAAGTATTGGCACCCTCACCCTCATCCTTGGTAGCACAACCTTTAGACAAAATAACTGTGAACAACCGCTTCCGGTAACCATCAATGAGTTTCTTACAATGCTCTGCTGGAATTTTAGACCATTCTTCTTTGGGAAACTGCTCCAGGTCCCTGAGATTTGAAGGGTGCCTTCTCCAAATTGCCATTTTGAGATCTCTCCACAGGTGTTCTATGGTATTCAGATCTGGACTCATTGATGGCCACTTTAGAAGTCTCCAGTGCTTTCTTTCAAACCATTTTCTAGTGCTTTTTGAAGTGTGTTTTGGGTCATTGTCCTGCTGGAAGACCCATGACCTCTGAGAGAGACCCAGCTTTCTCACACTGGGCCCTACATTATGCTGCAAAATTTGTTGGTAGTCTTCAGACTTCATAATGCCATGCATACGGTCAAGCAGTCCAGTGCCAGAGGCAGCAAAGCAACCCCAAAACATCAGGAAACCTCCGCCATGTTTGACTGTAGGGACAGTGTTCTTTTCTTTGAAGGCCTCTTTTTTTTCCTGTAAACTCTATGTTGATGCCTTTTCCCAAAAAGCTCTACTTTTGTCTCATCTGAAAAGAGAACATTCTTCCCAAACGTTTTTGGCTTTCTCAGGTAAGTTTTGGCAAATGCCAGCCTGGCTTTTTTATGTCTCTGGGTAAGAAGTCCTTGGTATCCTTCCTGGGTATCCTACCATACAGTCCCTTTTCATTCAGATGCTGATGGATAGTACGGGTTGACACTGTTGTACCCTCGGACTGCAGGCCAGCTTGAACTTGTTTCGATTCTTTATCCACCATCTGCACAATCTTGCATTGAAATCTCTCGTCAATTTGTCTTTTCCGTCCACATCTAGGGAGGTTAGCCACAGGGCCATGGGCTTTAAACTTCTTGATGTCACTGTGCACGGTAGATACAGGAACATTCAGGTCTTTGGAGATGGACTTGTAGCCTTGAGATTGCTCATTTTTCCTCACAATTTTGCTTCTCAAGTTCTCAGACAGTTCTTTTGTCTTCTTTCTTTTCTCCATGCTCAATGTGGTACACACAAGGGCACAGGACAGAGGTTGAGTCAACTTTAATCCATTTCAACTGGCTGCAAGTGTGATTTACTTATTGCCACCACCTGTTAGGTGCCTCAGGTAAGTAACAGGTGCTGTTAATTACACAAATTAGAGAAGCATCACATGATTTTTCAAACAGTGCCAATACTTTTGTCCACCCCCTTTTTTTATGTTTGGTGTTGAATTATATCCAATTTGGCTTTTTCACAATTATTTTTGTGATTTTCCATTGAAGACAAATTAAATGAAATAATAATACCAAAGAATTTGTGATTGCAATCATTTTCTGGAAGAAAATGAGTATTATCTGACAGAATTGCAGGGGTGCCAATACTTTTGGCCAACACTGTAGCTAAGCATCATTGCTGGGCTGAATGTACTGCTGAAAGTACTCATAAATATACTTTGCCCTGGGGAAGGGGGATGGCATTCTTCACAGATTAGTGTCACTGCTTGGTGGTAAGGAACACCCCCTCTGACAGAACAAGGATCTGTAACAGTACTGTCGGAGTGGAGACAGTGGGGAGACTTTTTGACAGTGGGGAGATAATTGGTGCTGATATCTCCTACACTGGGGCACATTCCGGGAAAGTTGGCTTTCTAGCGGTATGTACAACTGTACATTCATGATAACGTGAAAGATCCTCCTTAAGCGGTGTCTTGCGATATGTTGCAGCTGGCTTCTTAAAGACAATGGGAGAAATTTGTCATAAGGATAATCCTTATGCTAAGATCTCACGTTGCAGAACCACAGCGTTTTTGGCTGCTATGGAACTGCAGTTGAAAAGATGCTGCAGTTTACAGTACTAACAAAGTGAATGAGATTTATGTAATTTCATGTACGCATGGAAAAAAAAGAGCATGTTAATTTTATCTTTGGAATCATGAGCGGTTTACCTACAAATTTAATGAGTGAATAAAAAGCAAAAAGAAAAAAGCACCTTGTGTGACTATATCTTCTGATATAAGGTCAGGTCAACAACAATGATGGCTGTGGCTTACTTGTCCTTTAGGCTGAAGCCTCACATTGCTAAACTTAGTGTCTTTGTCAATGCGGAAATGCTGTGACAAACAACACTGCATTTTACAGAACCTGCAAAGTCAATGGAGTTCTAGCTAATTCCATCCATACATTGCAGAAAAAAATCTTCAGCAGAAAAGCCGCGTTTTTGTAAATTGCAGCATATTAATCAAACCTATGGAAACGCTGGCATTTTCTGCATAGGCAGGGACATAATTAAAGGGGGTGGCCACTTTCAGACCAATATTGACAAACAAATGTACAATAAAAAGATATACAATTTTCCAATATACTTTCTGTATAAATTCCTCACGGTTTTCTAGATCTCTGCTTGCTGTCATTCATTCTGTTACTTCTAGTGGATAAAACTCTGACCATGGTCATGTGATTTACGGTCCATGGTCATGTGATGAGCACACAGGTGTCGCTCGTTACAGTGACAGCACAATAATCAGACATCTGCCTGGTAATCAGCTGTGCACCTGTGTGCTCATCACATGACCATGGAGCGTAAATCACATGACCATGGTCAGACTTTTATCCACTAGAAGTAACAGAATGAATGACAGTAAGCAGAGATCTAGAAAACTGTGAGGAATTGATACAGAAAGTATATTGGAAAATTGTATATCTTTTTATTATACATTTGTTTGTCAATATTGGTCTAAAAGTGGCCAACCCCTTTAACAAAGACTGTGCCCCATACCAAACTTTTGACTTGACTATCCCACAAGACATAGCACCTGCTTTCCTGGCCTCCACACAGTATAATGTCCCACATTACTACTGCTACTGCTGCTACCCAGGTAGTTATGCCCCTAGTCGGTGTGCTATCTGGGTTTTTCCTGGATAGCACACTGACCCATTCTTTTATGTGGGCCCATGTACATGACTGTGAATTACATGGTTCCGTGTGAAAGCCCAGGACGTAAAATATGGAGAAGGTTGTATTCCTGTCCGATATTGCAGCTGTGGTTCTGTGGCTTCTATTCATTGAATGCACGGTCGCTGCATAGGTGGCACGTGTGCTGCCCGTGCGCCAGCTGTGCCATTCATTAACGGCCAGCGATTAGCACATGGTTGTGTGCAATGCAGCTTAAGAAGGTTATGTGTCAGGCTGTTTGCATCTATATATGGACAGACCAAAGCTGAAAAAACATTGTTGGCAAATTACAGCAATTTAACTGGATTTACTGTAACATTTATTTCTATATATAAGTACTTATATATTAGTACATTTGCACTCAAGGTCTTTTTGTAGAAAGGTTTGCCACTTTTAGTCTAAATTGTGAAGTTAAAAATAAGTTAAGCCTTGTACCACCTTGTACCACCATTTTAACCACTTCCGGACCGCCCATAGACTATAAACGTCCGGGAAGTGGTTGCCTAGTTCTGACAGGACGTACTGGTATGTCTAATCAGAACACAGCAGCTGCACAGAGATCGAGCAGCTGCTTTCACTGGGAGCCAGCTGTAACTTCAGCCGGAGCTCCCAGAGAGATGGCAGGGAAAGTTTATTCCTTTCCTGCCTTCTCGATTGCTGTGTATACAGTGCTCAATGAGCACTGTATACACAGCTATGGGCGCCGCCATGATGCGGCCGCCCTCTGTCCTGGCGGTCACGTGATCCACCGGGCTCAGTGTCTTACAAGAGCTGCTGAGTCCTACAGGACCCAGATCAGCTCTGTAAGTGTAAAGGACAGTGTGCAGGAGGCTGGATTCCTCCTGTAACTGAGGCTAAATGTAATAAAAAAAAGTGATCAGATGTCCCCAAAGGTCTCTTATGACCTTATCATCTGGAAAAAAAAAAAAAGTGCCTGGTCCTGGACCACAAATTGGCCCGGTACTGAAGTGGTTAAAAAAAATAAATAAAATAATACGCTAATAAAACAACGTTATTAAAGGTTATAGCCCCACCCCCGACAACACCATACAAAATAAAAATTACCGTAACGGAGAGAAAAAATTATTTTATAAAGATTTTCAGTAGCACTTTGTGTTATTAATAGAGATGAGCGAACAGTAAAATGTTCGAGGTTCGATATTTGTTTCGAGTAGCCCCTCAATATTCGACTACTCGAATCGAATATCGAACTCTATTATAGTCTATGGGGGGAAAATGCTCGTTTCAGGGGTAGGCAAAGTTCGATCAAATTATACTTACTAAGTCCACAAGTGAGGGTCGGGCTGGATGCTCTGAGCAGTCTTCTCCTTGCAGTGTCCACGCGGCATCTTCCGGCTCTTCATTCACTCTGCCAGGCATCGGGCCTGGGCAGAGCCGACCGAAAATGCCCGCACTACAAGCGGACATGCGCAGTCGGCTCTGCCCAGGCCCGATGCCTGGCAGAGTGAATGAAGAGCCGGAAGACACCGCGGGGAAGCTGCATGGAGAAGACTTCTAAAGGTAGGAGAAGAACCAGCATTGATTGGCCGACTGTATAGCATTCAGCCAATCAATGCTGGTTCTGCATCGAACTTTTACATTCGAACATTGAGTGGTACTCGATCAAGTACGAGTATTTCGAATACCGTAGTATTTGATCGAATACCTACTCGATCGAGTACTACTCGCTCATCTCTACTTATTAAATTTAAAAAAAAAAATAATAAAGTGAAAACCAGACACAATTTAACTCTTATTATGTTTATATTTTCCCGGATATAAAAAAAATTAAAACACATTCAAAAAACAACATAAAAATAAAGTCCTATGTGTCCCCGAAAAAAGATGCAAAAATTAGTTGAATGAGACATACGAGAAAAATGTTACAGCCCTCAAAACCGCACATACAAAAAAATCCCACATATTGGCCCGGTACTGAAGTGGTTAAGAAACTCCTTCTTTATCAAAAGGCTGAGAAAATGACAATATTGTAGCTTAGCAGCAAGATAGTATCATTGACTATCATGTATTTATTCTGAATAACTTGCAGACTGGTACCGTTTATGCCACATCTCAGCCGCAAGTAATTTACATTGTGAGAATTATTTTTGATGCACTTTTTTGAAGCCAAAATTAGCAGTAAATGGAACAAAAAGTGGGTAAGTAAAATTTGTCCTTAAAATTTTCTCTTTATTATTCACACTTGGTCTTGGCTTTCTATAATTCTATAATGGAATGTGAATGTGGAAGCCAAGCATTAAAAGGATGTGGCTCTGCGGGACTGAACATGAAGGATTTTGTCTCATGTAAGTTCAACATATTTAAAGTAGCCAGAAATGATTTTAGGTTTCAGCCATCACTTCAAACGAATGACAGTAATATGAGCTTTTGAATGGGAGCTAAACTGTAGAAACTGGCCTGGCCACTACAAAGAGAATGGTGCTATACTTCTGGCTCTGTTCTCTGCATTAGTTCTATGGCTGAAAGCTGCTAGAAGTGGCTGATCAGTGGGGGTGCTGGGTGTTAGACCTTCATCAATCTGTTATTGATTACCTATCCTAGGAAAAATCCTTTTAAATCTTAAGGAAAAAGTGAGACTTTGGTATTACAAATCCCTTTTATAAAACACAGTATTAGGATCTACCCCTTCAATTAGTAGTAACCAGTTTCCATTGTATTTATAAATGTCCAGGATGAAAATATACTCCAGAATTGTCCTTCCATGAAGAATACAAGTGCTAACTAAACTGGGCATGTCAGGAGAGCTGAGAGGTCCTCATTGATCATCAAATGACTGCTTATTCTGCATCGTTATATTTCTTTATAACATTGCTAAGCTCCATTGGTTTCTGAATCATAATACATTGTAGCTGCCACTTCATCATTGTAGATATTAATTACTGGATAAGGGCTACTAATGTTGGCAAGCATCTTGATTCCCCCTCCCCCTACACACACTCACAAATTAGATTCATTGCAATCATTTCCACAGAGTGCGATATATTTCCGGCACGTCCACACAAGCTGTACTCATTGAAAAGAGTAGCAATAATGTGGTGATATTGGATGTAATTTCACCTTGGTGGAAGTAATCGCACAACTGTCTGTTGTGATTATACTGCAGTTCATGACAGGCTAAATACAAAAACGAGTCAGTAAAGAAATGTTACTACCTACTGTAGCTTCTAGTATAAAATGAGTAAAAGGTCTGTTAACCACTCTCAGGTTAATAGAAAAGTTACATAGTTATGCAAATATTATTGCAAGCAGGGCTGTTTTAACATTTTAGTGGGTCCAGTTCAAATGTTTCATAAATTGCATAATCCCTACACACAGTGTAATGCCCCCTTAGTGGCCCTACACAGTATAATGCCCTATTAGATCCCTCGCACACAGTATAATGCCCCCTTAGTTCTCCAAAAGTATTATGCTCCTTTGGTGGCCCCACACAGTATGATGTCCCATTAGTGCCCCAAAATTAAATCTGTGGGAGAAGGCATCAGCTTTAACATTCTTAAAACCTTGTCTAAAAGTAATCATAAAATCGAACCAAGTAAAGAACAAAGCCCATCGGGCTTGTCTAGGATTTAAGCTCTTAGCTGATTCCAGAAAGGTAAGATTCTTGTGATCAATCAAAACATTAACCTTATGTCTGACCCCTTCTAGAAAATGTCATCATTCCTCAAAAGCCTATTTGATAGCCAACAACTCTTGGTTCCCAATATCATAATTTCTCTACATAGGAGAAAACGTTTGAGAAGAGAAGGCACCAGGTCGAAGCTTAGAATAGTCACAATAGAGAGAAGCTGCAGAACTGAATGATCGCGAGCGGCGAATACATAACCAAATTGCTACACATCCAGTATGCTGTGAGGGCCGTTGAGGGGAATGTTGATCGATGGAGCCTTATTTACATGGGAGACATCAGGGGGCAGTAACAATTTAAATGTACACCTTTTATATAACGGGCATTAGGATGAATTATTAAAAGAGTTGTCTGGGATTGAAAAAGGTATACAAAAATAAAAATGCATTCTCTCCTCCATTGCTACGCCATCTCCTCCACTTCTGTTAGTGTACAGAGCAGCTACAGTGGTCATTTTGCGTCAACAAGATTGCTGCAGCCAATGAGCATAGCATATCGCTGAGAGCAGTGAATGTCATCAATCTAATGTCACTGCTGCAGTCACTCTGTATGCATGCATCGGACGAGATTGCAGGAACGGAATAAGTATAAATGCATTTTCCTTTTTTACACCTCTCCTGCTTCCTGCATTAATTTTTTTACATCCTGGACAAACCCTTTAATACAAGGGGCTTACTAGTTATGTATGGGGACATTATTAATTTAGAGACACTATTAATTTAAGGATGAACACAGGGCCTTTGTTAATTTAAAGAACGCACACAGGGGGTATTATTTGTATCCTGGAATTTTTTTAGATTATATATTTTGTAACTGAGGATAGTAACACAAAAATGTGGGTCAGGTGTCTAGAAAAGTGATAAGCCAAAAATGAGTTGCAAACTTTACAAGACAAGTCACAGCTGAAAGAAATGGTCATGGCGGTCCGGAAGGGAAAAGTGAATTATTACTGTCAGACATGCTACCTGTAAGTCACCAAAATGTTCCTGCACTGTATTCACTCAAATGATCTACAGAGCCCTTTGTGGAGCTACTGTCTTGGTCATACCCATTGGCAACCTATCAAAATCTTTAACTCCCTCCCGATATCCACTGCAATAGTATAACAAATGGGTCTTTAAATATAGTGTCAGCTATGAAGCTGAGAGGACCCCATAAGTTGCAGATGGTAATGACTACGATCCGAGTTCTCTTTGATTGTAATGCCCATGATACATTCATACACATTAAATTATTATTTTTTATTTATTTAAGTAATTTAGCATTAGCAATTTAAGTTTCCACAAATTTTATACTCCTCCTTGGTTAAAAATATTCATTAGAAGTTGTAAGACGAGCATTTTCACCCTGCTGAAATGTTTTTGTTCATTCTTTGAATGTATATATTCATAGGCACATCAGAATATTGACGAGGACAATGCTGCTGATAATCCCGAGTCTTCGCTAAATAATTAGCAGCCAGCTGCAGTGGCTGGAAAGTCCTACTTCTGCCCATAGCATCTCATTCTCCTGACAATCTCCCCTGTGTATTTGTTTGGTAGTTGCTTTGTTTTGCATTGGGATTCTTCCTGCTCTCTGTTTCCACCTGCTGCTCTACATTCAATAGATTTTACAAATTTAAAATAAGTGCCGGACTGGGGGTGCCTATCACCAATAAATTCCTTCTGAGGGCCCGTTATACAGTGCAATGTAAATATTATTCAACACGTGTTTGCAAGTGCTTGAAATCTCACCAACATAAATGACTTTCCAGCAGTGGCTTGCTGCCTAGTCCCTTCATTTCATTGGTTCCTTCCTGGGGTCCAGTCAGTAGTCTGCTGCCTGGCTGTTGCCCTGAACTAGGGACCTCTTGGCTCTGAGCTAGGTATATGTTCTCATTCAACAGCAGACCTCAGGCTGCAGAAATATGTGGCAAGTTAATTGGTGATGGGGTCCCATGCAGGGATTGAGAAGATGTGACCAAAAGAGAAAGGATACTGGTTGGCCTGACTCTGCACCTAGATATCATCTACATGTGAGACATATACAGAGAAAGATCCACCACACAAAAATTTGATGTTACCTAGTGTCAGGATAGCAGTATACAGGTCCTGTAATATGACACTACAGTGGGACCATCTATCTCAGAGGTGTGTTTCTGGTGGGACACTTATTGTAGTGCACCTCAGATAACAAGAAGAAGGGAGGTCCTACTCTCCATTTTGATGCAATGCATGTCCCTTAGGCTGGTCTTACATGACCGTAGTTTTACACCGCAAATGATCCGCAATTGCTGGTTTAAAATTGTGGACCATTTACAGTCCCATAGTTTTCTATGAGGCCTCTTACACCACCATAGATTTTGTCAGTGGTGTGGCGCGCTGCAACCGTGGTCCGGACAGTATACCTGTACATTACATATCTGTAATGGCCGCGCTTTTACGGCACGGAAGGTCCAATAGAAGTCTACGGGCATGTGCATTTTTGCGGATACACACAACACATGTTCAGTGTGTATCTGTAATTGCAGATGTCAACACTGGATGCTGCCGGGGGGTTAGTTATGCTGGCTACTAGGGTGTCTATATTGCCAATGGGGGTTAGTTATGCTGGCTACTAGGGAATGAATATTGTGGGGGGGTGGGGTTAGTTATGCCGGCTACTAGGGAATCAATATTTCCGGGGGGGGGGGGGGTAGTCATGCCAGCTACTAGGGAATGAATATTGCCGGGGGGGGTTATTTATGCTGGCTACTAGGGAATGACTATTCACAGTGGGTGTGGGTTAGTTATGGCTAGTAGGGAATGAGCCACAGGGTAACACAATACTGTAATATTTCATAATGTTTTATCGATCATAATAAAAAAAATTGACAATATGTACAATATTTACAATATTTTACAGGAACGCCCATTACTATGGGATAAAAGGTGCGAGAATTATCTCAACAAAATCGGGAAAGACCACGCATGGGAGGAAATATTTAAAACACTTCACCCTGATGAATGGGATACAGCATCTACTGTGAAACGCAAAACAATTGCGTAAGTACGAAAGGGAAAACACTACAAAATCAACAAACTATTTACATTTTCATACATGGTGATTAGATGTAAATTTTTAAATATTTTTTTCAGTTGATAATATCAAAACTCGGTCGAACACATGCAGAGACCAATTTCTGTGCGAGTTAAATGCCCAAAAGGGGAAGAGTGGAGCTGGTCACCGGACTAAAAAACCGTACATGTACACCCAACAACTGATGTTTTTAAAAGAAGTGATGGACATTGGAGAGTGAGTATATATTTGGTATATAGTGTACAGTGAAATTGTTTAGTCAGGCAGTAAAAAATACTAAAGCATTGTTTATGTTTTTGCAGAATTCTTGACAATCTGGAAGGTGGTTTTGAGCCTGAGGACCAAGGTGCAATCAAATGTTCTCACGTTTCTTCACCATCATAAACCCCTTCATCGCCAAGTCTGGTAAAGCCCCCAAGTTCAACAAGAACTACTGGTCATGCCAAGAAAAAACTCGCTCCAGGGACAGGCATGGATTCATGTTCCATGCTGGATGCACAAGTCCTGTCGTTCATGCAAAAACGCAGTAAATGGAGTGCTAATGAACATTTCGGCATGATGGTGGCAAGGCACATGGAGAAGATCCCTCCTGAACGGCAGCTCTTGTGCCAGTCCACAATCATAAACATTGTAAACCAGTTCCAGGGTGAGCAGGATCATCTTTCCAGTCTTATACTGTCTGGTCCTATGCCACCCAACAACCCCAACAGTTTAGGCCATTTGAACTATCACAGGGCCAGTATTCCCAGGAAGGTGGGTTGTACTGCAGTCAGGGTCAGTATCAACACCTTGCGGGTACAGTACCAGTCTTCTCTTCAGGGGCAAGGGCATGTTAGGCAACAAGTTGACACTCGGGCATCCAGTAGTCATACAACTGGCTCCTTTACCCAAGAACTGTTCACCTTTTAAAAATGTTCTTATCATGTAAAAAAGTTGTAAAAAGTTTTTATCTATACTAAAAATATTTTAAATAATTAATATTTTAATAATATTTTATAACAGTTATTTCACAAAAAATATTTTGGGTTTTTTTGTTAATAAAAAACTTGATAAACCCAGTCACGAGTCCTGAATGTTTTTTACACACATGAATGTTCAATTTATTGGAAGCCAGGATTGCAAGGAATCTGAAAAAAAAAAAAATATCAGAAATTACTCCAGTGGACTGAGGGACAGTCAACTGGCATGCATGTAGGCTATATTGGATGACATTTCAATAGATGCAACTGTGTACAGTGTGGGCAAGAATGATAAGGTGATACACAGTACACAGTATTGGATACCATAAACATACACCTATGCTAGTATGGTTGAAATGTCAAAGTACATGCATAAAACATAATACATAAAATATCGATACAAGCTATGGCATATGGGTTGAAAATGACACACGAAAATGTGGACAAAACAAAGGTACCTGGTGTGATATGAGCAATTATCAAAGGGTTATTTACCTGAGCGTCCACCGTAAATGGATCCATGCACAGAAGTCGCCAGACCGCTGAACAAGAGCATAACAAGATCGCTGAACTGTCATAGCAACACAGAAGAATTGAGCATGGGTTGTAACTATGCAGTGACATCATTTTTTTTTTGTCAGGGGGTGTGCTTCTTTTTTGCGGATACGCAAAAAACGGATGCACACAGAGGCTTGCAGATACACTTTGTGGTTGAGCACTGCCATCTGCGGAATGTGTTTTTTTTTGTGAAATTGGTGCTACGGATCCGCAAATTGCGGACCGTAAAAACCACTACGGTCGTGTAAGACCAGCCTTATGATTACAGATAAATGTTAATAAAGAATATAAACCCCGCCCCCAACCACACCAGTGTCAACTCATTAGGTGTGCAACATACAGTCAATATAAACATGACAACTCGAAAATAATCAACCCAGTATATTATACTGATACATAACCGGGTTAAGATGCTGTATGACAAGTATTTGTATGAAGTACAGTGAGTGTGCTGCACCATGCATGGCCAACCTGGAAAATTCACCTGTTCATATGTGGACCAGTCTGTTATCAGAACCTAAACTCAGTACAATATTCTGATCTCCAAATTATTTGTAATTCATATCCCCTGTGAGTTCACGAAGGAAAAACTACTGTGACACATACAACTGATGTTATTAAAGCAAGTTTGTGTTTATTGAAAAGATAAGATTTTATACAGGAAAGTAAATGGTGTCAATTACAAAATAGCAAGCATAAAAACAGGTAATCATGATAGATCATTGACTGGAGAAGGGTCTTGACACCCCCCGTACTCATCTGCATAATCAAAGCATATTAGTCTTATTAGTCCTAAGAACTACATATTGCAGAGTCTTGTTGGGACCCATTGTTCTACATTGGGAGAAGTTGATTCTAAGTTGCGCAGCTACGTGCTGGGGGGGGGGGGGGAGCTTCTTACATAAGCAGTGTTGATTTCATTCCAGCCTCCAAACTGAAGGACAAGTTACAGACACACAATTGTTGATCAGTCATCTTGACCCAGGTTGTTTGTTGTCTAACCTTGGGTACAGTACATTCTTATCAAGAACTGTAAGCTTCTGCTATTTCTATGATTTTTTTTTAAAAAAGTAAAAGCAAGCTAAAAATTAAAGAGACATCACACTTGTATAACAAGTCCAAGACTGTTTAAAAAAATAGGGCCTAGAAAGCTGTGATGAACGTAAGCTTTACTAATCAGAAAGAGGAAAAAGAAACAACAAAGACTTACAGTTGTATTTCCTTTAAATCTCAAAGTGGTACACTGGGGCTGACAGAGGAAACTTCATGATTTTTAGATTACTACGGACTTGTTTCAGTGGTGAAGGTATTTTTTTGTATTTATCCCCAAAATGCGTTTCTTACACAATATCGATCTTGCTCAAAAGCTTTCAATCAGCGTAATTTTTGGACTGATATAACTTGGACGAAAACCCTATGAACTGTGAGTTGTATCGTTGCATCCCAGACTTGGGAGAGATGGTTGATCTATATATACTATACCCTGTAGGAGTTGAGTGTGGATCATCCTACTCACAGTTAATTGATATGTAATATGTGTTTTATTGCCAGTAGCATCCCCATATGTGTAACAAATGGCATTACTGCTATTGTTAAATTCAACTAATATGATCTATAAACTACACATGTATAGGTTCTTATACATATTTGATCAAACACTAAGAAGCCCACTTACCACAACAACTCCAATGGGAGGCTGGTGACTTTTCTCCCCTGGTGTCCCTTGCAAGTCTTTTGTCCTGCCATGCGGCACAAAGCTCTATCCATATTGCTCTCATAGTGTATGTGAGGTCAACTTGTGGTCTTTTCAAAAGGGTTCCCACTGAAACTCCAAAAAGTGCTCAAAAGGTAATCTTTAGGCTAAGGCTCCACATAGCATGCCACAGCAAAAAGCACTGCGGGAAAAACCGTTGCAGAAACGCATAATGGTTTTTCAAACAGAATCCTGTTTTCTTTTTTTATGTAGATTGTGAGCCCCATATAGAGCTCACAATGTGCTTTTTTTTCTCTTCTCCTATCCATATATCTTTTTTTGTAGTATGGGAGGAAATCCACGCAAACATGGGGAGAACATATAAACACCTTGCAGATGTTGTTCCTAGCAGGATTCGAACCCAGGACTCCAGTGCTGCAAGGCTAGCCACTCAGCCACCATGTTGCCCCCAACGAAAGCCTGTTTTCAACAGAGTTTTGTGTCTCCGTCTCTGACAGTTTAAGTCTGCACTGCTGCTGCTACCTTACTCTCCTCCACTAGATAGATAGATAGATAGATAGATAGATAGATAGATAGATAGATAGATAGATAGATATTACATACACACACACACACACACACACACGTGAATGCTACCTCTCATTTTGGCTTCAGCAGTACACCACTGAGGCTATTGTGGATTTATGCTTCACTATACTTTGCTACCCCCACACATCTTAAATTACATCACATACAGTCCAGGCAACATAATTCTGGTGAATTAAATATTTACCTCTTTGTCCCGCAAAAAGATGATGTGGCGCCGGGCTGTGCATCTCTTCTATTGTCCTGTTGGTTACCCTATCACTTGTGCTATGATACCGCAAGCTATACCATAGAATGGGAGACAGCATAGCCGGAGGACAAGGTGAGGGGATGCTATTATTTGTCATTTAAATGCACATCTCTTTTCCCCTCTTATGTATAATACTATCATATTGTCTTATTTATCTGACAGATTTCTGACAATTGATAGTACATTTTAGAGAAGGGACTAATTAATTAATTAACTAATTAATTAAACTCATTCCTGAATTTTCAATGATTAGAATTAGATTTGAAATGACTAATGTGGAAGAAAAATGGAGTTCAGCTTTGGTGCTTTTATAACTAGGAAGACAGGTAAGTATGACGGGGTGGAGGTGGATTTGAGTTATTTGGGAAATAGTAATATGTGGCTGGCTAGCTGGGGAAACAGAGACGGGGTGTAAACAAGGGAGGGGGAGGGGGAGATAGCGTGAGTCAGCTCTTAGCGAAGTGCAATGCATCATGGTAGTCATAGGAAAAAAGAACAGGAAGCTAACCATGTAAACAAATGCAGAGGATGCCAGGAACTCCCAGAGAAATTCAGAAAACATTCACCCTTTTGCCTGACAAACACCCTTAAGGGTGAATAAAGCTAGGGTTCTGTGCACTCCAAGCTATGATGTAGTCACAGTCAAGATCATTTTCGAGCTTCTCTGCCTCAATGAGTTCTTTAACCAAAGCTTTCCAAATGGCATCTGCTTACTATCATTCTTGGCTCAGTTCAGGAATAAAAAAGCATTTTCTTTGATAAAATATATTTCTCTTTCTTATATTTGATTGTACTATTGTTGGGAAGTTGGTGATAATCTAAGGTACTCTACTACTGCAAAATTACGTGACTGTTACTTACTACTGAGCTAAGAAAAAACATTCACTTCCTAAGACGGTTTCTTTTTCATTCCTCTTTATCATCGGTGTTTCACTGCTGTAACTGTAATTTTGGTCTCCATGCTATTTACAACACTTATTTACCTCTCAAAATACACATGCAAAATAATGCTCTAAAAGCAATCTACTGTATCTCGAACTGCCAAACTCAATAAAATAGCAGAAGTAAAAGCATTCTTCATGTAATATTATAAGATTGATCATCATGTCCTTGACAATGTCTTCAACTTTCTAGCTGCACTGTGAATTTTTCACTACTATTGACAGAGGATTACTTTTTTATGGGGTGTTCACATTTGTGCCCCTGTATGCTCTGTGTCATTCCGCCGGGTTTCCGCCCTAAGCCCCTGCAAAACTGGACAGGGGACGGCTTCCCAGCAGTCAGTTTTAAAGCCCATTCATTTACATGGGTTTTAAAAGCAAACTGCTAGTGTCCGCCTGTAGGCTGTCCGTGGGGAAACCTTTTTTTTTCACCAGACACAAAGTACTGTATGCCCGACTTTGTGCCCAGCCAAAAAACGGTTTCCCCGCAGAGAGGCAGCAGGCAGACACCAGCGGTTTGCTTTTAAAACCCATTCAAATGAATGAGTTTCAAATCTGACTGCCGGGAAGCCATCTCCTGTTCAGTTTTGCCAGGGCTTAGAATGCAAACGCAGTGGAATGACACAGAGCGCACAGGGGCACAAGTGTGAACGCCCCCTTGCCTGCCATTGAACTCTAGACTTACCCCAACTGTTTAACAGCCTATAGTTATGGTGGTCATACACATTGACCCCTTCACACACTATCACATACCATATCATGTACCTGGGAGAATGTGGATACTTACTGCTTCCCCAAGTGCATGTACGTGATCGCAGGGGCTCAGAGGCAGAGCCCTTGCGATCACCATAGGAGCCCGGCTGTATATAACAGTCAGGCTCCCGCTGCAACAGCGGGGACGATGATTACATTGATCCCCGCTATTTAACCCTTAAAATGCTGTGATCAATAGAGATTGCGGCATCTTAGGGGTTTGTCACAGGCTTCAAATGCTGCCGGCGGCATCAGGAACCGGTGTTAGCTGTATCTAACAGCTAACACCCTGCTGCTTAACCCCCATTGGAGCTGAGCTCCGATGGGGTTTTTTAACATCTTGTATACCATCACGGCGAGATCAGGGTGTGCTGGCATCTATAATTTGTTGCCAGTGACCGCAGGCTTCTATGATCCACAAATACCTGGTTGATCCTGCCTGCGATAGAGAGGAAGTCTGCATAGGCTAACTTCCTCTATAGACTGTAATACAATTGTATTGCAAGTCTATAATATAGAACCAGCGATCCTCTCTGACCTCTGGTTCTAGTGTCCTTATAGGACAAAGACATTTTTTTTAAAAAAAAATAAAAAAAATAATAATAATAAAGATAAAGATAAATAATAAAAAAATTAATATAGTTATAAAGCCCCCCCAAATTCCCTTTTCCTATATAAAATGAATTATATAGAAAAACCCAAAATATTTATAAAAACAATACATGTTTGGTATCACCGCCTCCGTAACAACCTTTACAATAAAACTTAAACAATATTTAACCCGCATGGTGAATGTCGGGGAAAAAAACGAAAAAAAAAACAAACATCAGAAATAAAGGTTTTTGCACATTTTGCCTTAAAAAAAAATGCCATAAAAAGTGATCAAAAAGTCAAACACACCCTCAAAACAGTACTAATAAAAAGTACAGCTTGTCTCGCAAAAAATAAGCCCCAATAAATCCTTCAAACCGAAAAATAAAAGCGCTACACATCTCAGAAGATGGTGATACAAAAATAATTGATTTATGTCCCCAAATGTGTTTTTGTTCTGCAGAATTAGTAATGCATAAAAAAATAATATAAATGAGATATCGCTGTAATCGTACCGACCCGCAGAATAAAAGTAACATGTTACTCATACTGTACGCTGCATGGCAAAAAAAATATGAAAAGGTGAAAAGCTATGCCAGAATTGCTGTTTTGCTTTGTTTTTTAATCCACCAAGAAAGAGCTAATAAAGTTTATTCTATAAGTTATAGGCACGCAAAAATGATGTCATTACAAAATACATCTCATCCCGCAAAAAACAAGCCGTTATATGGCCACATCACCAGAGAATTTACAAAAATATAGCATCTAGCAATGTGAAGACAAAATCCCCCAAATCACCAAATCATTAGAACATAACTGGCTGCAGCAGGAAGGGAATGTATAAGCTGTGAGAGTAGATATAAGGGGACACCCCCATATTTAGAGCTTACAAGTAGGGTTGAGCCAATCCTGACTTTTCAGGATCGATTTTAAAATCCGATTTCCGATCATTTTTCATTCGAACCCGATCTCAATCCCAATTCTGATCCCAATGCAAGTCAATGGGATTTTTTTTATTAATCAGAGATCGGATTTTAAAAGCAATCCTATTCACTATACAGCATGGAATCTAACAATTGAACGCTTTAATTGTTAGAATCCACGCTGTGTAGTGAATCACTAAGTAGCCAGAGGATTTTTTTTTAATCCTCTGGCTACTTAGTCCCCCCTGGTATCCACTTACCTGCAGAGATAGCAGCTTCGGTGTTCTTCTTCACCTTGCTGTCGCTCCACGCTGCTCTTTTCGCCTCGCTTCCTCCTGCCTCCCAGTTTAGGAGAGTGTGAGAGGGTACTTGGAGGGGAGACGTCAAGTCTCCCTGCCCTGTACCCGCCCACACTCTCCTAAGCCACAAGCCCCGCCTTCCTAGCTCTTTAAACACTAACCTGGGAGGTGGTGGCAGCGAGGCGAGAAGAGCAGTGTGGAGCGGCAGCGAGGCAAAGGAGAACACCGGGCACCAGACCAGCCATCTCTGCAGGTAAGTAGCTACTAGAGATGTTAGTTTAGTCTCCCATTAGGGAGGGCAGGGGGTTAAGACTGTGTGCCGGCTGCTTCCATTCATTCCTATGGAACTGCAGCGGAGCCTTCACACTGAGTATACACTCCACTCAGAATAAGCGGAGCGTATACTCAGTGTGAA
This sequence comes from Leptodactylus fuscus, assembly GCF_031893055.1. NCBI lineage: Eukaryota > Metazoa > Chordata > Amphibia > Anura > Leptodactylidae > Leptodactylus > Leptodactylus fuscus. The sequence continues at coordinate 255,042,552 of NC_134265.1, forward strand.
GGCTAAGCAAAGCATTGTGGGAAATAGTACCGATCTCGATCCCACCTAAAAAGATCGTGTTCTGAATTCTGATTTTTTCCGAACACGATCGCTCAACCCTACTTACAAGAGAAAAGACACCAGAAGTGACCCCCCCATCATAGGAGTTACTGAGGATATAGTAGGGAATTTGGTGTTCGCAATGTACTCTGCACAGCTTATATATTCACTTTTCATCATCCACTGTTCAGTCACGTCTGGAATACTAATTCTCACTGCACATACTGATAAATTCTTTGAGGGGTGTAGTTTCCAAAATGGGGTCACTTTTTTGGGGTTTCCATTGTATTGGTACTCTAGGGGCTCTGCAAATGTGACAAGGTGACTGAAAACTATTCCAGCGAAATCTGCGCTCCAAAACCAAAAAAGCGCTCTTTCCATTTCAAGCCCTGCCATGTACCCATACAGCAGATTATGGCCACATATGGGGTATTGCCACATTCATGAGCAATTGTTTAACAAACTGTGGGGGGCTTTTTCTCCTTTAACCCCTTGTGAAATTGAAAACTTTGGGGATAATGTGACATTTCAGTAATTTTTCGCTATATTATTATTATTTTATATGTTGATAAAATCTGTGAAACGGCTATAGGGTCAAAATGCTCACTATACCCCTTGATGAGTTCTGTGAGGGGTGTAGTTTACAAAATGGGGTCACTTTTGGGGGAGTTTCCATTGTTTTGGTACTCTAGGAGCTCTGCAAATGAGACATGGCACCTGAAAACTATTCCAGCACAATCTGCTTTTCAAATGTCAAGTGTCACACCTTCTGTTCCATGTGCTGCTGTGTGCCCAAACATTAGTTTACACCCACATGTGGGGTATTTCTGTGCTCGGGAGAAATTGCATAATAAACTGTCAGATGTATTTTCTCTTTTAACCCTTTGTGAATGTGTTAATTTTAGGGCTAAACGAATGTATTAATGAAAAAAAATTAAATGTCTAAATTTCACCTCCATATTATTTTAATTCCTATAAAATGCTTAATGGGGTTAATAAACTTCCCAAATACTGTTTTGAATTATTTGATGGGTTAATTTTTGAAAATTGGGTGATTTATGGGGGGTTTCTAATATATAGGCCTTTATAATCTTTGTCAGAACTGAAGGGGTCCTTAAAAAATACTTTTGGAGAATTTTCTTGTAAATCTGGAAAATCACTGTTACACTTGTAAGCCTTGTAACGTCTTAAATAAATTAAAAACGACTAAAATATGGGTCTGTTCCACAGGATTTTCGCGTGACAGATGTGGTGCCAATTTTCAAAAAGTGAGCCTGGAAACTATAGGCCAGTAAGTTTGACTTCTGTGGTGGGTAAGATATTTGAAGGTTTTCTATACTGGAGTATCTCAATGTAAATAATTTTATAGCATTATAGATTATAATCTTATAATCTACAACTTTATGAGAAATGGGTCCTGTCAAACTAATCAGTTCTAGATTGGACATTGGTAATATGGCAGATGTTGTGTATCTGGACTTTTCAAAGGCTTTTGATACTGTACCACATAAAAAGTTGGTATTCAAAATGAGAATGTTGGGACTTGCGGAAAACATCTGCATTTGGGTTAGCAACTGGCTCACTGATAGGAAACAGAGGGTACTTGTTAATGGTAAATACTCAGACTGGGTCACAGTCACCAGTGGAGTACCACAGGGGTCAGTATTGGGTCTTCTCCTGTTAAATATGTTTATTAATGACCTAGTAGAGGATTTTACAGGGCAGGGTGTCCATATTGACAGATGATTCTAAACTCTGTAAGGTAACCAAAAATGAGAAGAATAGCAGAATATGGAAGGAGGAAGCATGCGCAGAGACTTTGCAAATGAAGTTTAATGTAGACAAATGTAAAATTATATATTATGGTCGAAGAAATAAAATGTATGATTATGTAGTTAATAATAAAATACTGGGTAAGACTGCCAATGAAAAATTTTGGTGGACAGCAAGCTTACCTTTAAATTATAGGATGCATTAAAAGAGGATTAGATTCTTATGACAAGAACATAGTTTTGCCTCTATACAAATCACTGGTATGACCATACTTATAATACTACTCCCAATTTTGGGCCCTAGCTTACAAGAAGGACATAACTGGACTGAACTAGAGATAGTGCAGAGAAGGGCAACCAAAATTATTAGGGGAATGGGTGGAATGGAGTACAATGAGAAAATAATAAACGTGGGTTATTTCATTTTAGAAAATAGATCTCTATCGGGAGGCCTAACGACAATGTACAAATACATGAAGGGACAATACAAATAACTTTCTAATGATCTTTTTACTTCTAGGCCAGTGACAAGGGGACATCCTCTGCGTCTGGAGGAGAGAAAGTTTCACCAGAAACATAGAAGGGGATTCTTCATAGTAAGAACAGTGAGGCTCTGGAACTCTCTGCCCCAGGAAGTGGTGATGGCGGATTCATTAAACAAGTTCAAGGAGGGCCTGGATGCCTTTCTCGAACAGAAAAATATTACAGGGTATGGATTCTAGAATTTGTTAAGGACAAGTTGATCCAGGGTTTTATGCTAATTGTCAGATTGGAGTTGAAAACATTTTTTGCCCTGACATGAGCAATTGGCATAAGCCTCATGGTTTTTTGTTTTTTTTTGGTTTTTTTTGCCTTCCTCTGGATTAACACTGTAGGAGACTGTAGGGTTATAAGTTGGACTTGATGGACCGGTGTCTTTATCCAACCTTATCTACTATGTAACTATGTTTTATAAATTGTAGAGACTGTATAGGCTGTATATGCCCTAATAAATAAAATGTTACCATCATGAAAACTAAAGTTTAAAGTTTTTAAAGGGCAAAGTTATTGCATTAACTTTATTAAAGGGCAATTCTCATATCAGCATTTCAAGACTGAGATGAGACTACCAGTGTCTTTGGACTGCCACCTTGAGGTGTTCAGGAATTATAGAAATGGAAGCTGTTCTACTCTGTTGCCATAAGTCCTGTAGACGTAAATGGGCATTATGGAAACATCATAGCACAGTAAGTTATGTTGTATCTTAGAAACAGATCTTGGATATTGAATCCAAAAAGCACCTTCTCTCTTGCAGAAATGCCTATATTATAAAAGGAGTACTTCCTGCATAAAATACTAAGGATACGCTGTCACATAACATTCCCCCTTGATAAGTTGTGATCAATGTAGAGAAGCAAATATCGCTACTACATGATTAACACAAGCATTTCTACCTAAAAGCTGATCACAGGGTGTCTAGCTGAAGGGACTACCCCCTGCAATGCTCTGGCAGGCAACTGGCAGAAAGTGCTTAATTTTCCTTCAGCACCATCACTTGGGAAATGTAGCATTACATAGTCCCCATTGATATCAATGTTATATATGGATGTGTTAGGTCCACAAGTTTAGGAGATATGATAGCCACCACCCCATCTGCCTAACACATGAGAATCCTGAACAATGAACCCTTGTTTATTACATATAAGTAAATTTCAGGGAATTTTAAGAGGTTTTCCTATACCAAGCAAATATATATATATATATATATATATATATATATATATATATATATGTAAAACAAATATATATATACACACACGCCTGGAACTATATTTAACAACATAACTTATTAATGGAAAATTAAAAAGTCCCAAGTGACCATATAAGTACCTATATTATAAATACAGGATGCATTTTGTTAAACTTGCTAAGAAATTAGTAACAGCAATATAATGTGAATAGTTCTCGCTTTCTGGTGCACACAGCTATACAAGGGCAAACACTAATCTACATTCCAGTAGTTCATTCATAAATCAGCCATGACCTGCACTGCCACTCCATCTGTGTAGCTCACATATTAATCTGCACTTGGTAAACTGCAGCATACAGTGTCTGGAAATTGTGGATTATTATTGGGCATTTGGTAATCTGCTTGCGGCTATTATAGTTATGCACATACTTTATAACATCCTGATATCTCATTATCAAATGTATCTTCTATGTACTTTATTGCCCAATTTTTCCCATCACACAACAACAGGCTAGTTATTTTGCAACTTTCTACTACATCTATATACTAGTGAGACACAAATTAATTATTTCTTTTTAGAAAAAAAGACTTTTTTTAATAATTATCTGCAATATTTTTAACCCAGACATGTTTTAGTGACATTGACACTAACTTGTCATTTCACACCAATACATATTGTAATATTCCCAAAGCACGTGCATTATATACATTAAAATAATGTCAGAGTAATTAATCTTTTGGTCAAAAGAATTAAAAAACATATTAGATGGCATTTTTTTTCAAACTTCATCCGTAGTTTACAGTTATAGACTGATATATGGTTAAATATGCGTTATATACATCAACATTAATGCAGAAATATATAACTATATTTTCACTCTTACATTATTATTATGTAGTATCTAAATGTTATTGATATTTAAAATAACCACTATATATATATATATATATATATATATATATATATATATATATATTTATGCAGATAGATGGATAGATAAATAGATAGAGATATTAAACATGAGATGTGGATCAAAATATTAATATATTTATTACTTAGATATTAATTTACACTGTTGTTATGTACAATGTACAAACCCAAACATTACAGTATATTTCAGGTGCACCTGTGCTGGTTAACTCACCTATCCACAGCTATAGCTGACATGGAGTAGATGCTGGCAAAGATAGCTGTAATGGGGAAGAAGTTGTGAAACCTGCAATATGCCTCCCCGAAGTACCATTCATTGTGAAGAGCATAGATGAAATTCACCAAGGTATTAAAAGCAGCCATTGATGCATCAGAGAAAGCCAGGCTGACCAGAAAATAGTTAGTGACTGTCCTCATTCTCTTGTGAGCTAGTATGATCCACATGACAATGATATTCCCAAATACAGCTACAGCCACCATTGAGCCATAAGCCAATGACCAAAGGGCTATACGCCAGGGAGGTTGCACAAATCTATGAGGAACTGGAGAAGTGACATTAGTAGTTTGAGTCACATTCTTCTGCCAAAGCAAACCTTCTCCAAGAGGAGCAAAAATCCCCACTCCATCCTCTGTGACATTTATTGGAGAAGAGGTCATGTTAGTCCCTTCTACAGAAATAAAGCACTTTCAACAATTGGGATGATCAGTATAAGAAGGACAAGTTCAAGAAAAGGTGCATCATAAAGTCAGCTCAGAAGTGTCTTACACATTTCCTTGAATGATCATCAGGAATGGAGCTTGAAAGCAGAAGCTTTGAACTTCTTCTTAAGTTCCTCCCAGCAGCTGAGCACAAGTGAAGGCATACACAACCAGTACAAGGCTTATATAGAACCAGTTCCTCCAATGTCTAGGAAAATGCCTGTGACATCACAGTAGGGAGGGGGGTGAGGGAAAGACCACAAGGCACACTTATACACTCCCTCTTTGCACACAGGTAGGCTTACAAACCTCTATGGCACAGAGGTGATATTGATGCCAGTCGCTTTATCTCTGGTGTTCCCATGCCTGGAGCTTGCAGGGATGCTGTGCTGTTTGTGTAATGTGCATGGAGCTGCCTCAGTATATGGAGCAGCCTCAGTATATGAAGCAGTCTTAGTATAAGGAGCAGTCTCAGTATATAGAGCAGCCTCAGTATATAGAGCAGTCTTAGTATAAGGAGCAGTCTCAGTATATAGAGCAGCCTCAGTATAAGGAGCAATCTCAGTATATGGAGCAGCCTCAGTATAGGGAACGTAAGGTCCATTGTGCTGAAATGTCTCGAGTGATGTTGCTGCACTGTATAAATCACATTTATGGAGTGTCACCCTATTCCATACAAGCACTGCAACCTTCCGTTTCTATTGTGTCTATATATCCTTTCATCCACCAGTGTCCATGCTGAATTTACTGGCGTGCTTGTTCTTCTCAATGAATCTAGTTGTAGCTGTATCAGCCATGTATATTGAGCTATTGGCACTAAGATCAGCGTGCCTGCTGCCTGGAGTATGCAGCTAATCCTCTAAAACAGGGCTCTGTGTACAGGGCAGCTGTTAACCCTTGTGTGTACAGAGGTTTACCTGCAAGTACAGGATCTGCTGAAAGATATTGGCTAATAATTATAGATAAATGATAGAAGATGCTCCTTTACCATCTATACCAATGCCTGCCCAGGACAGTACAGTTATGTATACGCTGTGTTATCTGTACCCAGGTACCTAGCTACATAGCAGAGCTCAGTTTATCAATGCAGCAGAGTGGAGGCAGTTATTGGCTTGTGCTTTTTGACATGTTACTCATTTCATGATAAATCAAGTATTTATGTATAATAAAATAACTATTCAATAATACTTAACAGTACTTCTACAATTATTTTAACTGTGGCATTGAGAAATACATTTATAAATATATTTTCAAGACTGATACTAGAATGCTGTTTATTTTAATGTATACGTCATAATTCATAATTAATAGTTATTTAAACTCACTTTCATATTGATAAAAAAAAAAAAGATTTATTTGGCATCAGAGGCACAGATTATCAAGGGGAGGGAGAGAACTGTTTAATTCAGGTGACCTAAAAATTATCTCATTGTGAGGCTGGGTTGGTAAGCTGGGTTCTGATGACAGACTCCCTCTATTAAACAATGTGTTATCTTTTTAATATGGATTTCATGATTGTAGTATTACTATACATCTATTTTTGTCATGCCCCTGCCATTGCCAGAGCACCAGTAGACTGCCATAAGAATCCCCTCAGAATACAGTGCAAATAAACCTAATGATTTACTGATGGTTCCTGTGGTTGGTTTTCCTCGGTTTCCTTTTTTCTCAGTTTAACACAGATTTTAGGTGTGCACAATTGTTCCTAATATACTACCATCTCCATTGTTTAAGCACACCCTGAAGCAAGAATAAGCAGTGCTTTCTTCTAGGTTCTAGGCTCTGTCACTATGCGGTTGTTTCTGATGAGTTCATCAAGGTCTGCTATATAAACCCAACTACTTTCTTTATTTGCTGCCTGATTCCCAGGGTCGATGCTGTGTTTCCTGAAGGGCCCCTTCACTGCTTTGATTTTCTTAAATGTGCTTCAAGCCACCTTGTTGCAAGTGTTGTTCTAAGTGTCTTCCAAGTAATTATTCCTTGGAATCAGTGTTGGACAGAAGTGCCTAGAGCCCACCCGAGGACCTTGATAAGTTCACCCTGCGGCTTCCTGGTAATAACCTACATCACAGCTCTTTCACTGAAATCTTGCATATGTGCTAACTGCCAGACAACGAGCGTAGCGCATAACTGAGTAGTTTCCCTATATCATCATCCCCCATGGTATTGTGCATATTTCTCAACCAGTACTTTATGGGGAATGACACAGACACAGCGCACTCAAGACAAGCACAAAATTTTAGTGAGGGAGCTTTGACACAGGCATAGCACACAGAGCTATCATGAATTTCTTGGCCCCCCTTCTTCACGATGTATCTTACAGTTTCTGGCCCTGTGGCCCCCACACAGCATACATAATGTACCCCCTGTGCCCCTTTTCCTGCCTCTGCTCCTCTCGCCTGCACCATCATGCACCTCTTCCCAGCAACTCCCCATCTCCCAGGTTTCATTGCAGGCAGAAGTACAGCGCAACCCCCCACATGCCAAAGTCTTCAACGGCCTCATATCAAAACTGCTGGCCCTGGAGATGTTGGCGTTCCTGCTAGTGGAGACTCATGCCTTCCATGACCTGATGGCACCTGCGGCACCTAGCTATGATGCTCATAGTCGTCACTACCTCTGTTGGTGTGCCGTCCTCACCTTGTGCCAGCACATGTCCCCTAACATTAGTCGGGCCCTGAGTTCCGCACTTTGTTGTAAGGTCCATTTGACCACCGACGCATGGACAAGCACCTGCAGTCAGGGACACTGCTTCTCTGTAATGACAGGCCGGGTGAATGTAGTTGAGGATGGGCCTGGGGTGCAAACTGGGGTGGCCTATCTCCTCTCCCAGCCCAAAATTCCTGGCAGGGCCTCTCTGAAAGCCCACTCCTCCGATGCAACCTCAACCACACCTGCGACCTGTAAGTGCTGAAGCTCATCAGCTTGGCCGACAGAAAACACACTTCCCCTGAGGTTAGGGATGCCATCCTCGATGCGACGGCAACGTGGTTTTCCCCGCTGCACCTGGGCCCAGGCATGTTGGTGTATGTGATAATGGCCGGAACCTGGTAGCAGATCTGGAGCTTGCCAGACTCAAACACGGTCCACACATGGCCCACGTTTTCAACTTGTTGGTGCAAAGATTCCTTGAAATCTACACCATTGTGCTTGATATACTGGTGAAAGTGCGGCCATTTTCATAAGTGAAAAGAAGCCTCTGCTAGGCTGAAAACATTCAGAGCACACTCCTGTCATCTTCGTACCGTTGGCTGGTGGAGGAAGACGAGGTGGATGAAGTGGCATTTCATGTCACTGTCCCACACAAGGCTTGAGGGTGAAGTTCAGTGCATCCCATTGCTTTAGCATGGATGGTGTGAAGGGGAGTGGAAAATGGAGGAAATGGAGAGTGACCCTAACAGTTGGGGGCAGCGAAGTCATGGAAATAACACACTGGCACACGTGGATGACTTCATGTTGGTTTGCTTTTCAAGAGTTCACATCATGGAGAGCAAAAATACTGACTGAATTGCTATGTATCCCACTTAGCTTTTGGGGGGTACAGCATTAAAAACGGGTTTGAGTATACATGGACTGACTGAATTGCTGTATATCCCACTTAGCTTTTGGGGCGTAGACCATTAAAAATTGGATTGAGCTTATATAGCCTGACTGAATTGCTGTGTATCCCACTTAGCTTTTGGGGGGGGGGGGTACAGCATTAAAAACTGGATTGAGCGTATGTAGCCTGACTGAATTTTTGTGTATCCCAGACAGGTTTTGAATGAAATGGAAAGACGGCGCTCTCTTTCCATTTCATTGAAAACTCTATCTTCCCTGGCCTTGGCTGGTGTCCATCAGACGTGCTGCCTCCTCCACCTGACGGTAAACCCCAAACGTAGTTGTGAGCGATTGTCACAACCTCATCAGGTGAGAGGCCATTTGGTCCTTTTAAATCTTCTGGTTATTTCCACCAAAATTTATCAGACATTCTACACTATATAGTGTGCTCGGTGTCTCTTTTGTTTTTTAGACAGGTTTTGGGGGGTAGACCATTAAAAACTGGATTGAGCGTATATAGCCTGACTGAATTTCTGTGTATCCCACTTAGGTTTTGGGGGTACACACCGTGAATATCTGGATTGAGCGAACATAACATGACTGAATTTCTGTGTATCCCACTTAGGTTTTGGGGGTAAACACCGTGAATATCTGGATTGAGTGTACATAGCCTGACCGAATTCCTGTGTATACCACTTAGGTCTTGGGGATACACACCGTGGATATCTGGATTGAGTGTACATAGCCTGACTGAATTTTGTGTATCCCACTTAGGTTTTGGGGGTACACACCATGGATATCTGGATTGAGCGTATATAGCCGGACCTAATTGCTCTGTATCCCTGTTAGTTTTCGGGGGGACACCCCGTGGAAAGCTCGACTCCTCTCCCTGCAGTATATAGCTCTGAAAAGAGTTGTTTTTTTTCCTCAATTTTCCCTGCCTACTAGAAGGTAATCCCTATGTAGCCCTCAGCAGCTCTCTCTCTCCCTATCTCTCACCGCAAATAAAAAGAAGATAGCGGCCGCTATTCTTATAAATCCGAGGTCACATGTTTTCGGCAGCCAATGGGTTTTTTTCAATTTTTTTTCAATGCCTACATTGTCGTAGTCCCTGTACCACCTTCCCTGCACAGTTTTTGGTTCAAAAAATGCACCAGGGAAGGTGGGAGGAGATACAAATTTTTACTACGTTTGCCATGTGGTACCTCGAACGGCCTGATATTCGATCGAATACCTATTTGATCGAACGGCGTTTGCTCATCTCTAATCATTAGTCATCATCAATAACTCAATGAAAACAACAATAAGCACCCAGTCATCCACATGTTCCTCAACTGAACTCGCACCGGACCAAGATGCTGGTGCAGTTGCTGTTATACAACCAATAGTGTGTCCTCAGTTTTCATTGTTCCACAATCAGTGGAGAGATGCCTAATAAAGAATCCCAAGTCAGACAGTGAGTATACAGAAGTATCAAATTATAGTCACCAAAAGAATTTATGGAGAAGGGAGCAGGGAGGAGGAACCAAGTGAGAGAGAATTAGGATATGTTCACACAGAGTTTCTTGCAGGTTGAAAAAATCTGCTTCAAGAATTAGGAAATGTTTTTTGATGTGTTTTTTACATGATGTGGTTTTTGTCATGTTTTTCATTGCGTTTTTTATTGAGGTTTTTGTTTTAAGCCGGGTCCCCGTGGGCCAGAAACGCAGTGGGAAAAATTGCTGCTTTTTACAGTATTTGAAAAGTGGATGGGACGCATACGAATCCCATGCCGACTTTGCAGTAAAAAATTGCAGCGCAGACACACTGCAATTTCCAAAACTAGAGCAATTTTAAAAATCACGGCATTCCCATAGATATAATGGTAACAGAAAGTCTGCGGAGGAAACCTCTGTGAACTTTCTGTTTAAAGCGCTGTGGGAAGAACTGTGATGTGTTCCCTCCACGGTTTTTTGCTCCAGCTCACTGCATGGACCTGGAAACTTTGTCGCGTTTTTTTCGCCTACCATTAAATTCAATGGCTTTTTCAAGGGAGAATCCACCTTGAAGATAGGTCATGTCACTAGATTTCCCTTTGAAATGAATGGCAGGTGTTTTTTGAGGCAGTTTTTGAGCCAGATTCTGTTTCAAAATCAGCCTTCAAAGAAACTCTGTGTGAGCATACGCTTAAACTAAGGCCCTATGTAGCAGAAATGCAGCTTTTTTTTGTTGCAAATTTTGTTGCTTTTTTTTTTTTTAACCAAAGCCAAGAATGGCTACAAATGGAAAGGGAAATATATAAGAATTACTTATATTTCTACCTTCTGCTCAATCCACTCCTGGCTTTGGTTCAAAAACTCACAACAAAATTTGCAACAAAAAAAGAGACACAGACACAGAGAGGATTCCGAAGCTAATGGATGATTTTCTATAACACCTCAGGAGATAGACAGGGAACCCATTGCTGGCCCTATAAAGCCAAATTGGAGAATTATGTTTATAATGACATGACAACCTCTGGTGAAAATTGTGGAATAAATAGAAGGTGTGAATATAGCCATAACTAGAGATGAGCGAACACTAAAATGTTCGAGGTTCGAAATTCGATTCGAACAGCCGCTCACTGTTCGAGTGTTCGAATGGGTTTCGAACCCCATTATAGTCTATGGGGAACATAAACTCGTTAAGGGGGAAACCCAAATTCGTGTCTGGAGGGTCACCAAGTCCACTATGACACCCCAGGAAATGATACCAACACCCTGGAATGACACTGGGACAGCAGGGGAAGCATGTCTGGGGGCATAAAAGTCACTTTATTTCATGGAAATCCCTGTCAGTTTGCGATTTTCGCAAGCTAACTTTTCCCCATAGAAATGCATTGGCCAGTGCTGATTGGCCAGAGTACGGAACTCGACCAATCAGCGCTGGCTCTGCTGGAGGAGGCGGAGTCTAAGATAGCTCCACACCAGTCTCCATTCAGGTCCGACCTTAGACTCCGCCTCCTCCGGCAGAGCCAGCGCTGATTGGCCGAAGGCTGGCCAATGCATTCCTATGCGAATGCAGACTTAGCAGTGCTGAGTCAGTTTTGCTCAACTACACATCTGATGCACACTCGGCACTGCTACATCAGATGTAGCAATCTGATGTAGCAGAGCCGAGGGTGCACTAGAACCCCTGTGCAAACTCAGTTCACGCTAATAGAATGCATTGGCCAGCGCTGATTGGCCAATGCATTCTATTAGCCCGATGAAGTAGAGCTGAATGTGTGTGCTAAGCACACACATTCAGCACTGCTTCATCAAGCCAATACAATGCATTAGCCAGTGCTGATTGGCCAGAGTACGGAATTCGGCCAATCAGCGCTGGCCAATGCATTCTATTAGCCCGATGAAGTAGAGCTGAATGTGTGTGCTAAGCACACACATTCAGCACTGCTTCATCAAGCCAATACAATGCATTAGCCAGTGCTGATTGGCCAGAGTACGGAATTCGGCCAATCAGCGCTGGCTCTGCTGGAGGAGGCGGAGTCTAAGGTCGCTCCACACCAGTCTCCATTCAGGTCCGACCTTAGACTCCGCCTCCTCCGGCAGAGCCAGCGCTGATTGGCCGAAGGCTGGCCAATGCATTCCTATGCGAATGCAGACTTAGCAGTGCTGAGTCAGTTTTGCTCAACTACACATCTGATGCACACTCGGCACTGCTACATCAGATGTAGCAATCTGATGTAGCAGAGCCGAGGGTGCACTAGAACCCCTGTGCAAACTCAGTTCACGCTAATAGAATGCATTGGCCAGCGCTGATTGGCCAATGCATTCTATTAGCCCGATGAAGTAGAGCTGAATGTGTGTGCTAAGCACACACATTCAGCACTGCTTCATCAAGCCAATACAATGCATTAGCCAGTGCTGATTGGCCAGAGTACGAAATTCGGCCAATCAGCGCTGGCTCTGCTGGAGGAGGCGGAGTCTAAGATAGCTCCACACCAGTCTCCATTCAGGTCCGACCTTAGACTCCGCCTCCTCCGGCAGAGCCAGCGCTGATTGGCCGAAGGCTGGCCAATGCATTCCTATGCGAATGCAGACTTAGCAGTGCTGAGTCAGTTTTGCTCAACTACACATCTGATGCACACTCGGCACTGCTACATCAGATGTAGCAATCTGATGTAGCAGAGCCGAGGGTGCACTAGAACCCCTGTGCAAACTCAGTTCACGCTAATAGAATGCATTGGCCAGCGCTGATTGGCCAATGCATTCTATTAGCCCGATGAAGTAGATCTGAATGTGTGTGCTAAGCACACACATTCAGCACTGCTTCATCAAGCCAATACAATGCATTAGCCAGTGCTGATTGGCCAGAGTACGGAATTCGGCCAATCAGCGCTGGCTCTGCTGGAGGAGGCGGAGTCTAAGATAGCTCCACACCAGTCTCCATTCAGGTCCGACCTTAGACTCCGCCTCCTCCGGCAGAGCCAGCGCTGATTGGCCGAAGGCTGGCCAATGCATTCCTATGCGAATGCAGACTTAGCAGTGCTGAGTCAGTTTTGCTCAACTACACATCTGATGCACACTCGGCACTGCTACATCAGATGTAGCAATCTGATGTAGCAGAGCCGAGGGTGCACTAGAACCCCTGTGCAAACTCAGTTCACGCTAATAGAATGCATTGGCCAGCGCTGATTGGCCAATGCATTCTATTAGCCCGATGAAGTAGAGCTGAATGTGTGTGCTAAGCACACACATTCAGCACTGCTTCATCAAGCCAATACAATGCATTAGCCAGTGCTGATTGGCCAGAGTACGGAATTCGGCCAATCAGCGCTGGCTCTGCTGGAGGAGGCGGAGTCTAAGGTCGGACCTGAATGGAGACTGGTGTGGAGCGATCTTAGACTCCGCCTCCTCCAGCAGAGCCAGCGCTGATTGGCCGAATTCCGTACTCTGGCCAATCAGCACTGGCTAATGCATTGTATTGGCGTGATGAAGCAGTGCTGAATGTGTGTGCTTAGCACACACATTCAGCTCTACTTCATCGGGCTAATAGAATGCATTGGCCAGCGCTGATTGGCCGAATTTCGTACTCTGGCCAATCAGTGCTGGCCAATGCATTCTATTAGCTTGATGAAGCAGAGTGTGCACAAGGGTTCAAGCGCACCCTCGGCTCTGATGTAGCAGAGCCGAGGCTGCACAAGGGTTCAAGCGCACCCTCGGCTCTGATGTAGGAGAGCCGAGGGTGCACTTGAACCCTTGTGCAGCCTCGGCTCTGCTACATCAGAGCCGAGGGTGCGCTTGAACCCTTGTGCACACTCTGCTTCATCAAGCTAATAGAATGCATTGGCCAGCGCTGATTGGCCAATGTATTCTATTAGCCTGATGAAGTAGAGCTGAATGTGTGTGCTAAGCACACACATTCAGCTCTACTTCATCGGGCTAATAGAATGCATTGGCCAGCGCTGATTGGCCAGAGTACGGAACTCGACCAATCAGCGCTGGCTCTGCTGGAGGAGGCGGAGTCTAAGATCGCTCCACACCAGTCTCCATTCAGGTCCGACCTTAGACTCCGCCTCCTCCAGCAGAGCCAGCGCTGATTGGCCGAATTCCGTACTCTGGCCAATCAGCACTGGCTAATGCATTGTATTGGCTTGATGAAGCAGTGCTGAATGTGTGTGCTTAGCACACACATTCAGCTCTACTTCATCGGGCTAATAGAATGCATTGGCCAATCAGCGCTGGCCAATGCATTCTATTAGTGTGAACTGAGTTTGCACAGGGGTTCTAGTGCACCCTCGGCTCTGCTACATCAGATTGCTACATCTGATGTAGCAGTGCCGAGTGTGCATCAGATGTGTAGTTGAGCAAAACTGACTCAGCACTGCTAAGTCTCTGCATTCGCATAGGAATGCATTGGCCAGCCTTCGGCCAATCAGCGCTGGCTCTGCCGGAGGAGGCGGAGTCTAAGGTCGGACCTGAATGGAGACTGGTGTGGAGCGATCTTAGACTCCGCCTCCTCCAGCAGAGCCAGCGCTGATTGGTCGAGTTCCGTACTCTGGCCAATCAGCGCTGGCCAATGCATTCTATTAGCCCGATGAAGTAGAGCTGAATGTGTGTGCTTAGCACACACATTCAGCTCTACTTCATCAGGCTAATAGAATACATTGGCCAATCAGCGCTGGCCAATGCATTCTATTAGCTTGATGAAGCAGAGTGTGCACAAGGGTTCAAGCGCACCCTCGGCTCTGATGTAGCAGAGCTGAGGGTGCACAAGGGTTCAAGTGCACCCTCGGCTCTCCTACATCAGAGCCGAGGGTGCGCTTGAACCCTTGTGCAGCCTCGGCTCTGCTACATCAGAGCCGAGGGTGCGCTTGAACCCTTGTGCACACTCTGCTTCATCAAGCTAATAGAATGCATTGGCCAGCGCTGATTGGCCAGAGTACGGAATTCGGCCAATCAGCGCTGGCCAATGCATCCCTATGGGAAAAAGTTTATCTCACAAAAATCACAATTACACACCCGATAGAGCCCCAAAAAGTTATTTTTAATAACATTCCCCCCTAAATAAAGGTTATCCCTAGCTATCCCTGCCTGTACAGCTATCCCTGTCTCATAGTCACAAAGTTCACATTCTCATATGACCCGGATTTGAAATCCACTATTCGTCTAAAATGGAGGTCACCTGATTTCGGCAGCCAATGACTTTTTCCAATTTTTTTCAATGCCCCCAGTGTCGTAGTTCCTGTCCCACCTCCCCTGCGCTGTTATTGGTGCAAAAAAGGCGCCAGGGAAGGTGGGAGGGGAATCGAATTTTGGCGCACTTTACCACGTGGTGTTCGATTCGATTCGAACATGGCGAACACCCTGATATCCGATCGAACATGTGTTCGATAGAACACTGTTCGCTCATCTCTAGCCATAACCTATACCTTTATAGTCATACCTATATATGGACCCACACTGCTAGTCCATTTATAGAAAGTAGTAGTGTAAGAGTGGCTATGGTAACACCACTAACAGTTGCTTAGAAGCATCTAAAGGTAGATGCAGAGATGTCGGAGTTTGGACTCTGATCTGCAATTTGACAGCACAGAACTTTATACATAGCCTTGGTTTTACTAATATTTTTTTTCATTGTTATAGCCCCAAACTGGAAGAATACAGGGTTATTTTTTCTGATACATTGTTCTGAAATGCTATTTGTTTTCCCTATATTTTAGCATGTTTTAATAAGCTCCATGTTCCACTGAGCACATCAAAATGTAAACAACATTCTAGTCATGTTGCAAATGTATCAACCATAAAAGAAGATGTAAAATATTCTTGATTCTCCGATAAACAATGTACCAATCTATTCCAGGTGAGAAAGCAACGTGGAAATTAGTATTCTATGCACTTAGTGAATTAACTAATTTCCGTTTAAAAATACATTTATGCAAACTACAGTAATTTCAGAGAGCACAAAATGTATGCTTTATTTACCCGAAACGGATTCCTGATCTTAACATATTGATTGGTCTGTTAGCGTACCCAAGTTTGATATTCTTGCTAATGCCATCCGTGTAACTGCAAACTTGAAAGATAATGACACCTAAGATGTATAATCTTCCAATGTGTCGCTTAATCCTTGGTTTACCTAAAAATCATTTTACAATTATATCACACATTTAGCAGGTCTTCAACACTCCACTAATTCACTACCTACAGTATTAAGGCATTAAAGAGGTTCGGGGTCTTAAAAGGATTGCTTAGGTTAAAGAAAATCTACTATTGCTCCAGAAACATCCTGACTTTTGGATGAGCAGCAATATCTATTGATATATGTCCTTTGTTTCCAAAGTATGTATTAAAAGGGTTCTACCCCAATTACATGTATATTTAACTAGTTTGACTTTTAGTAATGTACACAGATTAAAACAAATGCCTTATTGCAAATATATCTCCTGTAGATTTAATCATAACTGGGATGCCCCCTAGTGTTACTGTAGCTACCTGCTTTGTTCGTCCATCTATAATGAAGGAAATAATTATTTGATCCGTTGCTGATTTTGTAAGTTTGCCCACCGACAAAAACATGAACAGTAGAGATGAGCGAGTAGTGAAATATTCGATATTCATTTTGAGTAGACCCTCAATATTCGACTATTCTACCAAATATCTAATCCCATTATAGTCTATGGGGAAAAAATGCTTGTTTCAGGGGAAACCACAATTCAACTAAGGAGAGTCACCAAGTCCACAATGACACCCCAGGAAATGATGCCAACACCTCTGGAATGCAACTGGGACAGCAGGGGAAGCATGCCTGGGTGCATCTAACATGTCCAAGTCCCATGTCCAAGTCCCAGTATTACCCCACTACAGCCTGTCAACTAGACACTCTAAACTCAATAGAACCTCTATGGAAAGTGGAAATATACATGGAAACCTTCTTTCCTCTACATTAATATTGACAGAAATACAAATTTAAAGCTAAAGAAACATTAGCATGAGCTTATCACAATCCTTGACTTGATAGCTGCATTAAGCAGGGTGCAGGCTACAACGCTGACGAGGCCTGAGCACTAGGTACAGGTGTTACAATGGCTAGCGGATAATGCTTCCAGCTGCATTTACACCAGCCAGTCAGCCACTACCTCCAGTCATGTTCAAACCCAAGAGTCTGCCCCTCCTTCCTCCCAACATGCCCAATCTTCCTCGCAGAGTCATCCCATCCTTGCCCCCTCCCAAGAGCTGTTTTAGGGTCCTTTTCCACTCTTCGACTCTGTTCAACCACTTCCCGAATCCAAGGAGCTAACAGACGAATTTATCTGTCCTGATGTCCAAACACTGGAGCATCCACCATCTCCTGATGATTTTGTGGTTGTGGACCCGCAACCAACGTTTCTCAGCCTCAGTGATGATGAGACATAGTTGCCATCAGGGCAGGCTGTGGTTATGTGCGGTGTGCAGGAGGAGGAGCAGAGTGAGCAATTGAAAGAGGAGGTGGTGGACGACGAGGCCACTGACCCAACCTGGATAGAGGTGATGTCTAGCGGGGAAAGCAGTTTAGATCTGGAGGCAATCGCAGCACCAAAAAAGGTGGCTAGAGTCAGAGGCATGTCCAGAGGCACAGGACAGCTGCTTCATAGAAGCCAGGCCAGAGCCAGCAAGGCCCAAGATGTTCCCTGTACTAGCTACTTGCCCAAAAGTCACCCATTGAGGCCAAGGCCCTCGATGGTGTATAGATTTTTCAGCATATGCATGGAGGACAAACTGAGTGCGGTTTGCACACTGTGCAACTCAAAACTGAATAGGGGCTCTGAGAAAAGCAACCAGACCACCTCAGCCATGCGCCGTGATTTGGAAGGCAAGCACTGGGCTCAGTGGGAGAGAGCAAATGCAGGACAATCGTCGGTCAGCGTTGCCGACACTGACTCTTCCACTGTTTTCAGTACTGGCGCTGTAGTCCAGACCACCAGCCAGGACACCTCCACATCTGCCTCTGACACTTTGGGGACTTCACCCTCATCCTCCCATTTTCCTGCTCCTTTTTACTGCACCATTATGCTCCTCTTCCCAGCAACTCTCCATCTTCCAGACGTTTGATCGCAGGCAGAAGTACAGCGCAACCCACCAACATGCCCAAGCCTTGAACCGCGACATCTCCAAACTGATGGCCCTGGAGTTGTTGGCGTTTAGGCTTGTGGAGACTCAGGCCTTCTGTGACCTGATGGCAGCTGCAGGACCTCGCTATGCTGCCCCTAGCCGTCACTACTTCTCTTGTGCTGTCCCTGCCTTGCACCAGCACATGTGCCATAACATCAGGTGAGCCCTGAGTTCCACGCATTGCTCTAAGGTCCACTTGACCACCGATGCCTGGACAAGCGCATGCGGACAGGGACGCTGCATCTCTGTAATGACAGGCTTGGTAAATGTAGTGGAGGCTGCAGTCGGATCACAAACTGGGGCGGTCTATCTCCTATCCCCACTCAAGATTCCTGGCAGGGGTTCTCACAAAGCCTCCTCCTCCACCGTGACATTGACCCCAGCTGCGAGCTGGAAACGCTGCAGCACTGACATGGGGAGACGTCAGCAGGTCTTGCTGAAGCTCATCAGCTTGTGCGACAGAAAATACACTGGCCCCGAGGTGAGGGATGCCATCCTAGAGGAGTGTTTTTCACCGATGCACCTGGGCCCAGGCATGGTCATGCATGATGATGGCCGGAACCTTGTAGCGGCTCTGGAGCTTGCCAGACTCAAAACACTTTCCATGCCTGGCCAAAGTTTTCAAGTTGGTGGTGCAAAGGTTTTTAAAAACCTACCCCAATGTGCCGGTTAGAATGAGTGAGTGCACAAACTGATGCATACAAGTGTTTTTGATTGAACTACACACAGAGGGTAGATATATTGAGTGTTTATCTACTGCCGTATATACCGGATAACAGTATACAGGTTTCTTCTCACCCAATTGGACAGGTACAATAAGTGAGTGAACAAAACACTTGTATACATCAGTTTGTGTAAAGTATACACAGAGGGTAGATAGATATAGTGCTTATCTACTACCGTATATACCGGATGCAAGGTAAACTGCTAGCTTCTCACCCCAATGGGACACATTTGTACTGTATACCAGTAGTAGGGAATTGGAGCCCTAAAAAGGGCTTTTGTCAAAATTAGCTGCAGGATGAGTATATATACTAGTGGTGTATATGCACTCATCAAGCAGTGTAGCTCTGAGAATGTTTACTTCCTGCTTAGCAGTAGCTAATCCCTCTCTAGCCCTCAGCATTGTCGCTCCCTATTTAATTCCAAGCCGAAAAATGACACAAACATGGCTGCCGCTATTCTTATAAATCCGAGGTCACCCTATTTCGTCAGCTAATGACTTTTTCCTATTTTTTTTCGATGTCTACGTTTTCCTGCTTCCTGTCCCACCTCCCCTGCACAGTTATTGGTGCAAAAAAAGTGCCAGGGAAGGTGGGAGGGGATACAAATTTTTACTTAGTTTACTGCATGGTATTTGATCGGAATCAAATATGTTGAAGACCTTAATATTCGATCAAATACCTACATGATCGAACGGTATTCGCTCATCTCTAATGAACAGTCTATAATTTTAAGGGTAGGTTAATTTTAACAGTGAGAGATAGAATATCAAAAATAGAATCCTGAAAATCACATTGTATAAATTTTATAAATATATCTGCATTTTGCATAGAGAAATAAGTATGTGATCCCTCTGGCAAACAAGACTTCATACTTGGTGGTAAAACCCTTGTTGGCGCACACAGCAGTCAGATGATTTTTGTAGTTGATGATCAGGGTCGCGCACATATCAGGGCAATTTTGATCCACTCCTATTTGCAGATCATTTCTAAATCATTAAGATTTTGAGGCTGTCACTTGACAACTCGGAGCTTCAGCTCCCTCCATACGTTTTCTATGGGATTAAGGTCTGGACATTGGCTAGGCCACTCCTTGACCTTAATGTGCTTCTTTTTGAGCCACTCCTTGTTTACCTTAGCTGTATGTCTTTGGTCATTGTCCTGCTGGAAGACCCAGCCACGACCCATTTATAATGTCCTGGAGGAGGAAGGAGGTTGTCACTCAGGATTTTATGATACATGGCTCCATCCATTCTCCCTTTGATGCGTTGAAGTAGTTCTGTGCCCTTAGCAGAGAAACACCCCCAAAACATAATGTTTCCACCTTCATGCTAGACAGTGGGGACAGTGGGTCATAGACAGTGGGTCATACTCAGTATTTCTCTTCTTCCAAATATTGTGAGTTGAGTTAATGCCAAAGAGCTCAATTTTTGTCTCCTCTGACCACAGCACCTTCTTCCAGTGGCATTAACTCAACTAAAATCACCCCCCTCTCCCTAGAACACATATAAAAGTACTTAAATACTGTGCAACACCTACACATTAGGACGCCCTATGCATCCCCGTACACGGAAGTATAAAAAGTTACAGGTGTCAGAATATGGCGACTTATTGAAAAAAACATTTTTTTGTACTGTTTTGGATTTTTGTTAAGAAAGTTAAAATGTAACTAAAACCATATAAATTTGGTTTCCTCAGAATCACACTGAAACATAGAATGCAGATAACATGTCATTTTGGCTGCACAGTGAACGCCATAAAAACGAAGCTTGTAAGAAAGTCGAACAAATGCACTTTTTCTTTAAATCCACCCCATTCTGAATTTTTTTCCAGCTTTCCAGTACATTGTACAAAATAGTTAATGGCGGCACCATGAAGAAAATTTTTTTCCTACAAACATTAAGACCTCATATGCCTCTGAAAGTGGAAAAATAAAAAAAAAGTTATTGGGTTTGGAAGGGGGGAATCAAAAAATGAACAGAAAAATTGAAAAATTCCTCTGGTGTGAAGGGGTTAAAGGATGCAAAAACTGGAGATGGTGAAAGGTCTACAAATAATACTAATATATAAATAGGATAAATATAGATAAATAAATATGTGTAATGGTGACCGCATTCCTTTCAGAAGCTTAAAAAGCATTGTTTTGTCTAGAAAAAGTGAACTCTATTGTGACTCCTATATAAAAATGAAATGTCACAAGAGACTGGTAGCAAAGGGGGTGAAAAGAAAGCTTATTTGGAACTGAACTGTTTAGAAACTTCTCTCTCTTTCAGGGTCAGATAAAGATGCTATGTGGAAAATGAGTGGGTTACGGGAAATAATTTTATGCAGAGTTTGATAGAATTTCTCTACATAGGACATCAATCTTGGACATAAAATGGCATTAGGACATTAATATGACAAAAAAACTGATGGATTTTATAATGCCATTTCAATAGAATATAGCCAAATAGAGAATACCTATAGACCATTGTGTCCATTAAAAATTTTAGGGTTAATAGTATCAACTGGTGCTCAAGGGGATAAGAGAGGATAATGTAAAAATTCTTAGGGTAGTGAAGGGGTAAATAAAAATTCCCTTTGGAATAGGTTATGAAACCAGTTATACAACTGCAGCAACTTGACTTTTGACTGCTTTTGCATCAAACGTACTTCTGAAGGGGGAGGACATCTGTAATAGCATCTGCAGCCACAGACAATTTATTTCTTATGTATAAAATCTATCATCTGTAAACTGTGCAGATGTTAAGAAGATTATAGCTCTTATACTCTACAGAGCATACATTAAAATTAAAAAGTGTAACATTTCTATGTACACATTGGGGAAATGGGTTAAAATGTGTACACTTGAAAACTGATGCAGACGTGGGGCATCTTTGGCGCACAGTCAGCAATGCACTGTTTTGTCCTTTCTCTACCTTGCTTGCCATCTATTAAGATAATTGGAGATTGCGGTGGGGATCAATGAGATCAATGCTTCAGCCTGATAGATTTACTATAACTCATGTGAGAAAACATGTTATAGTAAGTCACCCTTGGCTTGCATTCATTTTAATTCTTTCACACAGGAAAAGCCAAAACGCACCATAATTATTAAGAGGTGGGGACCTCTTAAAGGGATTCTGTTACCAAGGTGAAGCATATCAAACCAACAACACAGTTAGATAGGTCAGGCTCACCTAAATGGGATGCCTTTTTCTCCATGAAAATGTATGCCTCCATAATAGAGATATTAACAGATGGTAGCTCTGTTGCTCCAGATTTCTACAGCCTGAACTGCTCTAATACACTGTCCTTCACCCCTCTCTTCTTTGAGTGACAGGCCCAAGGAGCTATGCTAAAATCTCACCTTGCCCTGTGTTCTTACGTTAACCCTGCTGTATGGCAATTTGAAGCAATGGAGTCGCCCTTAGGACTTCAGACTGCTCATTTGCATATTGGAAAATAAATGAATATTTCATCAAGAAAGACATGGGTAAAAAGGTGAGTCTGAACTATATAGCTGTTTTGCTGGTTGAATATGCTTCACCCAGGTGACATATTTAATAACTTAATAATTCTGGAGCATCCACTCCTGTAAGGGAACTGAATAAGACTGGCTACTAAAATAAGTTATTCCCAGTATATAGAAGCTGATTTATAACCTTAGTAATACTGTCTATGTAAAGTGTCATCTGTGTGCAGTGACATATACACAGATACAGGCAAAACACACTGATCATAAGAAAGTAGCATAACATACCTTATGGTGGAGCCCTATCAGCTGTACATATTATATACTCTATGACATTACTATAATTATTACTATTGAGTTTACCAATCAGGAGAATAGGGGAGTTTTGCCTCCCCTTCTAAATGGAATGGTGGTTGGGACCAAAGTGCACTGTCCATTTAGTACAGAATTCGGGATAACTTCTTAAAATCGGAAAAACCCTTTAATGTTAAAGTACTTTATAGTTTAGGGTAATTTAAAGGAGTTAATGGGGTTTACCTGGTTCACAATACTGATGGCCTATCCTCTCGGCACTCCACTGAGACCAAGTTCAAGTGAGTACTGTGGCCTTTTCAATGTCATTGTACCTTGGTCCATCTACTTACATTCCATCTACTTAGTAGCAGCAATTCATTATATTAGAGTTAGACAATACTATATGAAAAACAACATAAGAGCAGGGAGGAGGTTATAACTTCATAATAAAGATGTCAGTAAGTTATTCAGTAACACTAGCAGTACCTGCAACTTCGTCCGCCGCCCCCTGACACCCTGCGCAACCCACCTCCTGCGCACGCCTGGGCCCACCGTCTTCAACGCACCCTTCCTCATGTGTCTCCCCCACCGTGGCGCACCCTTTGCCGCCAGTCCTGCCCGAACGCTCCACCTTCCCCTCTCTGCGGCTCGCGACAATGGCCCCCGCTGGTTGAAGATATGTAAATCACGCCCCGCTGCACCCCTAACACAGTTCCCTGCGGGCCTACCCCTGGATACCTGGCTCCCCATTCCCCACTCGACCTCCAACATCCCTTCCCCCCCCAACAACCCTCTGCATCCCCGGACCCCCAACATCCCTTTCCCCTCCCCCCAACAACAACCCTCTTCATCCACGGACCCCCAACATCCATTTTCCCTCCCCCCCACCAACAACCCTGTTCATCAAGGAGCCCCAACATCCCTCTTCCTTCCCCCCCTCATGCACTGTGAAAGCCCCTAATCCCCGCAGACAGCAAGCCCTACCTGGAGGCTACTACAGGGCATCTCGGCCCTGCAGCGTGGTAGCCAGAGTCCCGCGGCTGTTCTTCCCGACGGCACGTCCGTGCTGCTTATGCGGCCGTCTGGCGATTGGGTGCTGACGCGGCGAGAACTTCTGCCGACTCCACACACCCGGCTGGCTTGGCAGCGTCGCTCCGGACCTGAGAGAAGCCGCCATTTTCTCCGGCACGGACTTTGAGACTGGTGCAGCCCACGCAATGCCACGAACCTATGAGGCCGCTCGGCTTCCACTGCGGCCTGCCCCCAGACTGCAGCCATGCAATCGCAGCCCAGCTGAAAGACCTGCGATGACGTCATCTCAGGTCCTACAGCGGAGGCAGAGAGAGTGTTCGCCGGTCGTGGTCGGGATACCAGGTGAGTGTGGGACCTAAGAAGTACCCTACTGCTCCTTCCTAGTGAATATGTAGGTATGTATGAAATCTGACCTAAATCCGTTCAGCCGTTTGACTGTGATTGAGGAACAAACATCCAAACACACAAACTCACAAACATCCAAACTCACAAACTTTCACCTTTATACTATTAATAGGATAGGATTACACTACACAGAGACCCATCTTAAAATGTATGGACAAAGCTGTTTGTACTGGAGCTTCTTTAATTCTTCTATATTTTGCTTGCTAGCTTTCAGACACTGGATTTACTGTGTATCACAACATACTTGCTTGATATAAAAAGCTACGTGACCATTCGATGATATATTTTACAAATGTCTAATAAAACTACATATGGCCGAGCAGGTGTATTAATTAATATAGATTATGCGTTCCAGCTTTCGAGAAATTTATGCGGTCCATTCAGCATAACGGCAATTAAGAAGAAATTTGTGCTTTTATGCCGTCATATACGCTGATAGTTCAATTAACAAAGAACCTACTTTGGTTTTCTGTCAGCAGAATTCATTAACCTTCTTTAAAATAATTGTGCTCACATTAATGAACAGCTTTTACATTTCTGAACTGTAGAAAACGAAATTGTCTCATTAATACAGTCACATATTCAAGGTATTTGACCTTTAAAGGGCAATTTTACTAACTTTTATTTTAGATAATGATACATCCTTGTAAAAACGAACGTTGCTCTTTATATTTCCCTTAATGCTGTATTTCTGCATTATATAGATAGCATCTGTAGCAATGGTGATATGCAGCTACAGTAACTGAGCTGAAACGGTGAGCTGAAACCCCCCCGCTGTCCCTTCCTGCTTGCCGGTCCTATCCTACGTAGTAGGCGGCAACTGGGTGACAGGCCCTTTCTATATATGTGAAAACACAAAATGCAGACAAGACAAACAACAACAAAGGGAGGTCAGCTAGCCAAGGGTCCAGTAAACAGTCGAGCAACGCAGTACCAAATCGAGATCCAGAGTGTAGTCAATAGGAAAAGCCAGAGGTCAAGAATAATAATACAAGTAACAAACAGCAAGAGAAAAGCCAGCATGCACAAGGCAATAGCAAGCACCGATATGAATGTGAATAAATGGGGAGAAAGAACCCGCCCCAAACTTGATAGGAAGACAGGCTGTCAATCACAGGGCAAGGCCAAAATTAACTTTTAGGGTAAGTTCAGATGGAGTTTTTTTAAATCAATGATCGAGATGCTCATTCTTCAGGCTGTTTCGCCTCGCGATTTGGCCTGAAGGCACGTCCTCCTTCAGACTAGGCCCATTCATTGGGCCTAATCCAGAGCGGAGT
Source organism: Leptodactylus fuscus (assembly GCF_031893055.1). Classification (NCBI taxonomy): domain Eukaryota; kingdom Metazoa; phylum Chordata; class Amphibia; order Anura; family Leptodactylidae; genus Leptodactylus; species Leptodactylus fuscus. The sequence goes on from NC_134265.1 coordinate 255,068,057, forward strand.
GCACGGCTGGATGCTGATGCATTGCACCGGCTTTCAGTCACAGCTACCCTGTTTTTGGTCCTGAAACTGAGGTGGCCTCCACCTCAGGTTCCGGACCAAAAATCTCTGTGTGAACTTAACCTTAGAGGAGCAGAGAAAAACTAAGGTGCAGGAGATGGGTGTGGAGGAAAATCAATTACCAAGGTGAGGGAATAGGAGAGTGTTCAGACAACACAAGAAGAACCCTAAGCAAAGAATCAAAACTGAACATGCCTTTTGTGCCGCAGTGTGCAAGCAGCTAGCGCAGAAGTTCGAGCGGATGTAACAGTATATTTAAGTATTAGGAATACCGACACTTGCAGCATCCCAGAGGGCTCCTGCATAGATTGTCTTTGTTCCTCTGGATGTGTTTTGTATGTCTTGTTGTTTTATGATAAATGCATTGTTTTGCAGCTTTCCTTTTTTAATCCCTTGTTAGTATCCATTGACTAGTTCCCTCATACTTGGTACAGCTCTGCTGGGTGGGTTCTGGGAGACTTTTGGTCTCCAGGAAACTGTTGGGGCCTCAATTACAAGTTTGTAGACACAACGTACGCTAGCTCTGTACTCTGACACCCAATGGCTTCCATTCAGCCCCTGAGGGAGAAGATTGAGCCCATGAGTTTTATCAAGACCTCCTTGAGACAGGGAGGATTTATGTCCAGTATTCTCACACAGAGCCATGAGGTATCATCCGTGACCTGGCTCAAAGGGTAACCATGCCCCATAAAGGACTACCTTGTATGACATCTGTTGGCTGTGGCTAAGTTCCTGAGAGACAGAGAGATTTGGAGTGGAGTACACTACACTGAAACTTTTTCACACCTGGGCATCCCTCAAGACCAAGTCTGGGCATACTTGACAGTGGGAGACTACTAACCCCATTGAAAAGATGCAAGGTTACAGTTGCCAAGTAAAGTTCAAACAGTTTGACTGCACTACTGTCTCCTGAGTCATTTCTGCTATAATATCAAGGCCCTTCTGAACACCATCACACCGACTCAGAATAGGAGAGGACCCCTCTGTAACTGGAAGTGGGGTAGCCCAACAGGACCACTAATACTACTCCCATCGTTCAGTTCCCTCCATTTGGGCTGAGGCACACTCATGTTGCATAAAATAGTAATGTTATCTAGGCCTCACCATCAATCTTAGATAACGGATAACCTCTAGCAACCCCAAATACTACATTGCAGCTGGAAATACTACTGCCAGGAGTGACAGTGTACAGAAAATGTCTCACCTGACATGCCAAACACCAACAGCACAACATCTCAACCTAGGAGCACCAAACCAATATCACAGTGCAGCACAAAATATCTCTGCAGAAGCACCAAACACCATAAAACAGCATCACTAGTAGCTGCATTACCCTGTGACCTAATGGCAGCATCAGGCCCCCAAAATAAATCTGTCCACACTTGCAGAAAATCCAACCCATACAACACTGATACTAGAAGTAGGAAGCTCTGCACAGTGTATGCCTCCAGATTAGACTCTGCAGACTCTGGAGAAGTACCTGTGGAATTTTCATGATGCCATCACAGGTCCTTCAGACTTTCTAACTATCAAGACGGCACTGATAATGCAAGACTGGTATTATCAGTGCAGTTTATGTTTTAGAGTCCCAGCTTTATGCCAAAGCTGACACTGGCAGGGGCCTGCACCTCACCAGGCAGTGAGTCCCGACTCCTTACAGTTTGAAAACACTACTTGAGAGTTTGGTAATACAAAACACAGTGGGCACATTTATCAATCCAAGTCCAACACTTTTTTGTCTATATTTGCGCCAAAATTCATAGTGCACAGCATTTACGACATATTTATAAACAGTGTATAACCGAAAGAAAATAAAAATACGACTGGCCAGACACATTTGTAAAATGTGCATCAGAATGGGTGAAGGTTAGAAGTATGTACATTTACAACAATTTATAAAACAGAAAAGAACAAATATGGTGCAGATTTCCTGTGCAAAGTAGACCATGTTTAAAATGGTGTAAAGAACTGACGACAATTTACTTTGTCCAAAAGTCCCTGTCTGGATTTGTGTTTGCTTATGTTATGCCGAGAATTGTAAGGTCTTTTTTATGCAAAATATTTGTTCCTTACATCTTTCAAGTTAGGATTTTTGTCTACATGTTTCGCTCCAAATATTTGTAGCCATTTTTGTGCAAATATTTGTCACGTGGTGAGCCAGAATTTTGGAGCTTCTAGAAACCACCCCATGCAAATGGGAATCATAGTTTAAGACAGATGAAAGATAGACAGTATTGATAAATATGCCCTAGTATGTACTATAGTATTTAGGTGAGTGTTTCTCCTAAACTTCACTTCTGATCTTCCATTTGAGATGCTAAATATGATCATTTTAAACACCAATCATTTAGGGAAGAATAACAGAGACATTGTACAGTAAGTTTGCATACAGTACAGTTTATCATATTTATATGCCTCTGCCTTTGCTGCGCTATAGTTACTAGGTGTAATATCTGCACAGGATCTGTCTGTATCTTGTTTGGGGTCTAAGTCAATGGTGCACATGTTCTTTTATATTTTGTAAAATGTTTTTGTATTTTAAAGAGGACCTTTCATGGTTTGGGGCACATGCAGTGTTATATACTGCTGGAAAGCCGACAGTGCGCTGAATTCAGCGCACTGTCGACTTTCCCTATCTGTGCCCTGGGTAAAGAGCTTTCGGTCCCGGTACCGTAGCACTTTACAGTCAGAAGGGCATTCCTGACAGTGTAACAAGAACATCCTTCTTCACAGCAGCGCCTATCGCGCTGTACAGTGTGAGCGGGGAGGAACGTCCCCCTCCCCTCCTGTTAATACTCGTCTATGGACGAGCACAGTGAGCAGAGAGAGGGGGCATTCCTCCCTCCTCACACTGTACAACACGATAGGCGCTGCTGTGAAGAAGGACGTACCTGACTGACTGTCAGGAACGCCCTTCTGACTTTAAAGAGCTACGGTACTAGGACCGAAAGCTCTTTACCCGGGGCACAGATCGGGAAAGCCGACAATGCGCTGAATTCAGCGCACTGTCGGCTTTCCAGCAGTATATAGAACTGCCTGTGCCCCAAACCATGAAGGGTCCTCTTTAAGTGTTCAACTTTAAAAAGCCAATACTTTACCCCAGAAAGATACCATAGGGGGCAGGAGGGAATTCAGACCCCAGATGCCATGATCTTGGAGCCAGTGTTGGGAATATAGTTGACCAAAGTGGAGCTGCAGTTACATTCATACATTGAATTACCCAGATGATTTGCAAGAATACTTGGTGAAGGTCTTTCTGTCAGTGGGGGAGAAGAAATATTGATCATGCTTTAGAGATGACATGTAGGATAGCAGTTAGTAGTGTTAAGCTAACAGCTACTGTCTGACTCTAGGTTCACATCTGTGCTTGGGTTTCCAGTTTTCTTATCCGCTTACCCGCAGAAACGATAGACTTATAGACTATAATGGTGTCTGATGGGTTTCTGACTTTTCTCTCCGCATATTTAAAACAGAATTGGGAACAGAATCTCTGAGTGCTTACTGAGCACAGATGTGAACTTACCCTGAGAGAGCAGCTCCAGTAGATGCAATTTGAAGCAGGAGTAGTGCAGACCTTTAGGGAGTGATGCCTGAAATTGTTTCTCCCGGTGAATGAACTGACACTCTTTTTAAAGGGAACCTGTCAAGTGGTCTTTCCACCCTAAACTGCTCCCATATGTGCAGTATCAAGTAATGAACTTTGCTGCTGAAAAGTTACATTATAGGCTTCTAAAACCTTTGATTGGGATATGAATATGTACCTATAGTAGTCAGGAGACAGGGAGCAGCTTCATCTAGTCATGCAGTCATTGTTCTAACCTTTGAGGTCAGCAGTTAGGTAAGGAATTAGTTTGGTGTGCCACAATGACGAATATGTCAGTCAGGAAATGCTGTGGCAAAAATTGTGGCATTTTACAATACCTGCAAAGTAGATGGGATTCTGTCTAATCTCATCTGCACATTGCAGAAAAATATCCGCAGCATGTCAATTATAATCATGGAAATTCTGAAATTTTTCCTATAGGTATAGTTGAAGCAGAAAGTGTGGATTTTTGACTGCAGCACGCTACACAGGGCCTTAGCCTTAGAGCAACAACTACATGACTAAATGAAGGTCCTCCCCACCCCTGCGACTAGCTAAAGTAAATTTGCGTAAGGTTTAAAAAGTTGATAACTTGGCTTTTCGCCAATTCAAAGCCCATAGGAATAGTAATTATTTGATGCTTGGATCAGTTTAGGGTGGAAAAACATACAGACAGGTTTCCTTTTACTGTTTTTACTGAATGAATTACTGTATTGTTTTGACAAACTGATAAGTATAAAATGTACATTGGTAGAAACTAGGCAGGTAAGTATTTTCCTCTTTGAGTTAAAAGTAACATCCTGCCAATCCCCTAGCAGCCATGACACCTGTCCTGTCACTTTCTGCTTACAATACAACAAAGAATTAAGAGAAAATATGCTCTATATTTCTTATTTCATGAGAATGTAAGTATAAAGGAGATCTGACAAATACTCTTATACTAATGCTCTCATATTATCATTGAATAAGTACTATATTATTCTTCAAGACCTACCAATCCTCTGATCTTTTCTAAACTTTGATGTTCAACTCTCTTAGCATTCTTCAGTTTCCCATAGCATAGTTCCCTCACTGTACAGCTAGCATATTATATGTTTGTCAGCATCTGTTCAAAGACATCCAGGATATCCCTGGACATCCTCTGATGATTTTCAGGACTCCCGGGACAAAATACATAGCGTGACAGGACAATATAGGATTGTTTATGGTGCAAGTTTCTGAATTGCCCTTGTCAGGGTAGGAGTTATATTTGGTGGTAAGGAACAGAGGTCCAGGATCTAACAGAGTAATCACAGGGACCGGTAACTCCCACAGCTGTGGTGGAGTGTCCCCATTGTCCCCATCCTGCATTTGTCCTCTCTACCCAGGAGTTTTCTATCTTCTGAACACATCCATGGTAACACTGTTTCATTTGCATTTATACATGTGATTGTTTTTCATAATGCATAACAAATATGCCAATCTATTCTCCAGGATGTAATTAGGAGAACAGTGCCTCTGTATGCTGCCCTCTAGGGACAGCCCCCTTAACATCATGCATGACTCAGTTAAAAAGTCTACTGACATGATGCGGAGTTTATTGCCAAATTAGTATTTCTATTCCAAAAGGAACAGATTCCCAGCTATGGACAGTGCTGTTTCGGTCTTTTGAACCTCCTCAGCATAGCGCAGGGATACTGATTTGGCAGAGTGAGAGACTATAGACCAGGGTCAGGGGATAATCATACACATTAGGGAGAGTGTGTGCCTACATAGGCATAATGGTCAGTTGGGTATACACCTCCTGGTTAGATTATACACTAGTGCTGGATATGGGTTTGGTTCTCTCATTTTGAGTATTTGTGTTTGTCACTTTTTTACCTTTTTAGATTAAAAGTTAAGTTTTAGTCACTTTTTTTCCTACTTGATTTTTGGTGGCTACATAGACTGTGAACATTGTTGTTGTGTGGGTGGCATAGTGCTTTTGGCTGCCATACTTTTTGCTGATTGGTCCTTATTAGAAGTTTCAGGCTCTAAAGTACTCTTGGCAGTTCAATATACATGAATTGCAGCTCTAGTTTCTTAAAAAAAATCAACATTTTATTCTTATGCAAATTAGCTGAAATGGCTTTAGGAGCGGTCTTCTCCTACCAGGGCTTTGCTTTTCACTCTGGATAATCGCCCTAATGTCTGCCTAGCTGCACCTTCCATTGCTTGAGCGACATCTCTTACTTTGTAACACTTTGTTAGTAGGGGCAGTTATCTAGAGTATCGAGTGAAGTGGAGAAGGAAATTTCTTTTAATAAAGATACATTACAGTTTCTTATAGTCAATGGTACTAATTTAATCCTTTTTCCCTAATACTGCTTTTTTTTAAACATACAACTCGTGTTCTTAGTAGAACTTTAGTTTCACACTCTAAAGTACTCTTGACAGTTCAAATTGAATCAATAAATATAACCTTTCTTCAAGTGAACATTACCGCTCTCACAATTAGATTTCTTTGTTCTAAAATGTGAATCAGCGTTGATGCTCTGCATGTTAATTTTTGCAAATTGTATTTATTTACATTAGGAACTACACAGATCATGCATGGACTTTATATCTGTACTCCCTAGGTATAAGAAATTAGACACTGCCTCCAATTTGTAATGTTCATTGCATCTAATATGCAGTTGTGAGACCTATGACGGGTGTTTTTCAACCTATCTATTGGAAACCATGAAACTTATGACAGGTGTCTTTTACACTCTGTATTGGAAGCCCCATTTCAGTATGTTAATATTGTGAGTAAAATTATAATATTTTTTTATCTATCACTGGTAATATATTGTATTTTATAGTTCAGCTGGTTACTCAATTTCTTCACTACATAGTCATATGCCTGCCTGACTGGCTAGTCACTTGGAGAATTATTAAGAAAATAACAATAGTTGTATGCTTTATTTTAATCCTTCAGTCCTTCCTGTGTTCAGTTATGATATCCAACACAATTCTGAGATTCTATACGTTTATTCTCTCCTAATAAACAAGTTATTCTTTCTGCTCTGTATTCCATTATAAAACAGTTATTCTTCTCCCAAACGGGAGAAGCCACAGGAAAATGGCTGACGGACATGAGCAGTCAGCACTTTTTTACGAAGAGAGGAGGAGCGCGAGAGAAAACCCAGAGGCGGAGAAGAAGACAGAGAACATTGCTGGAGAATTGTCAAGCAGCACTGGGGACACCCCAGTGCTGCTTGAGCACAGGGGAATGCCCCCAGTGCAGCAAGAAAACTCATTTACATAAGGAAGGAAGAAGATATTTCTCAGGAACAACGGCGATCATAATAATAATAATAATAATAATAATAATAATAATAATAATAATAAAGGTAAGAGAAGAATAGACTTTCTTAAGGCTATTCCTATGAGTATTTAATTTAAAAAGGGTATTATAAGGATAGAATCCCTTTAAATACTATTTATGATATGATTAGAAATGGGACCACCACAATCAATTGTCGTTGGATTGATGGCAGCATACTAAGACTGTGACAAACAATACTTCTTAGGTTAGGGTCGATTTGTCTCGGATAAACTAAGATGTCCTAGTGTCACTTGACAGCCTCTCAGCCAATAGGCAGTGGTAGGTGGACACTATTATGTTAGAGTTTCAGGAGAAAATATCACAAAATAACAGGATCTGGCTGATAACAGAGAGTAATAGAACAGCTGCTTAAATCTTATACAGTGCTGAGAGATATAACTGGCCCCTTAGCACCTTCATCAGTGCCAGCCAAAAAGCCAGATGGACAGATGGACTTTGTTGAATGTGGGGTCCAAGTTATCACCACCAGAAATTGTACAAGAAGTTCTCTACTAACTGAAACCAAACCAGAAGCCACAATTAACTTACTGGGTACATCTGAAACATGAGAATAAATGTCCAGGCAAATGGTCAGAACCAAGAGGTAATGTCAGAGGTAGAATCAGAAGACAAAATGGATATCCAATATTAAGTCAATGTTCAATTCCAAGAGGTCACATCACAATCCAAAGCAAGTATTCCACTTTGTTCTAAAAAACACAGCATTGACAGCAGCAAAACTTGCAATAGAACTACAGGAAAAATGGGAGTGAGATAAGTAGAACAAAGTTTAGTTAGATTTAATAAATTACATCAAGATATATATAAATGAGGGAGAATATCTGTGCTCTAAGAGCCAGACTGACACGACAATACAAACAATGGACAGTTAATTTTGTCTAAGTCTTTTTTGCAAAAGATTAGTTTGATCTGTACACAGAGTGCCTTATATTATTTTTACTCACAAAGTCAATGTTAATGAAAAATATTTTTAGAAGGTTTTTTTGGGGGGCAAGGGTTTAAAAGTTTTCATTTAATACATACAAACTGCCATTCTGGTGGCAAAACACTGTTTATGCCTGCACTAATCTGAAAAACTTCAGTTTCATAACCCTTACTATTAAGTCATGCTGAGAGTATAGTTAAGTAGGTACCCTCCAAAAATACTAAAATATAACTTTTATTGATAATTTAGTTAAAACAAATAGGCGACAAACACCATGTATTGTAATGTGAAAGGATGCAAGTCACTACAATGTCAATGAATGTGAATACATAAAAGGCAAGTAGTCATTCCTATGCCGTGGGTTCCTGCAAAACACATCTGAGTCCAATGCTCAGGCTCATTCAAAACATGGATGCCACAAAAGCAAAAGGTCTCTATTACTACCAGGGCCGGCGTCAGCGCACGGCGTAGTCGGGCAAGTGCCGGGGCCCATAGAGCCTCTGGGGGCTCCCCGACACTTGCCCGCCCCAGCACTTGCCTTGACTGGGGGACATGAAACTGTGGGCAGATGAAGGGGGGAGAACGGCATAAAACTGGGGACAGAGATGGAGGGGGGACATGAAACTGGGGGCAGAGGAAGGGTGTATATGAAACTGGGGGAGAGATGGAAGGGGGGCATATAATTTACGGGTGACTGTAGGAGGATTATACTGTGTGGGAGCACACGAAAAATGAATGAGAATGGGCGGAGTCAACATGAAAGTGGGCAGAGCTAAATTTGCTGCAGCGAGCAGAGCTGAGGCTCTGTTGCCCAAGGGCCCATAAAAACCTGGAGCCGGGCCCTGATTACTACTACCCACTGATATTAAAAGTGTTCACTCTAAGAGAGAGCACCACCCTCTGTCTGTGATCCTAACAGGTTAATGTTAACACATTGCAGTCTGAGAGTGAACACTTTTACTATCAGTGGGTAGTAGTAATAAAGACCTTTTGCTTTTAGAGCATCCATGTTTTGAATGAGCCTGAGCATTGGACTCAGATGTGTTTGGCATATGTCTCCCAAGTCTTAAGCTTACAAATTAAGGTTTTATAATTATTTATATTATAGTAATTATTTATATTATATATTATTTATATTGTATAATATAATGTTATGCAATGTTATGTAACTAACATGTCTCCACTTCCTTACCTGTGGCCACTGATTAGCCTCAGCAGTCACTGGCCTTCTGCCGGCAAGGGTACAGAGGCTGCAGTGGAAACCAGATCCAGATGAGTAGGATTCTTTTTTTATGTTTCACCTTCCTCAGCCTCCTCCCTGATTTCAAAAAATTCTGAACAACCCCTTTTAACCCTTTCGCTGCCAGGCACGTACACTGTACGTGCTCCCAAGGTGGCACTTCAGTAGAGGAGGACGTAGTTAATACGTCCTCCCTACTAATGCCGATATCTCTGGACTGCATCAACATATCTTGATGCTTTAAAATGCATTTTAAAGAAGAGAATCTCATCTTTAAAATGATACCAGGGACTTGATGATTTTACTTACAGTTTTGTAGTGATTCACTGTTGAAAACACTATTTGGCATTGAGATCCAACTGCAGATCTCAATTCCCAACAGCGTTTCAACAGTGAATTTCTCCAAAACTGTACATCCAAGTTCTTGATATCATTTTAAAGATGAGACTCTCCTCTTTAAAATGAAATTGAAAGCATCAAGATATGTTGATGCAGTCCAAAGATATAGAGCTCCAAAGTGTCCCCCCCTCCTGTCTAAGCAAGCAATTTGCGATCTAACAAGAAAGGGAGAGGGACACGGAGCAGTGCAGCAGAGAGAGAGAGAGAGCGAGAGAGAGAGAGAGAGAGAGAGAGAGAGAGAGAGAGAGAGAAACAATCTCTCTGCATAACTTGTATGTGACAGCAGGGACTCTATTGTCCCTATTAACCCCTTAGAGACACAGCCCAAAAGTGACTTAAGGACCAGGCCTCTTTTTTCAAAACTGACATGTGTCACTTTAAATGGCAATAGCTTTGAGACGCTTTAACTTACACAAGTGATTCTGAGATTGTTTTTTTGTGACATATTGTACTTCATGTCAGTAGAAAATTTTTGTCGATATTTTTTGCCTTTGATTATGAAAAAATAGGAAATTTGATGAAAATTTGGAAAAAAGTGCAGTTTTCAAACTTTGAAATTGCAAGCCTTTCAAATGGAAAGCCATACTACCCAAATTTTTTGATAAATATAATTAACCATGTCTCTGATTTATGTAGAAGTCAAATTTTAATCACCCTTTCATTTTTTTCAGATATTATAAGGCTTACAAGTCAAGCAGTGATTTTCCAAATTTTCAAGAAAATTTCCAAAACACATTTTTCAAGGGACCAGTTCAGTTTTGAGGGGAACTTGAGAGGCCTCTCTTGTAAAAACCCCCATAAGTCACCCCATTCTCAAAACTGCACTCCTGAAAGAATCCAAAACAGCAGTTAGAAAGTTTCTTAACCCTTTCAGCATTTCACAGCAATTAAAACAAAACGGAGGTCAAATTTACATTTTTCAATTTCTATCACTAATATATTCATTTAGCCCTAGAATTTACACATTTACTAAGGGTTAAAGGAGAAATTGCACCCCACATTTTGTTACGCAATTTCTCCCGAACACGGCAATACCCCATATGTGCTGGTACCCTAATGTACGGGCACACGGTCGCTCTCAGAGCGGATGGAGCGCTAATTGGATTTTGTAGGCCAGATTTTGCTAAAATAGATTGCAGGCACCATGTTCCTTTTGCAGAGCCCCCAAGGTGCCAAAACAGTGGAAACCCCCAAAATGTGACCCCATTTTGGAAACTAGACCCCTCAAGGAATTTATCAAGGGGTATAGTGAGCACTTTGACCCTACAGGAGTGTAACAGAATTGGCCCAACAAAAGGAAAAGTGACATTTTTTGCTATAAAATGTAGCTTTAACCCCAAATTATGCATTTCCACAAGGGGTTAAAAGAGAAAATGCACCCCACAAGTTGTCAAGCATTTTCTCCCAAAAACAGGAATGCCCCACATGTGGATGTAAAGTGATCTATGGGCACGCTGTAAGGTCCAGAGCGGAAGGAGCGCTATTGGGATTTTGGAGAGCAAATTTAGCTTGAGTTTGTACAAGGCACCATGTTGCATTTGGAGAGCCCCTGAAGTGCCAGAACAGTAGAAACCCCCCCAAAATGACCCCATTTTGGAAACTAGACCCCTCAAGGAATTTATCAAGGGGTATAGTGAGCACTTGAACCCTACAGGTGCTTCACAGATTTTTTTACCATTGAGAAGTGAAAATGAAAAATTACTTTTTTTATAATAAAATGTCACTGTAGCCCCAAATTTTTCATCTTCACGAGGGGTTAAAGGAGAAATTGCACCCCACATTTTGTTACGCAATTTCTCCCGAACACGGCAATACCCCATATGTGCTGGTACCCTAATGTACGGGCACACGGTCGCTCTCAGAGCGGATGGAGCGCTAATTGGATTTTGTAGGCCAGATTTTGCTAAAATAGATTGCAGGCACCATGTTCCTTTTGCAGAGCCCCCAAGGTGCCAAAACAGTGGAAACCCCCAAAATGTGACCCCATTTTGGAAACTAGACCCCTCAAGGAATTTATCAAGGGGTATAGTGAGCACTTTGACCCTACAGGAGTGTAACAGAATTGGCCCAACAAAAGGAAAAGTGACATTTTTTGCTATAAAATGTAGCTTTAACCCCAAATTATGCATTTCCACAAGGGGTTAAAAGAGAAAATGCACCCCACAAGTTGTCAAGCATTTTCTCCCAAAAACAGGAATGCCCCACATGTGGATGTAAAGTGATCTATGGGCACGCTGTAAGGTCCAGAGCGGAAGGAGTGCTATTGGGATTTTGGAGGGCAAATTTAGCTTGAGTTTGTACAAGGCACCATGTTGCATTTGGAGAGCCCCTGAAGTGCCAGAACAGTAGAAACCCCCCCAAAATGACCCCATTTTGGAAACTAGACCCCTCAAGGAATTTATCAAGGGGTATAGTGAGCACTTAAACCCTACAGGTGCTTCACAGATTTTTTTACCATTGAGAAGTGAAAATGAAAAATTACTTTTTTTATAATAAAATGTCACTGTAGCCCCAAATTTTTCATCTTCACGAGGGGTTAAAGGAGAAATTGCACCCCACATTTTGTTACGCAATTTCTCCCGAACACGGCAATACCCCATATGTGCTGGTACCCTAATGTACGGGCACACGGTCGCTCTCAGAGCGGATGGAGCGCTAATTGGATTTTGTAGGCCAGATTTTGCTAAAATAGATTGCAGGCACCATGTTCCTTTTGCAGAGCCCCCAAGGTGCCAAAACAGTGGAAACCCCCAAAATGTGACCCCATTTTGGAAACTAGACCCCTCAAGGAATTTATCAAGGGGTATAGTGAGCACTTTGACCCTACAGGAGTGTAACAGAATTGGCCCAACAAAAGGAAAAGTGACATTTTTTGCTATAAAATGTAGCTTTAACCCCAAATTATGCATTTCCACAAGGGGTTAAAAGAGAAAATGCACCCCACAAGTTGTCAAGCATTTTCTCCCAAAAACAGGAATGCCCCACATGTGGATGTAAAGTGATCTATGGGCACGCTGTAAGGTCCAGAGCGGAAGGAGCGCTATTGGGATTTTGGAGGGCAAATTTAGCTTGAGTTTGTACAAGGCACCATGTTGCATTTGGAGAGCCCCTGAAGTGCCAGAACAGTAGAAACCCCCCCAAAATGACCCCATTTTGGAAACTAGACCCCTCAAGGAATTTATCAAGGGGTATAGTGAGCACTTGAACCCTACAGGTGCTTCACAGATTTTTTTACCATTGAGAAGTGAAAATGAAAAATTACTTTTTTTATAATAAAATGTCACTGTAGCCCCAAATTTTTCATCTTCACGAGGGGTTAAAGGAGAAATTGCACCCCACATTTTGTTACGCAATTTCTCCCGAACACGGCAATACCCCATATGTGCTGGTACCCTAATGTACGGGCACACGGTCGCTCTCAGAACGGATGGAGCGCTAATTGGATTTTGTAGGCCAGATTTTGCTAAAATAGATTGCAGGCACCATGTTCCTTTTGCAGAGCCCCCAAGGTGCCAAAACAGTGGAAACCCCCAAAATGTGACCCCATTTTGGAAACTAGACCCCTCAAGGAATTTATCAAGGGGTATAGTGAGCACTTTGACCCTACAGGAGTGTAACAGAATTGGCCCAACAAAAGGAAAAGTGACATTTTTTGCTATAAAATGTAGCTTTAACCCCAAATTATGCATTTCCACAAGGGGTTAAAAGAGAAAGTGCACCCCACAAGTTGTCAAGCATTTTCTCCCAAAAACAGGAATGCCCCACATGTGGATGTAAAGTGATCTATGGGCACGCTGTAAGGTCCAGAGCGGAAGGAGCGCTATTGGGATTTTGGAGGGCAAATTTAGCTTGAGTTTGTACAAGGCACCATGTTGCATTTGGAGAGCCCCTGAAGTGCCAGAACAGTAGAAACCCCCCCAAAATGACCCCATTTTGGAAACTAGACCCCTCAAGGAATTTATCAAGGGGTATAGTGAGCACTTGAACCCTACAGGTGCTTCACAGATTTTTTTACCATTGAGAAGTGAAAATGAAAAATTACTTTTTTTATAATAAAATGTCACTGTAGCCCCAAATTTTTCATCTTCACGAGGGGTTAAAGGAGAAATTGCACCCCACATTTTGTTACGCAATTTCTCCCGAACACGGCAATACCCCATATGTGCTGGTACCCTAATGTACGGGCACACGGTCGCTCTCAGAACGGATGGAGCGCTAATTGGATTTTGTAGGCCAGATTTTGCTAAAATAGATTGCAGGCACCATGTTCCTTTTGCAGAGCCCCCAAGGTGCCAAAACAGTGGAAACCCCCAAAATGTGACCCCATTTTGGAAACTAGACCCCTCAAGGAATTTATCAAGGGGTATAGTGAGCACTTTGACCCTACAGGAGTGTAACAGAATTGGCCCAACAAAAGGAAAAGTGACATTTTTTGCTATAAAATGTAGTTTTAACTCCAAATTATGCATTTCCACAAGGGGTTAAAAGAGAAAATGCACCCCACAAGTTGTCAAGCATTTTCTCCCAAAAACAGGAATGCCCCACATGTGGATGTAAAGTGATCTATGGGCACGCTGTAAGGTCCAGAGCGGAAGGAGCGCTATTGGGATTTTGGAGGGCAAATTTAGCTTGAGTTTGTACAAGGCACCATGTTGCATTTGGAGAGCCCCTGAAGTGCCAGAACAGTAGAAACCCCCCCAAAATGACCCCATTTTGGAAACTAGACCCCTCAAGGAATTTATCAAGGGGTATAGTGAGTACTTGAACCCTACAGGTGCTTCACAGATTTTTTTACCATTGAGAAGTGAAAATGAAAAATTACTTTTTTTATAATAAAATGTCACTGTAGCCCCAAATTTTTCATCTTCACGAGGGGTTAAAGGAGAAATTGCACCCCACATTTTGTTACGCAATTTCTCCCGAACACGGCAATACCCCATATGTGCTGGTACCCTAATGTACGGGCACACGGTCGCTCTCAGAACGGATGGAGCGCTAATTGGATTTTGTAGGCCAGATTTTGCTAAAATAGATTGCAGGCACCATGTTCCTTTTGCAGAGCCCCCAAGGTGCCAAAACAGTGGAAACCCCCAAAGTGTGACCCCATTTTGGAAACTAGACCCCTCAAGGAATTTATCAAGGGGTATAGTGAGCCCTTTGACCCTACAGGAGTGTAACAGAATTGGCCCAACAAAAGGAAAAGTGACATTTTTTGCTATAAAATGTAGCTTTAACCCCAAATTATGCATTTCCACAAGGGGTTAAAAGAGAAAATGCACCCCACAAGTTGTCAAGCATTTTCTCCCAAAAACAGGAATGCCCCACATGTGGATGTAAAGTGATCTATGGGCACGCTGTAAGGTCCAGAGCGGAAGGAGCGCTATTGGGATTTTGGAGGGCAAATTTAGCTTGAGTTTGTACAAGGCACCATGTTGCATTTGGAGAGCCCCTGAAGTGCCAGAACAGTAGAAACCCCCCCAAAATGACCCCATTTTGGAAACTAGACCCCTCAAGGAATTTATCAAGGGGTATAGTGAGCACTTGAACCCTACAGGTGCTTCACAGATTTTTTTACCATTGAGAAGTGAAAATGAAAAATTACTTTTTTTATAATAAAATGTCACTGTAGCCCCAAATTTTTCATCTTCACGAGGGGTTAAAGGAGAAATTGCACCCCACATTTTGTTACGCAATTTCTCCCGAACACGGCAATACCCCATATGTGCTGGTACCCTAATGTACGGGCACACGGTCGCTCTCAGAACGGATGGAGCGCTAATTGGATTTTGTAGGCCAGATTTTGCTAAAATAGATTGCAGGCACCATGTTCCTTTTGCAGAGCCCCCAAGGTGCCAAAACAGTGGAAACCCCCAAAATGTGACCCCATTTTGGAAACTAGACCCCTCAAGGAATTTATCAAGGGGTATAGTGAGCCCTTTGACCCTACAGGAGTGTAACAGAATTGGCCCAACAAAAGGAAAAGTGACATTTTTTTGCTATAAAATGTAGCTTTAACCCCAAATTATGCATTTCCACAAGGGGTTAAAAGAGAAAATGCACCCCACAAATTGTCAAGCATTTTCTCCCAACTACAGAAATGCCCCACATGTGGACGTAAAGTGATGTATGGTCACACAGTGGGATAGAACAATAGTTGGAGGGTAGATTTGGCTGAAATTGGTTTTAGTTACCATGTCACATTTGTAGAGGCCTTGAAGTGCCAAAACAGTGGAAACCCCCAAAATGTGACCCCATTTTGGAAACTAGACCCCTCAAGGAATTTATCAAGGGGTATAGTGAGCCCTTTGACCCTACAGGAGTGTAAAAGAATTGGCCCAACAAAAGGAAAAGTGACATTTTTTTGCTATAAAATGTAGCTTTAACCCCAAATTATGCATTTCCAAAAGGGGTTAAAAGAGAAAATGCACCCCACATATTGTCAAGCATTTTCTCCCAACTACAGAAATGCCCCACATGTGGACGTAAAGTGATGTATGGTCACACAGTGGGATAGAACAATAGTTGGAGGGTAGATTTGGCTGAAATTGGTTTTAGTTACCATGTCACATTTGTAGAGGCCTTGAAGTGCCAAAACAGTGGAAACCGCCAAAATGTGACCCCATTTTGGAAACTAGACCCCTTGACTTCAGTGACGTTAGTGTTAAATTACACCTCTTAAAAAATTTACCAAGAAGTATAGCAAACATTTGGATGCAGCTTGTATGGCAATAATTTATTATCCAGAAATTACTGCATAACCGGATGAAAGTAATTGTGTGCAGAGTACGTGATGGTATAAGGAGGCGATATTCCATGGAAAATAAATTCTAAAATTAATATTCCATGGAAGTGTGGTACAATCTAAAGCACTCCTTCATGCACAGGCCAGGTTTATCAGGGCAGGTGTCACACTGATAAATGGTGTCTCTCCTTATTCCTCTTTTGTAACACACTCTGCATCTTTTCTGAGTTTTCCCTTTTTTAGCAGTTTGGGGGACTTCACCGGGAAAATGTTGCCCTGGTACAATACGGGAACCATGAGTTTCAGAAGTACTGGGGCCTGGCACTTCTAGGTCCCCAAATATCAGGGACTTGATAATTGCCTCCTGAAACTCAAGGAAAGTTCCTGTGTGGCCTGCACATCGTGATAGCACGTAAGAGTTATACAATGCCATCTGAACCATGTGCACGACCAGCTTTTTGTACCACACTCTTGTTTTTCGCATGGCACTGTAGGGCTTTAGGACTTGATCAGATAGATCAACCCCTCCCATGTACTTATTGTATGCCAGGATGCAGTCTGGCTTGGAGACAGTGGTACTGACAGAGGTGCTGCCGCTGCCATTAGCTGTGGTCAGTACAAGGACATCCCTCTTGTCCCTATACTTGACCAGCAGCATATTCTCATTGCAGACGGCACTACTCTCACCCTTTCTGAGGCGCTGCTCAATATCTGCCCTAGGGAGGCCTCTTTGATTTCTGCGCACAGTCCCACAAGCTGCAGTTCCTCTAGAACTCAGGGACCTAAAGAGTGGGATGCTGGTGTAAAAGTTATCCACATAGAGGTGATAACCCTTGTCCAGCAGTGGGTGCATCAAATCCCACACAATTTTCCCACTAACTCCTAGGATTGGGGGCAGTCTGGGGGCTCAATCCTTGTGTCCCTTCCTTCATACACCCTAAATTTATAAGTGTATCCTGAACTGCTCTCACATAGCTTATACATTTTAATGCCATACCGTGCCCGCTTACTGGGCAAGTATTGGCGGAATTTTAGCCTCCCTTTGAAACTGATCAGAGACTCATCAATTGCAATGTTCTGATCAGGGATGTAGGACTCTGCAAATTTGGAACTAAAGTGGTCAATGACTGGCCTAACTTTGTATAAGCGGTCAAAATTTGGGGCATCTTGGGGCGGGCACTGGGAATTATCATTGTAATGAAGGAACTTTAGGATACTTTCAAACCGCTTCCTGGTCATAGCCATTCGATAGATTGGAGTGTTGTGCAAGACGTCTGTACTCCAATACTGACGAATTTTAGGTTTTTTCACTATGCCCATATGCAGAATAAGACCCCAGAAAATCTTCATTTCTGCTGCATTTACTGGGGTCCAGTTCTGTGGCCTGGCATAGGAAGAGGTGGCATTTTGTTCCAAAAATTGTTCAGCGTACAAATTCGTTTGGGCCACTATAAGATCTACAAACTCATCAGAGAAAAAGATTTTGAAAAAGTCATTTTCTCTGAAGCCCTCAGTCTCAATTTGTATTCCTGACCGGGCAACAAAGTCAGGAAGCTGAGGCTCATAATTTTGTGGGGGTGGGGTCCACATGGGCTCTACAGGTGGGGCAACTAACTCAGCAATTGTTCTGGGGCGCCTCCTTTGGGGTTGCTCATCACTGGAGGAGGAGGAGGAGGAAGAAGAGGAAAAATAAAGGAATGGGGCATTTTCCTCTTCTCCCTCGCTGGCGGTATCAGTGTCAGAGGCCAGTATGGCGTACGCCTCTTCTACTGAAAACCTTCTTTGGGATGATTGGGACATTTTTGTGTGTGTGTGGTGTTTTACTTGAGTATATAAAACTTTATTTCTTGAAACTTTATTTCTTTGAAACTTTATTTCTTTGAAACTTTATTTCTTTAAAACTTTTTCAGTGTGGGGTGTGTGTTGTGCTTTAACACGTGTATTTTATGTAAAAAAAAAACAAATAACCTTCCCTTCTATCAAAAATGGAGCTATATATAGATTGAAAAAAAACTGAGCCAAAAATCACAAATGTGACCAATAACGTATATTTTATTACTGGTCAGTTTGCGGTGGCGAGTTTTACAAAAAAAAAAGCTTGTGCACAAACAAAATTCTCTTTTCTACCTACTAGAAAAAAAAACTGAGCCAAAAATCACAAATGTGACCAATAACGTATATTTTATTACTGGTCAATTTGCGGTGGCGAGTTTTACAAAAAAAAAAAGCTTGTGCACAAACAAAATTCTCTTTTCTACCTACTAGAAAAAAAAAACTGAGCCAAAAATCACAAATGTGACCAATAACGTATATTTTATTACTGGTCAATTTGCGGTGGCGAGTTTTACAAAAAAAAAAGCTTGTGCACAAACAAAAAAAAAGAAAAGGAAAAAAAAATGCAAAAATGCAAAAAAACCTAACAAAAAATAAAATAAAATTTGGAGAAATGCCAAAAAGGGCTTTCTCAAAAAGGGGAGGGAGGTGAGTCTCTTTTCTGCACAGAATGCAGAGTTTAGGACCCAGAAGCTGGAGGAGCCAGACAGTCTCAGATGCCTCGGTCAGGAAAGGGTGGAGAGGAGATGGGAGGGGGGACGGGAGACGGCAGAGGGGAGAGATGGGCAGTAGAGGGCTGGCTGGGAGAGGACCTAGGACGTCTGGCAGAATTGATGTCTGATCGAGATATGACGCAGCGGTAACAGGGCAGCCCGGGTTCTGCTCTGCTCGCAATTCCCAGAGGGAGTGATGTAAGCAGAGCAGTGCCCGAAGTTTACACTGCCCTGCACGCCATTGATTGGTCAATCTGCCATGATGCTGGCAGATTGACCAATTAAAACATCTGGAGGGGGTCGCACCACTGTACGGATTGGTGCAAGGTGTAGCTCCAATCACTGTCACTTTTGTACCGATCTGTCGGCACAGATCATTGGATCTGTGCCGGCAAGCTGCAATTGGACATTGCGAAGCAATCGTCCAATTGCAGCGATCCACGTGGCAGGGAGGGGGTTAAATCTCCCGATTCATGTAAAGAAAGTTGTCTGCTGTCATGGACAGCAGCAACCTTCTTACAGTTTCCGTGTCTTGAGACACGGAGGCTGTTTATAACCATGACGTATTATTACTTCATGGTGCGCGAAGTACCTCGCGTCCATGACGTAATAGTACGTCAAAGGTCGCTAAGGGGTTAACCCTTCTCCTGCCAATCAGAGCGTATACTATACATTTGTCTCTGATTGTCACATACAGTTATAATGTAATTCCCCCCTGAGCTTTACTAGTGGGGTATTCTTATGTTATACCTCCTGAACATAACCAGGAAGTTTGTTGGCACTGTGACCCAGACGT
This sequence comes from Leptodactylus fuscus, assembly GCF_031893055.1. Lineage (NCBI taxonomy): Eukaryota > Metazoa > Chordata > Amphibia > Anura > Leptodactylidae > Leptodactylus > Leptodactylus fuscus. Next base: position 255,087,694 of record NC_134265.1, read on the forward strand.
TTACCATTGTCCAGGTCGCAGAGCCAAAAAAAAAAAAAAGTCACACCAAACACTTACACAATATATACATAAAGTCGCAAATAAAGTTTACATTTCACCAAATCCCTGTCCTGCCTATACCGGAGCTTTCTACAGTAAAATACGTCTAATACACGTAAATACACTAAAATAATAGTAATAATGATTATCAATAGAGATGAACGTATAGGTTGCTAAAATTATTATAGGGGGATGGAAAATAACATTTTTATGTAAAGTCCTATTTAATTTGCATGCACAAAATGGGATGGCGCATTTCTGTGATTTTGGCGATTCTTTAACACCCGCCCCTGTAAATATATACATGTGTGGTATGTATGAACTCCTCACATATTGCAGTTTTATGGACAGTACATTATGTTTGCATAAAGGGATTTCTTGAGCCGCACTTTAGTGGAAAATTTGAATTTTTGCGCAATTTTTGCTAGCAATCTCTGTTTGCGGCAAAGTTGAATGAAGGTGGTTGTATATATAAACTGTTCAATTGTGTTTTTATATACGGTATGCTGTGTACTCTGAAAAAAGATAGAATTTGGTATCACAGTCACAGTTTGGTAGGTGCAGTATAGCTTTTTAACATATTAGTGAACAACAGCAAAATCCTGCTTGTCTTCTGTATTCGTGTTTTTGGGAGTCCGAGCTCTTGTTGTAGTTGATGTATGCGGTACATATAGTATATATACACATTGTATACACCATAAGCTATTATTTTAAAAGTATTTTGTATATGAATGTGAGATTGAACATGAGTTTTAGGTGCAAATATGTGTTTTAGCGTATTTTTTCAAAAAATTATTTGTGTTGGTCGCAAAGTTGCATGAAGGTGGATGTGGTTATCGATGACCCATTAAGACATTTGTAATCTTCAGGTTGTCTACTTTCAAAAAATATATAGGGTTTAGGGGTTCACTTACTTTTCATGGTGTGTAATCCCTACATTTTATAGGATGATACTTTTTTAACATTTCCAGCTTCAAAGCAGAATTTTGTTCCTTCCAGTTCTAGCGATTTTCTGAAGACCCGTGCATGCGGGTTCAGGCCATAGTGATATGTATGAACTCAGTACATGTTGAACTCTTATTTTTAGGAGGTTTGGTGCATTTAATTTTTTGTTTAGTTTCCGCTTTTAACAACTAATATACATTTATTTGCATTTTTTCATAAAACATTCACTTTAAATCAAAATTGCATGAAGGTGCCTGTTCGTATACAGTACCAAGTGGCATTCTGACAATGCTGCAGGTGTCTACTTTAAGAAAATATATAGATATGGGGGGATTGGATGCTTTTTTAATGTTGGAATTTAGTTTTGATTTGTCCATCTCAAAACTGTGAAAATTACTCTGGCTACTGGAGGTGCAAAATTTCCAGAGACCCTTGGCAGCGAAAAGGTTAAGCCTTATATTGTTAGCTTATTTTGTGTTGGTATCTATATTTTCCACTATTTATCTGCATTATCTTGCACTATGATGTACACCTTGGTTTATTCCAATTTGTACTTATGGCACTTTTAAGTATTTGTAAATATATTTCTTGTGTGTTTGCCGCTGACTGTTTAAATATTGGATTTAAGAAAGCTATTTTTAAATCATTTCATCCTTTTATATTTTGTGTACTTATCTGAACAGAGCAAAAAGTGAAATCAGAAATAGAACTGTACCAAGGAAATGGGGAAACAGGTTGTGTCTGTATGTTTTAAGACAAACTGGAATCTTCAACCAAACTGGAGATCAGTTGAGTCTGCATACATGTGTGTAATGAGTGTATCAATACATTATATAAGCAATCTGTAGGTTGTATTGTGAAGCTCTATAGAGGGACTAGAACATTATTAAGTACAGTTAAGTAAAATTTAATAAAAAAAAAAAATCTTTGTAAAAAAAAAAAAAATTGTCCCCAAAAAAGTGGTTTCCTTTTTTTCAAATGAACAAAAAATTCTCACGAAAATATAAAAATTGTAGACCTATTACAGTCGAAGGTCCTCCAGGCTCAACTGAAGGTCTGCTAACCTGAATATACAGCATCACAAACAACCAGTAGATTTGTTAGAATTCAATTATGCTAAAACTTATGGTATGTCTCTTGAAATGCAACTGATTGAAGAGGTTACAGCGCTTGGGTAAGCTGCAGCCTCTTCATTGTTTGCATATATTGTGGCAGTGCAGGAAATTACAGCTTTAATTCTGTCCTTAAATGAGGCACAACTCTAATGCCCTGCACTAAGTAGACATCTTACACATAGACAATGCCAACAACAAACAGGTAGTGATGCAGAGAGTATTGTAACTCCTCTGATCTGATATTAATGCTTTGTCATAAGAAAAGGCCATAAATAATGTGAAACTGAAAAACCCCTTTAAGGCCGGGACCCCATAGGCCAAAAATGCCACAATTTACTCACGGCGGAAACACCGCGGGAAAAATCGCGGCGTTTTACAGTACTTGCAAAGCGTTTCTGCAACCTGGGGCTTAAGTATTGAAAGGTCAACGCAAATGTGACTAAATGTAGGCAATAATTAAAACCATTTGATTTTCTTCTGCAGCCATTAGCCGAATAAAAAGAAAAGCTTTATTCAAATGCAAACTGTCCCTGTGGTTGTTCACAACACATACTTACTCAACATACTCTTCTATAATATTATATTTATTTGCATACAAGTACACTTGTATGGAAGGGTTTATATGGGTTTTTCTTTTTAGTATTTTAGACATTTATTATTTCCATTGACATAAATGTATGTTGATCATTAGAACTCCCCTCTTGCTAAAATACTTCCAAAATAATCAAATCCGAAGTTGCATCTATGCCCAGTTTGGTACCTGTAGATAGTCGAGGTTATTAATAGCAATGTCCTGCATTGATACAGAGGTGTTCTGGTCATATAAGATCAGTATCAGCCTCAGCTTAATGATGTCTTAACAGTTCTCCTTGTAAGACAATCATTCCCTGCTCCTTCTGGTCATGTGACTCCGCTCTCATTGTCTGTTTTGCTCCCCCTTGCCTTATTGAAGATCACTCACACATTCAACCTCCCCAACATCCGATATATATTTTTTAGCAGAAAATGTTTTCTTCTAGCGTCAGACAAAATGGTTTCTACATATAAAGTGCCTTTTAGTAATTTATTCATGTATTAGGTTTAGAGGTTGACCTGAATTCTTTCATCTACATCCAAATTTAAAATTAACCTATGCCAAAGATGGGGCAGCTGTGTTGTGGGATGAGACTGGATGATTTCAATTCTTCCGGGAGGATTATGAGTCATTGGTATGAAATGCATGAAAATAGACTAGGTGCTAGTATTTTTAAGATGCATGCAATAAGTGAACAATCCTTTGTGACCTAATTTCTATGTATTCGGTAGCTTCTTATTTTGTTGTCCACTATTTAGAGTTATCTAATTGTTTACTTTTGGGTTCGGGTGACTCCAGTCCCAGATTTGTTTAGTGTCAAAGAAGTTTGGTATGAACCACTTTTTAAATAAGCTTACAACATAGTGTTTAACACTGTCAGGGCTCGTAGTTGCAAACTCCAACTGGGCAGCGTTGCCAGCAACAAGGGCATCAATATTGTGGCTGTGCTGCAGTCAGGCTGAATAACACTTTGTCCCTATATGGTTCATGTTGTTAATCTGGTGGCTTGATGCTTTATTAACCTATATAGTGGTTTAAAAGAGGTGGTCCTCATGGCCAAAATAGTATTGGCGCATTTTAGCTGTTCTTATATTGCTAAAAACATCCTGGTTGACATACAGCAACAAAACAAACTGCCTTTCCACAGTCTGATCTGCAACATTCCAGCTTGATGGAATTCCACCTTAAACATGCTGAGGCATCTGGTGAAGCAGAAGCCGAATTTGGAGAATGATTACTGCATGCAGCAGGCCACAGGGACAATGTTTTATTTTGAGATATGTCATTGGAGGCTCATTAGGGAAGTGTTTTTGACTTCTCAATGCCTTTGAAGGGGCCATCAAATTTGACAGAAGGGATCAGCGATGTGATCCCTTTATGGTATACAGTCCTATGAAAAAGTTTGGGCACCCGTATTAATCTTAATCATTTTTAGTTCTAAATATTTTGGTATTTGCAACAGCCATTTCAGTTTGATATATCTAATAACTGATGGACACAGTAATATTTCAGGATTGAAATGAGGTTTATTGTACTAACAGAAAATGTGCAATATGCATTAAACCAAAATTTGACCGGTGCAAAAGTATGGGCACCTAAACAGAAAAGTGACATTAATATTTAGTAGATCCTCCTTTTGCAAAGATAACAGCCTCTAGTCGCTTCCTGTAGCTTTTAATCAGTTCCTGGATCCTGGATGAAGGTATTTTGGACAAACAATTCAAGTTCAGTTAAGTTAGATGGTCGCCGAGCATGGACAGCCCGCTTCAAATCATCCCACAGATGTTCAATGATATTCAGGTCTGGGGACTGGGATGGCCATTCCAGAACATTGTAATTGTTCCTCTGCATGAATGCCTGAGGATTTGGAGCGGTGTTTTGGATCATTGTCTTGCTGAAATATCCATCCCCGGCATAACTTCAACTTCGTCACTGATTCTTGAACATTATTCTCAAGAATCTGCTGATACTGAGTGGAATCCATGCGACTCTCAACTTTAACAAGATTCCCGATGCCGGCATTGGCCACACAGCCCCAAAGCATGATGGAACCTCCACCAAATTTTACAGTGGGTAGCATGTGTTTTTCTTGGAATGCTGTTTCTTTTTGGACGCCATGCATAATGCCTTTTTTATAACCAAACAACTCAATTTTTGTTTCCAAAATGAAGCTGCCTTGTCCAAATGTGCTTTTTCATACCTCAGGCAACTCTATTTGTGGCGTACGTGCAGAAACGGCTTCTTTCTCATCACTCTCCCATACAGCTTCTATTTGTGCAAAGTGCGCTGTATAGTTGACCGATGCACAGTGACACCATCTGCAGCAAGATGATGCTGCAGCTCTTTGGAGGTGGTCTGTGGATTGTCCTTGACTGTTCTCACCATTCTTCTTCTCTGCCTTTCTGATATTTTTCTTGGCCTGCCACTTCTGGGCTTAACAAGAACTGTCCCTGTGGTCTTCCATTTCCTTACTATGTTCCTCACAGTGGAAACTGACAGGTTAAATCTCTGAGACAACGTTTTGTATCCTTCCCCTGAACAACTATGTTGAACAATCTTTGTTTTCAGATCATTTGAGAGCGGGCTGTCCATGTTCGGCGACCATCAAACTTAACTGAACTTGAATTGTTTTGTAGAAAGAAATGGTCCAAAATACCTTCATCCAGGATCCAGGAACTGATTAAAAGCTACAGGAAGCGACTAGAGGCTGTTATCTTTGCAAAAGGAGGATGTACTAAATATTAATGTCACTTTTCTGTTGAGGTGCCCATATTTTTGCACCGGTCAAATTTTGGTTTAATGCATATTGCGCATTTTCTGTTAGTACAATAAACCTCATTTCAATCCTGAAATATTACTGTGTCCATCAGTTATTAGATATATCAAACTGAAATGGCTGTTGCAAACACCAAAATATTTAGAACTAAAAATGATTAAGATTAATAGGGGTGCCCAAACTTTTTCATAGGACTGTATATATATATCTTCAACTGAACATCTGTCAACTTATGTGACAGTTAGCAGAACATCCTAGATATGCACAAAATGTTACATATACCACAGCACTGAGCATCAACGGTCATGTACACCACAACTTCTCATATCTACAGGTTTTTTAGAATGATAACAGACTACGTCTAACCACTGGTGTGCAGTTATCTATAGATCAGCAGAATGAATCTAACTGCTAGCGTGCAGTCTGAGACTTGTGGTTTTGTTGTCCAACTGACTTTGTCTCTTAATAAAAGAGCAAGTTTATTTTAACCCTTACAAGACCCTGATGGTGGGTGCTGATACTTTAGAATTTCTTCTGCCGAGTGGCTGCACACCTGTGCTCTATATGTGGGGCTGACAGGCTCCTGATGGCCAATCCCGCAGGTACATGAGGTGGGTGTGTCAGCAGAACCACACCCACTGCTTCCAATTGGTTAATACCACGGGAGTGTTGTATGGCAACGGCTGACGCTTCCAAAAGCCTCCGCCATGCCACACATTATTGTGATCAGTCTAAACACTGAAAACTTCAATGCCATCAATGATATCGGATACAGCAGAGGTAAGTATGGGATGCGACTTTAGAATCTATAGAGTGGTCACCAGACCAGAATCAGATGTTTGGATCACTTTACAGGAGTAAAATCATTGACGCTCTCCGCATAGTTAGATCACCGTCACCGTGCTGCAACTTCATATGATGGGATGTCCATGATTCCTAAATAACTTTATGCGCCGACCATAGAGGATATGAAGATGACAGCCTCTCCTGGCCACCACACAATGTTTATCCCTCATAGTAATCTAGTAAATCACAATGAAAATGTCCATGTTGTATAACTTTAACCCTTCACAGGGGTGTCACAAACACCCCTCAAGAAAATAAGTCCTGGTGGACAGCTGTACAAGTTTATCATTCATAACTAGTGATGGTAATAGTCAGGTATGCTCATGAAAGATGGAAAAGGAGTATGTAGTTCTATAATCTTTTGATTCTATAGCCTAAGGGAATTAAGGAGAAGTATTCCTAAACTGATGTTTTATTAGAGATGGAGTATGAAATAGTCTTATACACCTGGAAAATGTGGGTGCTAAAAGTGTATCAAAAATATATCAAGGCATTTCATGCATTCACCTACTAACTCTCATTGGTTCTTGCGAAGAAGATTGGAGAGAGTAGAAAGAAGATGGAGAGAGGGGGGGATTTACTTCTTATTCATATAAATGCAGTGAATGATATCATCTCATTCAGGCCCAGAGGGCTCACCAATTTAAAATGGTAAGTCCACTTCGCCTCCTTCTGAAGCAGTTTCCGGACTAAATCTCCTCCTCTGATATTCAAGCCAACCTTTTCTATTCTTCAAAAGAAAATTTCTCCAGCATCTCCATTGTGGTATTCCCAGATGTGACAACTAATTGGTTGGTCTTCCTGTCTGTTAATATTGCCAATATGCTCTAAAATTCTTCTCCTGAGCTCTCTCTTGGTCTTCCCTATGAAGTTCTTCGAGCATGAGCATGTAGCTACTGTACTATAAGACGCACCGGACTATAATACGCACCTAGGTTTTAGAGGAGGAAAATAGGGGGAAAAAAATGAAAAATTGAAGCAAAAAAATGGTAAAATATTTAATATATGGGAGTTGTAGTTTTGCAACAGCTGCAAGGCCACATTGACAGGTGACCCTGCAGCTGTAGGAGATCCATAGAGCGTTTTTTTTTGCGGGGCCAGATGTACTTTTTAGATATACCATTTTGGGGAATGTCTATTGCTTAGATCACCTTTTATTTAAATCAGAAGCAAAACGGAGAAAAAAAACCCCACGGCGATTTGAAAAATATCAGTAGACCGGACATTTTCGGATACAGGGATACTTTTATATGTACTCTAGGGAAAGGAGGTGATTTTGAAGTTTTATTTATTTTATTTTATTTTTTAAAGCTTTTTTTTTTTTTTTTTTCACTATTTCATTTCCCCTTCCCCCTAGGTGGCAATCATTTGATTGCAAGTCTCATAGACGGTAATAGAAGTGTATTGCCATCTATGGGAGATTCTCTACATTACTATTACAGCTGGTCATAGACCAACCGCAATAGTAATATAGCTATGACAGGCCTGGGAGCCTTCAGTTGGCTTCCGCTTGTCACCAGAACAGGTTGGCTCCTGCGATCTCGCCGCGCAGGAGCCGGCCTGCAACTGTACAGGTATGGAGGTGTATTCTACACTTTGGGGGGAAGGGGGGCTAAGTTTTAATGCCCACAATTAGAATGCATTCTAATTGCGGGCATTATCTTTGGGCCTCCGCGTATAGCGGAGACCTGGTTGCTATGGCTGCTGCAGCAGAGCGGCCGCCATTATTCTTACAGACCCGGCATCCCGGCAATAGAACAGGAAGGGGGTTTCAGACACCGGCAACTGGTGCCGGGGCCTGCAGCATTGCCACGCTCCTGTCACTGCAGGAAGCCAGCAGAGGCAGGAATATGGCAATTTCCACTATTCTTGTCCACATTCGGACTATAAGACGCACCTTCATTCCCCCCCCCCCCCCCGATTTTTGGGGAAAAGTTGTTTTACAGTTAATAAATTTGCGGTTATGATAAATTTTATTCGTAACAGCACTTTTGAATGCCAAACTTTTTTGAACATACTGGCATGCTTTACAGCTGCCACATTTAAATGTGCCTTTCGGAATGTTTTTTTTTTTTTTCCAGCCAAGTGCACTCCTTTTTGTTGTGGATGCAAATGGCTGTGTGTGAGCATATCCTTCAGGTTCCGGCCTCTACAATAGGTTACTGATAAATTCAGGTATGTGGCTGCTCGGCGGCAGGAATTCTGAAGTATCGGTACCCACCATCAGGGTGTTGAGAACTGTGTTTTTTACCGCAACATCATCCCTGTTAGGGTTTATTAGAGATCACTCTCCTGATGAACTGGGTCCAAGAAATGGTGGCACAGTGAAACGTGTTGAGAGAGGCATGAGTTATTGAGTGAGACAGAACTTAGACCGAATATGGCATATGGCATAGAGGTGAACGGAGGACTAAGATATAAGTTCTACTCTGCAATTTGGTCTTATACATTGTTGGTATTTGAAGCAGACAGACATTAGTCTGCGGCATTTACTATACTCAGGGATAACTGAATGTGCAGCTGATTAATGAGTGTTACAGTTGATCATATCATTTAGTCACATTAGTGTACCACTGCATCATTCTTCGATTTCTGCCTTCCGTACGCCGTACATGCATTTCAGTAACTTGTAGGCAGATATCTGTAGATAGGTGATGATTCACATTATATAAAATCTACTGATTCAGTAAACCTACTTTACTCAGGGTGTATCACATGTATGGGCCGAGCTGTAACAGGAACCTCTTATTACCTTGAAGCTCACTACTTCTTTTCCGACGGCATCCCTACGTAGTGAGTTTTGTCATTTTTAATTTATTTTTGGAGTTTTAGATATCGTAATTAAAAGTTAAGTTTTAGTATTAGTGATATCCTTGCCATAACTTACAAGAATAGTTTGCTATACTTACCTTATTATGCTTTCCAGCATGAAGTGCATGACGTTGCTTTGCAGGTCTCACGGGATCTTCAAACGCTACTGGGCGCACATGACCGGTGTGTCCCTTGACTCTGCCTGCTCCTTTTGCGCATTCACGGTAGCAATCCAGTGATGCCATCAAAGAGTCATGAGCTATAGACTTGGCTGAAACACTATTATGAGTATCTCTGTATATACTCTTCCTGGTATACCTCAAGACGCGGTGAAGACCTCGTTCCAGAAGAAGATGGAGGCGGCACTGGAGAGTTCTCTGGAAGCATTGGGGATGCCCCTAGTGCTGTTTGAGCACTGAGTGTCACCCCCTGTGCTGTGAGAGAGCTCATTTGCATACTGACAAGAACCGGGATTCCTATGGAACAGTGGCGCGGAGAAGACAATGAAAGGTATGAGAAGAATAGCCTTTTTTAAGTGTCCCCAAACGGACTTCCCGAATGCAAACCCGAACATAAAGACTGAATAATAATATTTACTGATTCATATTAAAACTTAAAGGCACTTATAATATCTTGCTGGTTGATTGTGTTTTATAAGCAGTGGTGGAAACTGGAAGTATAAAGCCCCTAGATAGGTGAGGTTCATGGCCAAATGTCCTTTGCTCTCCATATAATCTGACCATGCCAAGATCCTAAACATTTCTAAGGCCTCATTCATGCATCCATTTAATTCACAGGCTGCATTTGCTCTATTTGCTTTAATTTGGTTTATCGTGGTACGTTTTGAGGACCATAGAGCACAATTAGAGTGTATCTCTAATTGATAAGCAACTTGACTTCAATTCAACTGGACTCCGTTATAAATTCCAGCCAATTCTGTAAGGGAATTGCTATAGGAGCAATTCCCCAGTAGATGCTGGTGAATCCTGGGGGGAGGGCACAATAGACAGTGAGCCCTAAGCTGAAACCACCCCGCTGTCCCTTCCTGCTTGTCAGACCTATCCTAAGTAATAGCTGGCAACTGGTCGATGGGCCCTTCCTATATAAGTGACAACAGAGAATGAAGACAAGACAAACACAAACAAAGGTAGGTCAGCTAGCCAAGGGTCCAGTAACAGTCGAGCAACGCAGTACAGAATCAAAATCCAAGAGTAGTCAAAGAGTAAGTCAGATGTCAGAGGTCAGCAATACAATAGTAGCAGAAGAGGAGTGTAGCAGGGACAAAGTCACAATAGCCAGCCCTTCTATGAGGGCTGATCTCCAGTATATAGAAAGCCCAAGACCCACCGTAGGCTTGATTGGAAGACAGGCTGTCAGTCACAAAGGCTAGACTAGAATTAACCATTTGATGGACAGAGGAAACAAGATGCAGGAGATGGGTGGTGGAAATTCAATTACAGAGATAGAGTAGTGTTCACACAGTGTAACGAAAAACACTAAGCAAAGAATCAAACTGAACTCACCTCCTGCATCACAGTGTGCGAGCGAAGGGTGGCACAGAGACCCGAACAGGCAGAGATGTTACAAATACATAACCCATTTTTTCTAGTGCTAATTCAGCCATGTGATGGCCTTTAATGGTGTAGCCAGGCAGTGTAGCAACTGTATGCGGATGACACCTGTCCTCCCATGGCGCCAAATTTCCACACAATGTATTAGGTAAGACTGCTGATGAAATGTTTAAAAAGAAAATGTCAAAAAAAAAATCATTTGTAGTGATGTTCTTTTTTTTATTTTTTTATTTCTACTTTAGACTTCATCTCTTTTTTTATTACAGCATTGAAATATTTAGTTTTTTTTTCCAGACTAGTGTGCTCATTAATGTGAATGTTGTCTTTAGACAATTTTATACCATGACATGTCCCGTACCTTTATCTCTTATATTAAATTATATGATACACCATCATGATTATAAGAGATTTAATGTAATTAATTAGTTAACGTGTTAATCAAAAGAAGTCAACCCCAAACCACAAAGACTATTATTACCATTATCATAATTTAGAAAGTACTAATGGATTTTTTTTTATTATACCGGACCTTTTTAGGAATAGGAAAAGCTTGAGCTATTACATAGCATACAATAGAAGTTTTCTTTCTATTTTTATGTCACAGGACCATTATAAACGTTTTAGAGACTAGTTTGGAAAATGAAATGACATTTCTCGTTAAATAGAAAGAAAAGAGTTCAAAAATTTGTAACAAAGTTAGAGCTAAAAACATTTAACTCCTTAATATCTGTCTTGAGCCTTAGGAAAAAATAATTTTTTCCTGTATTTAACTCGCCACATTTCAAGAGGCATTTAAATTTTTTTCTCAATTTACCTGTACGAGGATTTTGTAGAACAAATCATATTTCTAAGGGAGCATTCACACTATCATTGGTGTCCGCTCTGCAGTGTCCACGGCTATTGTCCGTACAAGATTTTAGCAACAGAAACTAGCTGGTCTGTTTGCAATTTCCATTCATTTTTTTTTTAAATGTAGATTGTGAGCCCACAATGTACATTTTTTCTCTATCAGTATGTCTTTTTGGAATATGAGATGGAAATCCATGCAAACACGGGGAGAGCATACAAGCTCCTTGCAGATGGTTTTTTTGCCCTTGGTGGGATTTGAGCACCAGGGCCCAGCGCTGCAAGGCTGCAGTGCTAACCACTGAGCCACCGTGTGGCCCCCCTAATTTCCATTCATTTCATTTGGACTTTATATGCGTCCTTTAGTGTCCGTTTGTGTCCTTTAGTGTTCGTTTACAAATATGTTCATTTTTTCACGTGGACAAAAAAATCCTGCATGCAGGACTTTTCTGTCTGTTTGAAAAAATGTACAGCAAGTGTTCTTATTTTTTTAACATTGAGGTCTATGGGCAACGGACATATAATGGACAGTAACTGATAGCCATCAATCACTATCTGTTATTTTGTGTCCGTTTTTTTAAACCGGACACAAAGTCGGACATGCAGGACTTTGTGTCCGGTTAAAAAAAAAAAAGGTTTCACTGCGGAGACAACAAACTGCTCACGGACGGACATGATCTGCCGGGTTTCCGTCTCCTGTTGGCAGAAAACGGAAACTGAAAGCGGAGACCAGGGCGCATATGTGAACAGTTAATGTCTGTTATGATAGATACCTTCATAATGGAATTCAACGGTAGTGTGAACCCTGCCTAATGTGGTAAATATAATTTATTAATTAGCATATTTATGTCCGCAAACATACATTGGGCTGACACTGCTTCCTGCCTCTGTACAGTGCCATTACTGGCTGAAGATCGGCTGCAATCAAGGGAGAGGTGGAGCTTATGAAGGAGGGACGGCATGTAATAGACTGCTGCTAATGTAATGGAGAAAGAATTACAAATGTGTGGTTTTCAGCTACTTTATGGAAATGACCCAATGTTCCCAGATTTCCAAACTTAGCTTATGGTTAAATTTTCACTTTCACTTTTACATAACTTCAGTTGTGTTTGCCTTGGAGAGCCAGAAATTGAATAGATAGGTTCCTTGGAGTCCTTACAGTGTTATACACTATGTTTTAAGTCAATTTATGGTGTGGCTCAAATCGAACTTGTTCAATCCGAAACAAATGTATGGACCCAGTGCCACCTGAACCCAAAACAAAGTTAATCTTGAGAAGTTCACCCATCTCGATAACTAGAGGTTTTGTTGTCACCTGAGATGGTTCAATGGGTCATTATTGGTAGCAACTAGTGTTAAAGAATTGGGTAATTCATAACACAGTTTGCCAATTTGGTGGAAAAAAAATACTCAGCAGCTAAGAAACTACTTAAGGTCACCCAGCATCAGTCCTCAATCCCTTGGGGGGAGGGGGATCTTTTTGGGTGAAGAACAGACTGTGAGCCTGATAAAATCTAAAACTTTTACTTTTAGCCTATGTAAGGGACCCATAAGATGTTTCTGTTGCAATTAATTTAGTCTTATGAACTGTCCTCTAATTGTTAAACCTTCACAATGTGATGCTTCATTCTTGCAGAAACGTATGTCTATGTTTGTGATACCCACAAGAAAAGCAATCGTGAGTATGACACTTAGTATAAAGGAAATATACTACACATCCAGTTTAGGTCAATAATCTTGTCATAATTTTATTTATTACATAATACACATATATAAAAGATGGACATTAGAAGGGGATTTACAAATACAAACTGACTGGGTAAAAATGAAGTGCAACAGATGGTATGTGGTCCCTTTAAGTATTTACATACAATGGAATGCACATGGATTAAGCTAATGCCAGAAAGGACCTCAGCATTGGAGTCCTTTATACACCGTGTGTGGGCTTTATATACACATAGCAATAGTATCAATAGCCGCTGAGGTATATATCATGATTGGCCACTATAAGTTATACACATTGCCACAACAGCTCAAAGAAAGTGCTAGAAGTTTAAAGTTACCATGTGGTCCAATATATGTCTCCTATCCATTAAAGTAATAGCATTGATATACACACATTGGTGACTATAACAACATAGGTTCACATGTATCCTATACCACTATATACAGCTTTAATAGCACTGTGGCTTACCCATGTTGCCAATATAGGAGGTATACAAGTCAGGACAGGCACTCACTCCCCAGTACCTGACGCGCGTTTCAGCTATGCAGCCTTCGTCAGGAGGTATGTTTGTGATACATAGTGTGCACTGATGCATACTCAGACAATTCCCACACAATTATAGTATGTTGAGAGTCGATAGTAAATATCTAATTTCATTGCTGGACTAAGGGAGTGTGATAATGCTGATGAAAGTAAACCTGAGGTTATGTTTACATGTAGGCATTTGCTGCAGATTTGGGGACAGATTACACCTCCAAAACCATGGTCCATTCCACTTTGTTTGCCTTTAATTGAAAACAATGGGAGGCAGAGATTGCAGCAGGATGCTAAAAAAAAAAAAAAACAGCATCCTACTGGATCTTGCTGCATATTCTGCTACTCAAGACTCCCTTCTAGCTATACTGGAACAAAAATAAATAAATAAATAAATAAATAAATAAATAAATGCTAGAGATGAGCGAACAGTGTTCTATCGAACTCATGTTCGATCGGATATTAGGCTGTTCGGCATGTTCGAATCGAATCGAACACCGCGTGGTAAAGTGCGCCATTACTCGATTCCCCTCCCACCTTCCCTGGCGCCTTTTTTGCTCCAATAACAGCGCAGGGTAGGTGGGACAGGAACTACGACACCGGTGACGTTGAGAAAAGTAGGCAAAACCCATTGGCTGCCGAAAACATGTGACCTCTAATTTAAAAGAACAGCGCCGCCCAGGTTCGCGTCATTCTGAGCTTGCAATTCACCGAGGACGGAGGTTTCCGTCCAGCTAGCTAGGGCTTAGATTCTGGGTAGGCAGGGACAGGCTAGGATAGGAAGGAGAAGACAACCAACAGCTCTTATAAGAGCTAAATTCCAGGGAGAAGCTTGTCAGTGTAACGTGGCACTGACGGGCTCAATCGCCGCAACCCAGCTTTCCCAGGATCCTGAATGGAATACACTGTCAGTGTATTCCCGTATACCCGATATATACCCCGATACCCGTTCCAACGGTGTGCCCCCCCACCTTCACCCCAGAAATACCCTGCAAGTCCCCTAGCAATAGAATTGGGGCTATATACACCCACAATTTTTACTACTGGTATACAGTGCCATTGTCTGACTGGGAATTCAAAGAATATATTGGGAATACAAATACCCTCATTTCTTGCTACTGCCATATAGTGCCAGTGTCTGACTGGGAATTCAAAGAATATATTGGGGTTACGTGCACCCACAATTTTTACTACTGGTATACAGTGCCATTGTCTGACTGGGAATTCAAAGAATATATTGGGGTTATAAATACCCTCATTTCTTGCTACTGCCATATAGTGCCAGTTTCTGACTGGTAATTCAAAGAATATATTGGGGTTACGTGCACCCACAATTTTTACTACTGGTATACAGTGCCATTGTCTGACTGGGAATTCAAAGAATATATTGGGGTTATAAATACCCTCATTTCTTGCTACTGCCATATAGTGCCAGTGTCTGACTGGGAATTCAAAGAATATATTGGGGTTACGTGCACCCACAATTTTTACTACTGGTATACAGTGCCATTGTCTGACTGGGAATTCAAAGAATATATTGGGAATACAAATACCCTCATTTCTTGCTACTGCCATATAGTGCCAGTGTCTGACTGGGAATTCAAAGAATATATTGGGGTTACGTGCACCCACAATTTTTACTACTGGTATACAGTGCCATTGTCTGACTGGGAATTCAAAGAATATATTGGGAATACAAATACCCTCATTTCTTGCTACTGCCATATAGTGCCAGTGTCTGACTGGGAATTCAAAGAATATATTGGGAATACAAATACCCTCATTTCTTGCTACTGCCATATAGTGCCAGTTTCTGACTGGTAATTCAAAGAATATATTGGGGTTACGTGCACCCACAATTTTTACTACTGGTATACAGTGCCATTGTCTGACTGGGAATTCAAAGAATATATTGGGGTTATAAATACCCTCATTTCTTGCTACTGCCATATAGTGCCAGTTTCTGACTGGTAATTCAAAGAATATATTGGGGTTACGTGCACCCACAATTTTTACTACTGGTATACAGTGCCATTGTCTGACTGGGAATTCAAAGAATATATTGGGGTTATAAATACCCTCATTTCTTGCTACTGCCATATAGTGCCAGTTTCTGACTGGTAATTCAAAGAATATATTGTGGTTACGTGCACCCACAATTTTTACTACTGGTATACAGTGCCATTGTCTGACTGGGAATTCAAAGAATATATTGGGAATACAAATACCCTCATTTCTTGCTACTACCATATAGTGCCAGTGTCTGACTGGGAATTCAAAGAATATATTGGGGTTACGTGCACCCACAATTTTTACTACTGGTATACAGTGCCATTGTCTGACTGGGAATTCAAAGAATATATTGGGAATACAAATACGCTCATTTCTTGCTACTGCCATATAGTGCCAGTGTCTGACTGGGAATTCAAAGAATATATTGGGGTTACGTGCACCCACAATTTTTACTACTGGTATACAGTGCCATTGTCTGACTGGGAATTCAAAGAATATATTGGGAATACAAATACCCTCATTTCTTGCTACTGCCATATAGTGCCAGTGTCTGACTGGGAATTCAAAGAATATATTGGGGTTACGTGCACCCACAATTTTTACTACTGGTATACAGTGCCATTGTCTGACTGGGAATTCAAAGAATATATTGGGAATACAAATACCCTCATTTCTTGCTACTGCCATATAGTGCCAGTGTCTGACTGGGAATTCAAAGAATATATTGGGGTTACGTGCACCCACAATTTTTACTACTGGTATACAGTGCCATTGTCTGACTGGGAATTCAAAGAATATATTGGGAATACAAATACCCTCATTTCTTGCTACTGCCATATAGTGCCAGTGTCTGACTGGGAATTCAAAGAATATATTGGGGTTACGTGCACCCACAATTTTTACTACTGGTATACAGTGCCATTGTCTGACTGGGAATTCAAAGAATATATTGGGAATACAAATACCCTCATTTCTTGCTACTGCCATATAGTGCCAGTGTCTGACTGGGAATTCAAAGAATATATTGGGGTTACGTGCACCCACAATTTTTACTACTGGTATACAGTGCCATTGTCTGACTGGGAATTCAAAGAATATATTGGGAATACAAATACCCTCATTTCTTGCTACTGCCATATAGTGCCAGTGTCTGACTGGGAATTCAAAGAATATATTGGGAATACAAATACCCTCATTTCTTGCTACTGCCATATAGTGCCAGTTTCTGACTGGTAATTCAAAGAATATATTGGGGTTACGTGCACCCACAATTTTTACTACTGGTATACAGTGCCATTGTCTGACTGGGAATTCAAAGAATATATTGGGGTTATAAATACCCTCATTTCTTGCTACTGCCATATAGTGCCAGTTTCTGACTGGTAATTCAAAGAATATATTGTGGTTACGTGCACCCACAATTTTTACTACTGGTATACAGTGCCATTGTCTGACTGGGAATTCAAAGAATATATTGGGGTTATAAATACCCTCATTTCTTGCTACTGCCATATAGTGCCAGTGTCTGACTGGGAATTCAAAGAATATATTGGGGTTACGTGCACCCACAATTTTTACTACTGGTATACAGTGCCATTGTCTGACTGGGAATTCAAAGAATATATTGGGAATACAAATACCCTCATTTCTTGCTACTGCCATATAGTGCCAGTTTCTGACTGGTAATTCAAAGAATATATTGGGGTTACGTGCACCCACAATTTTTACTACTGGTATACAGTGCCATTGTCTGACTGGGAATTCAAAGAATATATTGGGGTTATAAATACCCTCATTTCTTGCTACTGCCATATAGTGCCAGTTTCTGACTGGTAATTCAAAGAATATATTGTGGTTACGTGCACCCACAATTTTTACTACTGGTATACAGTGCCATTGTCTGACTGGGAATTCAAAGAATATATTGGGAATACAAATACCCTCATTTCTTGCTACTACCATATAGTGCCAGTGTCTGACTGGGAATTCAAAGAATATATTGGGGTTACGTGCACCCACAATTTTTACTACTGGTATACAGTGCCATTGTCTGACTGGGAATTCAAAGAATATATTGGGAATACAAATACGCTCATTTCTTGCTACTGCCATATAGTGCCAGTGTCTGACTGGGAATTCAAAGAATATATTGGGGTTACGTGCACCCACAATTTTTACTACTGGTATACAGTGCCATTGTCTGACTGGGAATTCAAAGAATATATTGGGAATACAAATACCCTCATTTCTTGCTACTGCCATATAGTGCCAGTGTCTGACTGGGAATTCAAAGAATATATTGGGGTTACGTGCACCCACAATTTTTACTACTGGTATACAGTGCCATTGTCTGACTGGGAATTCAAAGAATATATTGGGAATACAAATACCCTCATTTCTTGCTACTGCCATATAGTGCCAGTGTCTGACTGGGAATTCAAAGAATATATTGGGGTTACGTGCACCCACAATTTTTACTACTGGTATACAGTGCCATTGTCTGACTGGGAATTCAAAGAATATATTGGGAATACAAATACCCTCATTTCTTGCTACTGCCATATAGTGCCAGTGTCTGACTGGGAATTCAAAGAATATATTGGGGTTACGTGCACCCACAATTTTTACTACTGGTATACAGTGCCATTGTCTGACTGGGAATTCAAAGAATATATTGGGAATACAAATACCCTCATTTCTTGCTACTGCCATATAGTGCCAGTGTCTGACTGGGAATTCAAAGAATATATTGGGGTTACGTGCACCCACAATTTTTACTACTGGTATACAGTGCCATTGTCTGACTGGGAATTCAAAGAATATATTGGGAATACAAATACCCTCATTTCTTGCTACTGCCATATAGTGCCAGTGTCTGACTGGGAATTCAAAGAATATATTGGGAATACAAATACCCTCATTTCTTGCTACTGCCATATAGTGCCAGTTTCTGACTGGTAATTCAAAGAATATATTGGGGTTACGTGCACCCACAATTTTTACTACTGGTATACAGTGCCATTGTCTGACTGGGAATTCAAAGAATATATTGGGGTTATAAATACCCTCATTTCTTGCTACTGCCATATAGTGCCAGTTTCTGACTGGTAATTCAAAGAATATATTGTGGTTACGTGCACCCACAATTTTTACTACTGGTATACAGTGCCATTGTCTGACTGGGAATTCAAAGAATATATTGGGAATACAAATACCCTCATTTCTTGCTACTGCCATATAGTGCCAGTGTCTGACTGGGAATTCAAAGAATATATTGGGAATACAAATACCCTCATTTCTTGCTACTGCCATATAGTGCCAGTTTCTGACTGGTAATTCAAAGAATATATTGGGGTTACGTGCACCCACAATTTTTACTACTGGTATACAGTGCCATTGTCTGACTGGGAATTCAAAGAATATATTGGGAATACAAATACCCTCATTTCTTGCTACTGCCATATAGTGCCAGTGTCTGACTGGGAATTCAAAGAATATATTGGGGTTACGTGCACCCACAATTTTTACTACTGGTATACAGTGCCAATTTCTAACTAGGAATTCAAAATGCGCAAGGCTCCCGGAAAGGGACGTGGACGAGGCCGTGGGCGAGGTCGGGGGAATGGTTCTGGGGAGCAAGGTAGCAGTGAAGCCACAGGGCGTCCCGTGCCTACTCCTGTGGGGCAGCAAGCATTGCGCCACTCCACAGTGCCAGGGTTGCTTGCCACATTAACTAAACTGCAGGGTACAAACCTTAGTAGGCCCGAGAACCAGGAACAGGTCTTGCAATGGCTGTCAGAGAACGCTTACAGCACATTGTCCAGCAGCCAGTCAGACTCTGCCTCCTCTCCTCCTATTACCCAACAGTCTTGTCTTCCTTCCTCCCAAAATTCCGAAGCTTTACAGAACAATAACCCAAACTGTCCCTGCTCCCCAGAGCTGTTCTCCGCTCCTTTCATTGTCCCTCAACCTGCCTCTCCACGTCACGATTCCACGAACCTAACAGAGGAGCATCTGTGTCCAGATGCTCAAACACTAGAGTCTCCTCCATCTCCGTTCGATTTGGTGGTGGATGACCAGCAACCCACCCTCATCGACGATGATGTGACGCAGTTGCCGTCAGGGCATCCAGTTGACCGGCGCATTGTGCGGGAGGAGGAGATGAGACAGGAGTTGGAAGAGGAAGTGGTGGATGATGAGGACACTGACCCGACCTGGACAGGGGGGATGTCAAGCGGGGAAAGTAGTGTGGATGTTGAGGCAGGTGCAGCACCAAAAAGGGTAGCTAGAGGCAGAGGCAGAGGTCAGCAGCTTAGGCGAAGCCAGGCCACACCCGGAATCTCCCAAGATGTTCCAGTTCGTACCCAGCCCCGAAAAACTCCCACCTCGAGGGCACGTTTCTCGAAGGTGTGGAGTTTTTTCAAGGAATGCGCCGAGGACAGATATAGTGTTGTCTGCACAATTTGCCTCTCGAAATTGATTAGGGGCTCTGAGAAGAGCAACCTGTCCACCACTTCAATGCGCCGTCATTTGGAATCCAAGCACTGGAATCAGTGGCAGGCAGCAACGGCAGGACAAAGGCCGCCTGCCGTTCACGCCACTGCCACTGCCACTGCCTCTGCCTCTGCCACTGCCACTGCTGACTGTGCTGGCGATGCACTCCAGAGGACGAGCCAGGACACCACTTCATCTGCCTCCGCCACTTTGTTGACTTCTACCTCATCCTCCCCTGGTCCTGTCTTATCTCCTTCTCCTGCACCATCAAAGGCACCATCAGGCGTTTCTTTACAACAACCCACCATCTCTCAGACATTGGAGCGGCGGCAGAAATACACTGCTAACCACCCACACGCGCAAGCCTTGAACGCCAACATCGCTAAACTGCTGGCCCAGGAGATGTTGGCGTTCCGGCTTGTTGAAACTCACGCCTTCCTGGACCTGATGGCAACTGCGGCACCTCGCTATGCCGTCCCTAGCCGTCACTACTTCTCCCGGTGTGCCGTCCCCGCCTTGCACCAGCACGTGTCACTCAACATCAGGCGGGCCCTTAGTTCCGCGCTTTGCACAAAGGTCCACTTGACCACCGACGCGTGGACAAGTGCATGCGGACAGGGACGCTACATTTCACTGACGGCACACTGGGTGAATGTAGTTGAGGCTGGGACTGCTTCCCAAACTGGCCCGGTGTACCTCGTCTCCCCGCCTAACATTCCTGGCAGGGACACGAGAAGAACACCCCCCTCCTCCTCCTCCTCTACCGCCTCCTCCTCCGCCACCGCCTCCTCCTCCGCCACCGCCTCCTCCTCCGCTGTTAGATTGACCCCAGCTACGAGTTGGAAACGTTGCAGCACTGGCGTTGGTAGACGTCAGCAGGCTGTGCTGAAGCTGATCAGCTTGGGGGACAGACAGCACACTGCCTCCGAGGTGAGGGATGCCCTCCTCGATGAGACGGCAATATGGTTTGAGCCGCTGCACCTGGGCCCAGGCATGGTCGTTTGTGATAACGGCCGGAACCTGGTAGCAGCTCTGGAGCTTGCCGGACTCCAACATGTTCCATGCCTGGCCCACGTCTTCAACCTAGTGGTGCAACGTTTCCTAAAGAGCTACCCCAATGTTCCAGAGCTACTGGTGAAAGTGCGGCGCATGTGCGCCCACTTTCGCAAGTCGACAGTAGCCGCTGCTAGCTTAAAATCTCTCCAGCAACGCCTGCATGTGCCACAACACCGGCTTTTGTGCGACGTCCCCACACGCTGGAACTCAACGTTTCAGATGTTGAATAGAGTGGTTGAGCAGCAGAGACCTTTGATGGAATACCAGCTACAAAACCCTAGGGTGCCACAAAGTCAGCTGCCTCAGTTTCACATCCATGAGTGGCCATGGATGAGAGACCTTTGTGACATCCTACGGGTCTTTGAGGAGTCCACAAGGAGGGTGAGCTCTGAGGATGCGATGGTGAGCCTTACAATCCCGCTCTTGTGTGTTCTGAGAGAATCCCTGATTGACATCAGGGATAACTCAGATCACACAGAGGAGTTAGGGATAGCATCCGATCCGTCACAGCTGGAGAGTAGGTCCACACATCTGTCCGCTTCACTGCGTTTAATGGAGGAGGAGGAGGAGGAGGAGGAGGAAGAAGAGTTGTCCGATGATGTGATGGTGATACAGGAGGCTTCCGGGCAACTTCGAATCGTCCCATTGTTGCAGCGCGGATGGGTAGACATGGAGGATGAGGAGGAAATGGAGATTGAACTTTCCGGTGGGGCCAGAGGAGTCATGGCAACTAACACTGTGGCAGACATGGCTGAGTTCATGTTGGGGTGCTTTACAACCGACAAGCGTATTGTCAAAATCATGGAGGACAACCAGTACTGGATCTTTGCTATCCTTGACCCCCGGTATAAAAACAACATCTCATCTTTTATTCCGGTAGAGGGGAGGGCCAATCGCATCAATGCTTGCCACAGGCAATTGGTGCAGAATATGATGGAGATGTTTCCAGCATGTGACGTTGGCGGCAGGGAGGGCAGTTCCTCCAGTAGGCAACCAAGTTCTCACCGGTCCACACAAACGAGGGGCACACTGTCTAAGGTCTGGGACACCTTGATGGCACCCCCTCGCCAAAGTGCCGCCACGGAGGGTCCTAGTGTCACCAGGCGTGAGAAGTATAGGCGCATGTTGCGGGAATACCTTTCCGACCACAGCCCTGTCCTCTCCGACCCCTCTGCGCCCTACACGTATTGGGTGTCGAAGTTGGACCTGTGGCTTGAACTTGCCCTATATGCCTTGGAGGTGCTGTCCTGTCCTGCCGCCAGCGTCCTATCTGAGAGGGTGTTCAGTGCAGCCGGTGGCATCATCACTGACAAGCGCACCCGTCTGTCAGCTGAGAGTGCCGACCGGCTCACTTTGATAAAAATGAACCACCACTGGATAGAGCCTTCATTTTTGTGCCCACCTGTGTAAAGCACCCCAACATGAAACTCCATGTCTGTACTCAACCTCTCCAATTCCTCCGCATCCTCATACTCATCCACCATAAGCGTTGCACAATTCTGCTAATACTAGGCTCCCTCCAACATGATTTCCCCCAACTCTGCTGGTTAGAGGCTCCCTCCACCCTGATTTCCACCAACTCTGCTGGTTAGAGGCTCCCTCCACCCTGCTTTCCCACAACTCTGCTGGTTAGAGGCTCCCTCCACCATGAATTTGCCCAAACTGGGCTGTTTAGAGGCTCCCTCCACCATGAATTGGTCCAAACTGGGGTTTTTAGAGGCTCCCTCCACCATGAATTGGTCCAAACTTGGCTGTTTAGAGGCTCCCTCCACCATGAATTGGTCCAAACTGGGGTGGTTAGAGGCTCCCTCCACCATTAATTGGTCCAAACTGGGCTGGTTAGAGGCTCCCTCCACCATTAATTGGTCCAAACTGGGCTGGTTAGAGGCTCCCTCCACCATGAATTGGTCCAAACTGGGGTTTTTAGAGGCTCCCTCCACCATGAATTGGTCCAAACTTGGCTGTTTAGAGGCTCCCTCCACCATTAATTGGTCCAAACTGGGCTGGTTAGAGGCTCCCTCCACCATGAATTGGTCCAAACTGGGTTTTTTAGAGGCTCCCTCCACCATGAATTTGCCCAAACTGGGCTGTTTAGAGGCTCCCTCCACCATGAATTGGTCCAAACTGGGCTGGTTAGAGGCTCCCTCCACCATGAATTTCCCAAAACTTGGCTGTTTAGAGGTTCCCTCCACCATTAATTGGTCCAAACTGGGCTGGTTAGAGGCTCCCTCCACCATGAATTTGCCCAAACTGGGCTGTTTAGAGGCTCCCTCCACCATGAATTTGCCCAAACTGGGCTGTTTAGCGGCTCCCTCCACCATTAATTGGTCCAAACTGGGCTGGTTAGAGGCTCCCTCCACCATGAATTTGCCCAAACTGGGCTGTTTAGAGGCTCCCTCCACCATGAATTTGCCCAAACTGGGCTGGTTAGAGGCTCCCTCCACCATGAATTGGTCCAAACTGGGGTTTTTAGAGGCTCCCTCCACCATGAATTGGTCCAAACTTGGCTGTTTAGAGGCTCCCTCCACCATGAATTGGTCCAAACTGGGGTGGTTAGAGGCTCCCTCCACCATTAATTAGTCCAAACTGGGCTGGTTAGAGGCTCCCTCCACCATTAATTGGTCCAAACTGGGCTGGTTAGAGGCTCCCTCCACCATGAATTTGCCCAAACTGGGCTGTTTAGAGGCTCCCTCCACCATGAATTTGCCCAAACTGGGCTGGTTAGAGGCTCCCTCCACCATGAATTGGTCCAAACTGGGGTTTTTAGAGGCTCCCTCCACCATGAATTGGTCCAAACTTGGCTGTTTAGAGGCTCCCTCCACCATTAATTGGTCCAAACTGGGCTGGTTAGAGGCTCCCTCCACCATGAATTGGTCCAAACTGGGTTTTTTAGAGGCTCCCTCCACCATGAATTTGCCCAAACTGGGCTGTTTAGAGGCTCCCTCCACCATGAATTGGTCCAAACTGGGCTGGTGAGAGGCTCCCTCCACCATGAATTTCCCAAAACTTGGCTGTTTAGAGGCTCCCTCCACCATTAATTGGTCCAAACTGGGCTGGTTAGAGGCTCCCTCCACCATGAATTTGC
The DNA here is from genome assembly GCF_031893055.1 of Leptodactylus fuscus. Taxonomy (NCBI): domain Eukaryota; kingdom Metazoa; phylum Chordata; class Amphibia; order Anura; family Leptodactylidae; genus Leptodactylus; species Leptodactylus fuscus. Next base: position 255,112,125 of record NC_134265.1, read on the forward strand.
CCAAACTGGGCTGTTTAGAGGCTCCCTCCACCATGAATTTGCCCAAACTGGGCTGTTTAGAGGCTCCCTTCACCATGAATTGGTCCAAACTGGGTTTTTTAGAGGCTCCCTCCACCATGAATTGGTCCAAACTGGGCTGTTTAGAGGCTCCCTCCACCATGAATTTGCCCAAACTGGGCTGTTTAGCGGCTCCCTCCACCATTAATTGGTCCAAACTGGGCTGGTTAGAGGCTCCCTCCACCATTAATTGGTCCAAACTGGGCTGGTTAGAGGCTCCCTCCACCATGAATTTGCCCAAACTGGGCTGTTTAGAGGCTCCCTCCACCATGAATTTGCCCAAACTGGGCTGGTTAGAGGCTCCCTCCACCATGAATTGGTCCAAACTGGGGGTTTTAGAGGCTCCCTCCACCATGAATTGGTCCAAACTTGGCTGTTTAGAGGCTCCCTCCACCATTAATTGGTCCAAACTGGGCTGGTTAGAGGCTCCCTCCACCATGAATTGGTCCAAACTGGGTTTTTTAGAGGCTCCCTCCACCATGAATTTGCCCAAACTGGGCTGTTTAGAGGCTCCCTCCACCATGAATTGGTCCAAACTGGGCTGGTTAGAGGCTCCCTCCACCATGAATTTCCCAAAACTTGGCTGTTTAGAGGCTCCCTCCACCATTAATTGGTCCAAACTGGGCTGTTTAGAGGCTCCCTCCACCATGAATTTGCCCAAACTGGGCTGTTTAGCGGCTCCCTCCACCATTAATTGGTCCAAACTGGGCTGGTTAGAGGCTCCCTCCACCATGAATTTGCCCAAACTGGGCTGGTTAGAGGCTCCCTCCACCATGAATTGGTCCAAACTGGGGTTTTTAGAGGCTCCCTCCACCATGAATTGGTCCAAACTTGGCTGTTTAGAGGCTCCCTCCACCATGAATTGGTCCAAACTGGGGTGGTTAGAGGCTCCCTCCACCATTAATTGGTCCAAACTGGGCTGGTTAGAGGCTCCCTCCACCATTAATTGGTCCAAACTGGGCTGGTTAGAGGCTCCCTCCACCATTAATTGGTCCAAACTGGGCTGGTTAGAGGCTCCCTCCACCATTAATTGGTCCAAACTGGGCTGGTTAGAGGCTCCCTCCACCATGAATTGGTCCAAACTGGGCTGTTTAGAGGCTCCCTCCACCATGAATTTGCCCAAACTGGGCTGGTTAGAGGCTCCCTCCACCATGAATTGGTCCAAACTGGGGTTTTTAGAGGCTCCCTCCACCATGAATTGGTCCAAACTTGGCTGTTTAGAGGCTCCCTCCACCATGAATTGGTCCAAACTGGGGTGGTTAGAGGCTCCCTCCACCATTAATTGGTCCAAACTGGGCTGGTTAGAGGCTCCCTCCACCATTAATTGGTCCAAACTGGGCTGGTTAGAGGCTCCCTCCACCATGAATTTGCCCAAACTGGGCTGGTTAGAGGCTCCCTCCACCATGAATTTGCCCAAACTGGGCTGGTTAGAGGCTCCCTCCACCATGAATTGGTCCAAACTGGGGTTTTTAGAGGCTCCCTCCACCATGAATTTGCCCAAACTGGGCTGTTTAGAGGCTCCCTCCACCATGAATTTGCCCAAACTCTGCTGGTTAGAGGCTCAATCCACCCTGATTTTCAAAACAAATGTTGGTGCCAACCTCAACTTACTACAAGGGCCAAATTCACTGCTGGTGACAAGCTCTCCTCACTGCAAGTGCCAAATACACATGTTTCAAGGTGTTTTCCTACTGTCAGAGAGGTGGTATTGAGTGTGTAAAGTGTGTAGTTGTTAGGCTGTGATGTTGGGGTAATAGAGGGTCTTTGGTGTGTTAGATGCCCCCAGACATGCTTCCCCTGCTGTCCCAGTGTCATTCCAGAGGTGTTGGCATCATTTCCTGGGGTGTCATAGTGGACTTGGTGACCCTCCAGACACGGATTTGGGTTTCCCCCTTAACGAGTATCTGTTCCCCATAGACTATAATGGGGTTCGAAACCCGTTCGAACACACGAACATTGAGCGGCTGTTCGAATCGAATTTCGAACCTCGAACATTTTAGTGTTCGCTCATCTCTAATAAATGCATGTCAAACAAACATATGTTGGTAAGTACATACCCAGATATATGAAACAAAGCTCATACAACAAAAATAATAAGTATAAAGATTGCTGTTTATTAGTTACATAAATTCACAAAAAACCCCAGAATAAATAAAGCAGAGAATTACCTTACCTTAATCACAAAATGTCATTACAGTTGGAAGGCATATGTAACAGTAAAATATATGTCTCCTAGACACATCATCAAAGACTGATAGTTTGGTGGAAAAATTCAATAAAACTTTCAAACAGATATTTAAGAAGGTGACAGACAAGGATAGAAAAAAGTATGACTTCTTATTTCTGTATTTGCTGTTTGACCTAAGGGAAGTGCCACAGTTACCCAGTGGGGTTTTGCCATTTGAGCTTATGCATAGTAGATAGAGATGAGCGAACAGTACAATATTCGATATTCGTTATTCGTTTCAAATAGCCGCTCAATATTCGACTATTCGAAAATAGCCGCTCAATATTCGACTATTCGATCGAATATCAAACCCCATTATAGTCTATGGTTTCAGGGGAACCCACCATTCGACTCAGGAGGGTCACTATTTCCACTATGACACCTCAGCAAATGATGCCAACACCTCTAAAATGCAACTGGGGCAGCAGGGGAAACATGCCTGGGGGCATCTAACAAGCCCAAGTCACAGTTTTACCCCACTATCACAGCCTATCAACTACACACTTTCTACACTCAAAAAAACCTCTATCAAAGTGGAAAAATACCTGAAAACCTTCTTTACTCCCCAAATAGATGGACACAAACCCAAATTCAAGCTAAAGAAACATTAACAAGCACTCCTTTAAATCACATTGCCTATGACAACCACAGATGGAATAGGGAATGGGAAATCCAACAGTACCCACCCTGAACTGTCATTGTGGATGTGTGTGTGTGTGTGTGTGTGTGTGTGTGTGTGTGTGTGTGTGTGTGATGTGGTAAGACCTTCCAAAATTCACTTTTCTAGCCCTTAACATGAGCCCTTCAAAATAAGTTACAGGCCCTTAAGCTGAGCTACCAGCAGAGATTGAGGCCCTTTAGGTGACTTCAGCCTCTTACCAGCAGAGTTTTAGGCCCTTAGAGTGAGTAGAGCCTTGCACCATCAGAGTTTTGGGCCCTTAGAGTGAGTAGAACCTTGCACTGGCAGTGTTTTTGGCCCTTGGAGTGAGTTGAGCCTCTAACCAGCAGAGTTGGGGGGAATCAGGGTGGATTGAGACTCTAACCAGCAGAGTTGGGGGATCAGGGTAGATTGAGACTCTAACCAGCAGAGTTTGGGGGAATCTGTGTGGATTGAGACTCTAACCAGCAGAGTTGGTGGGAATCAGGGTGGATTGAGACTCTAACCAGCAGAGTTGGGGGGAATGAGGGTGGATTGAGCCTCTAACCAGCAGAGTTTGGGGGAATCAGGGTGGATTGAGACTCTAACCAGCAGAGTTGGGGGGAATCAGGGTGGATTGAGACTCTAACCAGCAGAGTTGGGGGGAATCAGGGTGGATTGAGACTCTAACCAGCAGAGTTGGGCGGAATCAGGGTGGAATGAGACTCTAACCAGCAGAGTTGGGGGGAATCAGGGTGGATTGAGCCTAGTAGGAGCACAATTGTGCAACGCTGACGGTGGAGGAGTATGAGGAGGAGGAAGAGGGTGTAGAGGGTGAGCACACATATGAAACTTCATGTCGGGGTGCTTGACACCAGTGGACATGAAAATGATGGGTCTATCCAGTGGCTATTCATTTTTATGAGCACTGTCAGCTGACAGCTGGCTGTGCTTATCAGTAATTATGCCACCAGCTGCGCTGAAGACCCTTTTTGAAAGCATGCTGGTGGCAGGGTTGGAAAGGACCTCCAATGCGTACAGCGCCAGTTCCAGCCACAAATCCAACTTGGAGACACAATAAGTATAGGCCGCAGAGGGATCAGAGAGGACAGGGCTGGTATCGGCCGCAACATGCGCCTATACTTATCCCTCCTGGTGACACTAGGCCCCTCAGTGGCGGTACTTTGGCCACGGGGTGCCATTAACATGTCCCAAACTTTTGAGATTGTGCCCCTGCCAGGTGTGGACCGGATGACAGTTGCTCGCTTGTTGGAGGAACTCTCCTGTGTACTGCCAACGACAGTTGATGGAAACATCTCCATCATATTCTGCATCAGTTGCTTGTGGCAATCACTGATGCGACTGGCCCTCCCCTCTACCGGAATAAAATTACTTTGTCCCCTCATGCAGCAGTAAGCCTCCCATGCCATCATATGTACACCCCATTTCTATTTATAGTGCTCTCTTTGTGGCAGTAAAATAAAAAAAAGAAGCACAATACATTTGGCTTGATGCAGTAATGTAGTCTCACTGCCTGATGTCTAGTATATGTTCTGGACATCTGATAGGCTTCTGGCTTACAAGAGTAATTGATAGTGCAGAGAGTCAACGGCCTAACTTTCAACTGCATGGGCACCATTAGGCCCCCTTTCCCACTGTGAATGTGATTACCGTATTTTTTTGACTATAAAACACACTGGACTATAAGACGCACCTAGGTTTTAGAGGAGGAAAATAGGGGAAAAAAATTTTGAAGCATAAAATGGTACAATATTTAATATCTAGTAGTTGTAGTTTTGCAACAGCTGCAAGGCCACATTGACAGGTGACCCTGCAGCTGTACGGGGATAGAGCATTTTTTTGTGGGGTCAGATGTACTTTTTAGTTATACCATTTTGGTGAATGTCTATTGCTTAGATCACCTTTTATTTAAATCAGAGGCAAAATGGTGAAAAAAACCCCGCAAAATCACGGCCAAAAAATAACGCGGCATATATACGATCCTAACTCCCATTGAAATTAATGGGATCTTTTTGCGAGCGTAATCTGCTGACACGTGTATATGTGCCAGATTGTGCTCCACTTTCCTCCGTGTGAACTCACCTTTATAGTCCGAAAAATACGGTAATATATCGCTGTCTGTACATTATTATTTTTTCAAAAAATTATTTTTTTGGAAAGTGAAAACTTGGAATAGACAGTCTTATATTGCGTCACATGCTGTTAGATAAATCTATCATATTCTTAGACTCTCTAGTCTAATTCTAGACCTCCTAAATTAGGCCACACCACTTCAATGAGGCCATGCCCTTTTGTCATTCAAGTCATAACAGTGTGTAAAAAGTGTCTAAAACCCTTTATTAATTTTAGTGCTCAGTATATTAGATCAGTTTAACTACAAATTATGCCAGAATCCTGATGCTTTTTCCCCGTGAAATCTCCTTCAATGTACTATTACACATTTGGATATTAACTTTGAGCATTCATCCCTATAAAAACATAAGGAATTATTTGAAATATACCATATATATAACATACATAAATTTACTGAGTAACTGTTCAAACTGTTATAAATAAGTTGCAGTTTTATCTTCAATTTCAATTGAAAACAACCCGTATACAAAAATGCATTCACTCCTGAAGTGCATAAAACTGCTGCGACTTCTGAGATCTTCTTTCCATGCTGTTTCAGCGTTCCTTTCTTGCTCCATATGCCACCCAAGGCAGAAGCAATGTGGTCCAACATCAAGAGATGTTTCAGGGACGTTCCCCCTTTTTTAGACATGTGAAACCCACATTCACAAAATATACTGATTTCAATTGGGAATTTCTAATATTAATACAATTAGTTACTAGCAGTAGAACATGGCTCACGAATATTCACAATATACTATTTTTTAAAAAGGAATTATACATTATGAAATTCTATCTCAGCCAAATTCAATAAAATAGTAATTATAGAAATATGTTAAAATAACAACACTTGTTGAGCCCTTTAGGCCACCGTGGTTTATCCATAGTTTTTCTTTTACTCTGTCTCCACTTTCAACTTATTTGATATGACCTCAGGTCCAGTCCTGTTCTTACGTTTCCCCTGAACGCTCTTTCATCTTTTCAAAGTCTCAGAACGGTGTTTACTGAGACGTATTTTAATGGACCTTGATGTCTGACCTACATAAAGTTTGACACATGGGCATTTGAATATATAAACTACATATTTTACATCACAAGAAAACCAACTTTTAATAGGCAATTTTATTCATTGAGTAGGTTAAAATTTACATTACACTTTAATGATAGAATTATGATTCTGACACAAAATGTTCCCTTCGTGCTGCTAAAAAAGCCTAGTGGGATATTTTTGGCAGATATAAATCTGCCCCTCTATTGTCCTATAGTCTAAGGAGTTGACTAAGTCCTTCAGCTTCTTGCAATGTATGTGGACAACTTTCTTAAAAAAAATCATGCACTTACATTTAGTTGTTTTCAAGATGAAAATAATTTTTTCAATAGATAACAGCTGTGAGGATGTAACTTTATTTTGACCATTTGATATTAACAACTATTAAACAAATATTACGGTTAATGAAGCTCCTGGCATGTGAAGAAACAAAAGCCAGAGCTTTTTACCGAACTACTTGGGACAGAAAGGGTTACCTTTATTACAATTGAAAGAATACATTGGGCTATCAACTCCCAAGAGACATAATCTGTGTCCTACTGTCTTTGTTAGACACCATGGCTTGCACAGTATTGTAAGATTGCTGCAACCAGCCACTGAAAAAGGAAGTTTTGCCTGAGACCTTGGTCTTGGACTGGGTGAATAGTAGCAATGGATAAACAATGGTGGTCATCATATCCAAGTGATTCTTTGTGATAGTTATTCCCAGATATTTGAAGCGATTTACTATTTTGAGGACTGATGCAGTACTACATGCAGGACATTTTCAAGCATTGGAAAAATACATTGAGCAGAATTTAACCCAATTTTCTTTAGGCCAGGAAGAGATCCAATAGAATCACTCAAACTAATGGCATGTGGTACTGTGACTTCTAGGTTGTCCATGTATAGCATCATGTCGTCTGTATAGAGGCCCACATGATCTTCTCCAGGTGAATGAGAAATGTCAGTGTAAGTGTGGTTTATGCAGAGACGTATGGCAGGTGGTTTATGGTGATGGAGAATAGACTTGGCAAGAGCGTGAATCCTTAATGCTTGCCTCGAGCCAATGGGCATGACGCAGACTGGAGGTTGTTAAGATATATGGAGGCCCCCAGTTTTTGGTAGAAAATAGAAATGAGGAAGTTAGGTCAAACCCAAAACTTTGTAGTACTTGAGTCAAATAAAACCATTCGATAGAATCAAAGGATTTTGTTCTAGTAGGAGACGCACAAACTCATGAAAAGACAATATTCCATCATCCATCTTCTCTATTTTGCCTTTCCAGAACAAAAATTTATTCATCAAATTGGAGAAAACTCTAGAATAACTAGCAGACGGAAATGGACACTTGGCCAAATTTAACTGAAGCAATCTGTTTCCAGAACAAACTGGGATGGAATAGAATACATAATGGGAACAATGAAGTTAGGCTCCAAGAGCCACCAGTAAGTGATCTTCTATTATAGTGAAAGGATACAACTTCAAATTTACCAGAATTTCCATCAGACAGACTCCAGATATCACAAGTTCATTACATTTCCTGGCCCATCCTTACTGAACAGGCAAGATAATCTACTCAGATTTTCTTTCAATGAAAAACCAGACAAGTGAAGACTAGTCAAGGATGTAGCAGGTATGAACAAGTATCCAATGGAGAAGGTCAAAGTGGAGACCATCTTACCAGTTACAACAATCTTAAAGCTAGATGGCTTTGTGGTCTCCATACTCTTATATGATACATACCTATATATGCCTGCATTGTAATTTCTAATGCGATGTGCTCTGCATCACTTCCACTCCCGGTGTCTACAATAAGTGCAGCAGTTCTGACAGCCAAACTTTGTCTCTATTGACTCTTCTCACTTCAGAGGTTCATAGTTCTTGATTTAGGAAAACTCTTGACTATCACAATTTCAAAAAATAAAATTTCTAGATGCAGAATCCATTCTCAGTTACTCACAGAACACATGGATATGTGTTATCTCAATCACACTGTCTATTTGCTGACTTATGAGGATGTTCTTATTAGCCATTGATGCCATCCCTTGGACCAAAACTCACATTCACTTTCAACAAGTTAACATTTTGTCTGCATGAAGCAGACATCAAGTTTCTTAAATAGACTGATTTCTCACTCAATGCATGTGAAAATTTAATATTGCCAACAAAGACAGACTCTTACACAGAGGGTTGTCTTCTAATTTAGCATATATAAGGTAAGGTGGCACTACTAGAATAGGCAATAGCCAGAGGTAGGGACGATGTAATACGCAGTATATGGGTGGTGCTCAAAGTGAAAAAAGTCCAAGTAACATCAAAAAAGTAAGAAAACTAGGCACTCACCCTTAAACTTGCATTAAAAAGTCCAAACTTTATTGTAGATATCCAGATAAAAACATTAGCGGGAGGAGGCACTCTACATGAGGAAGAGCGACAGCTGTTTCGTGCTGTTTGGTACTTTATCAAGCTCTGTATGGTTCCTCAAGGCGTGCTAACTTCTATTTGTAGCAGAACACACGGGTAGATGTCAAAAAGATACTGAAATGGATAGTCATGAAGATATAATGGATATTGGGTACGATTAAACTGTTAATAAAGGGAGAGAGGACGCTCTTATGTTTTTTTCTCTTATGTGACCAAAAAGACCAACTACAAGTCATAAGTATAATATCCTTAGAACAAAAAATGTTCACCTTAGCTGAAAAGGAAATCAGAATTTTCTGGACGATTAATTCGCTTCAATCATATAATATTAATAATCGTGTTCCAAGAGGGCTCAGGATGTATAAACACCCATCACTGTTTCACAACGACCCAGAGTTTTTATCAAAATGGAAGAGCCTGCACTTACAATATTCTCTCAATATAATGAAATTAATTTTAAAACGTAATGAAAAAGAATATGAGAAAACTACAGCTGAGCTCTGCAAAGCTAAAACAGAATTAAGAACATGTGTAAAAGATGAACATTTTATTACAATCTCTAAAAAGTTGTAACTGAAACTTGCTTCTATTCAAGCTGATATAAAAGAGCACAAAAGGGACAAATTCATCCGTGATAAGCTTGATTTTGAAGAGGGCCGAATATTTTATTGGTCTGAGAGCAGCAATATAAGTAAAAAAAGAGGTTTTGATACTAGAAAAAGATGTAAAAAAAAAAACTGCAATAATGCCGCAAGTCACACAAAGAACTGCAATAAAGACTACTGGACTACGGATACCGAATCTAGCAACTCAGATGATCCGAGTACCTCTACCAAAAAGAACCTACGGGGATTAGAAAGAGACTCTGAAACCAGAAATCTCCCCTTATACAAAAACACGTCCGGCGAGGAAGAGGAGGAACTAAGAACCAGCACAAAAAGAAAGCAAGCATCATGGAAACAATAGTGGAGAAAAGACATCAACATTTAGAACCCAGAAAATAATGTTATCAATCTGACTGATATTCAATTAAATGACAGCTGTATCTCACTCCTCTCAAAAGGACTTAATTTTGGTATCGTAGAGGACTTTAATCCTGTTGAATTTGAAATAGATTTGTTTAGAAGTCTTAATCTGAAGAAACATTATTCACAGAAAAATGTTGTATCAAATCACCCGATAATGAACAAACACACTTAATAGGTGAGCGACAATGTGAGATAGGTCCATTAGGATTTTTCTGTTCTGACACTTTCTCAGAGCAAGAAAAACAGGCTATACTTGACTTAACTGAGTTGAGTGACCCTCATGGAATCGCAAGTTCTTACACTTGTTCAACTACTTGTAACACTTACTTTAAAGGAGGAGTCCCCTCTAGATTTAATCCCCCTATTCTAGCAGGGAGCAATATCGATATTGTTCACAAACAAGTCCTTCAAGATACTAAAAAGTTAATATATATGAAAGACAACCCTAATTTAACACCTCAAGAATTGAGAGCTTTAAAATGATTAAAAAATAATAAACACCTTATAATCAAAAGAGCGGACAAGGGAGGGATCACAGTGGTCATATCACGCACATACTATTTTACAGAAGCTAGTCGTCAATTAAATGATTCAGCTACATATGTTAAATTAGAAAAAAGTCACCAATTTTTTCTATTAACAACAAGATCAGAACATTCCTTCATAAATATGTAGAAAAAAATGTCATATCCAAAAGACTCGCTGAGAAACTATTCATTGAACACCCCAAAAAACCTAATTGGTACTTCTTACCTAAAACACATAAGTCTATAAAAAATCCACCTGGCCGGCCTATAATTGCGGACATTAACTCCGCAACAGAACCGCTTTCACAATACCTAGATTGGCTTCTCAGACCCTTACTCCCTAATATTCCCTCTTATATCAAAGGAACAAAAGATTTTCTTTCAGCCATTAAAGATGTCAAATGGGAAAAGAATTGTAAATTGGCTTCAATAGATGTTGAATCTTTGTATTCCATAATACCACACGATGAAGGAATATTAGCGGTAAAAACCATCCTGGAACATGACAAAGAACTAATTGAATTTATTTTAGAGGGTTTGTATTTAGTTCTCAGAAATAATGCTTTTACATTTAATAATCAATGGTATAGTCAAAAGACCGGAACAGCTTTGGGAACGCTAGTCTCCTGCACTTTTGCAAACATTTCTTTAGTGGTTTATGAGGATAGATATGTATTTAATCTGAACAATCATTTTTCTAAATTTATCCAGACATATTATCTTTACATAGACGATGTGTTTATAATCTGGTCAGGCACATCTGCTGAATTTGAGAGCTTTGTTGAATATCTTAATAGTAGAGATGAGTGAACAGTAAAATGTTCGAGGTTCTATATTCGTTTCGAGTAGCCCCTCAATATTCGACTACTCGAATCGAATATCGAACCCTATTATAGTCTATGGGGGGAAAATGCTCGTTTCAGGGGTAGGCAACATTCGATCAAATTATACTTACTAAGTCCACGAGTGAGGGTCGGGCTGGATCCTCCGAGCATTCTTCTCCTTGCAGCGTCCCCGCGGCATCTTCCGGCTCTGAATTCACTCTGCCAGGCATCGGGCCTGGGCAGAGCCGACTGCGCATGCTTGCACTACAAGCGGACATGCGCAGTCGGCTCTGCCCAGACCCGATGCCTGGCAGAGTGAATTCAGAGCTGGAAGACGCCGCGGGGAAGCTGCACGGAGAAGACTTCTAAAGGTAGGAGAAGAACCAGCGTTGATTGGCCGACTGTATAGGATTCGGCCAATCAAAGCTGGTTCTACATCGAACTTTTATATTCGAATAGCCAGTGGTACTCGATCGAGTACGAGTATTTCGAATACCGTAGTATTTGATCGAAAAGCTACTCGATCGAGTATTACTCACTCATCTCTATTTAATAGAAATGACTTTAATGTGACATTTACGTCAAAAATTAGTGAAGACAAATTAGAGGTTTTGGATGTACTTCTATATATTGAGCAGAATGAAATACACAATGAGGTTTTTAGAAAACCGACTGCTAAAAACACAGTTACATTTTGATAGCTAGTAGAGATGAGCGAACAGTGTTCTATCGAACTCATGTTCGATCGGATATTAGGCTGTTCGGCATGTTCGAATCGAATCGAACACCGCGTGGTAAAGTGCGCCATTACTCGATTCCCCTCCCACCTTCCCTGGCGCCTTTTTTGCTCCAATAACAGCGCAGGGTAGGTGGGACAGGAACTACGACACCGGTGACGTTGAAAAAAGTAGGCAAAACCCATTGGCTGCCGAATACATGTGACCTCTAATTTAAAAGAACAGCGCCGCCCAGGTTCGCGTCATTCTGAGCTTGCAATTCACCGAGGACGGAGGTTTCCGTCCAGCTAGCTAGGGCTTAGATTCTGGGTAGGCAGGGACAGGCTAGGATAGGAAGGAGAAGACAACCAACAGCTCTTATAAGAGCTAAATTCCAGGGAGAAGCTTGTCAGTGTAACGTGGCACTGACGGGCTCAATCGCCGCAACCCAGCTTTCCCAGGATCCTGAATGGAATACACTGTCAGTGTATTCCCGTATACCCGATATATACCCCGATACCCGTTCCAACGGTGTGCCCCCCCACCTTCACCCCAGAAATACCCTGCAAGTCCCCTAGCAATAGAATTGGGGCTATATACACCCACAATTTTTACTACTGGTATACAGTGCCATTGTCTGACTGGGAATTCAAAGAATATATTGGGAATACAAATACCCTCATTTCTTGCTACTGCCATATAGTGCCAGTGTCTGACTGGGAATTCAAAGAATATATTGGGGTTACGTGCACCCACAATTTTTACTACTGGTATACAGTGCCATTGTCTGACTGGGAATTCAAAGAATATATTGGGAATACAAATACCCTCATTTCTTGCTACTGCCATATAGTGCCAGTGTCTGACTGGGAATTCAAAGAATATATTGGGGTTACGTGCACCCACAATTTTTACTACTGGTATACAGTGCCATTGTCTGACTGGGAATTCAAAGAATATATTGGGAATACAAATACCCTCATTTCTTGCTACTGCCATATAGTGCCAGTGTCTGACTGGGAATTCAAAGAATATATTGGGGTTACGTGCACCCACAATTTTTACTACTGGTATACAGTGCCATTGTCTGACTGGGAATTCAAAGAATATATTGGGGTTATAAATACCCTCATTTCTTGCTACTGCCATATAGTGCCAGTTTCTGACTGGTAATTCAAAGAATATATTGGGGTTACGTGCACCCACAATTTTTACTACTGGTATACAGTGCCATTGTCTGACTGGGAATTCAAAGAATATATTGGGGTTATAAATACCCTCATTTCTTGCTACTGCCATATAGTGCCAGTTTCTGACTGGTAATTCAAAGAATATATTGTGGTTACGTGCACCCACAATTTTTACTACTGGTATACAGTGCCATTGTCTGACTGGGAATTCAAAGAATATATTGGGGTTATAAATACCCTCATTTCTTGCTACTGCCATATAGTGCCAGTGTCTGACTGGGAATTCAAAGAATATATTGGGGTTACGTGCACCCACAATTTTTACTACTGGTATACAGTGCCATTGTCTGACTGGGAATTCAAAGAATATATTGGGAATACAAATACCCTCATTTCTTGCTACTGCCATATAGTGCCAGTGTCTGACTGGGAATTCAAAGAATATATTGGGGTTACGTGCACCCACAATTTTTACTACTGGTATACAGTGCCATTGTCTGACTGGGAATTCAAAGAATATATTGGGAATACAAATACCCTCATTTCTTGCTACTGCCATATAGTGCCAGTGTCTGACTGGGAATTCAAAGAATATATTGGGGTTACGTGCACCCACAATCTTTACTACTGGTATACAGTGCCATTGTCTGACTGGGAATTCAAAGAATATATTGGGAATACAAATACCCTCATTTCTTGCTACTGCCATATAGTGCCAGTGTCTGACTGGGAATTCAAAGAATATATTGGGGTTACGTGCACCCACAATTTTTACTACTGGTATACAGTGCCATTGTCTGACTGGGAATTCAAAGAATATATTGGGGTTATAAATACCCTCATTTCTTGCTACTGCCATATAGTGCCAGTTTCTGACTGGTAATTCAAAGAATATATTGGGGTTACGTGCACCCACAATTTTTACTACTGGTATACAGTGCCATTGTCTGACTGGGAATTCAAAGAATATATTGGGGTTATAAATACCCTCATTTCTTGCTACTGCCATATAGTGCCAGTTTCTGACTGGTAATTCAAAGAATATATTGTGGTTACGTGCACCCACAATTTTTACTACTGGTATACAGTGCCATTGTCTGACTGGGAATTCAAAGAATATATTGGGGTTATAAATACCCTCATTTCTTGCTACTGCCATATAGTGCCAGTGTCTGACTGGGAATTCAAAGAATATATTGGGGTTACGTGCACCCACAATTTTTACTACTGGTATACAGTGCCATTGTCTGACTGGGAATTCAAAGAATATATTGGGGTTATAAATACCCTCATTTCTTGCTACTGCCATATAGTGCCAGTTTCTGACTGGTAATTCAAAGAATATATTGGGGTTACGTGCACCCAAAATTTTTACTACTGGTATACAGTGCCATTGTCTGACTGGGAATTCAAAGAATATATTGGGGTTATAAATACCCTCATTTCTTGCTACTGCCATATAGTGCCAGTTTCTGACTGGTAATTCAAAGAATATATTGTGGTTACGTGCACCCACAATTTTTACTACTGGTATACAGTGCCATTGTCTGACTGGGAATTCAAAGAATATATTGGGGTTATAAATACCCTCATTTCTTGCTACTGCCATATAGTGCCAGTGTCTGACTGGGAATTCAAAGAATATATTGGGGTTACGTGCACCCACAATTTTTACTACTGGTATACAGTGCCATTGTCTGACTGGGAATTCAAAGAATATATTGGGAATACAAATACCCTCATTTCTTGCTACTGCCATATAGTGCCAGTGTCTGACTGGGAATTCAAAGAATATATTGGGGTTACGTGCACCCACAATTTTTACTACTGGTATACAGTGCCATTGTCTGACTGGGAATTCAAAGAATATATTGGGAATACAAATACCCTCATTTCTTGCTACTGCCATATAGTGCCAGTGTCTGACTGGGAATTCAAAGAATATATTGGGGTTACGTGCACCCACAATTTTTACTACTGGTATACAGTGCCAATTTCTAACTAGGAATTCAAAATGCACAAGGAAAGGGACGTGGACGAGGCCGTGGGCGAGGTCGGGGGAATGGTTCTGGGGAGCAAGGTAGCAGTGAAGCCACAGGGCGTCCCGTGCCTACTCCTGTGGGGCAGCAAGCATTGCGCCACTCCACAGTGCCAGGGTTGCTTGCCACATTAACTAAACTGCAGGGTACAAGCCTTAGTAGGCCCGAGAACCAGGAACAGGTCTTGCAATGGCTGTCAGAGAGCGCTTACAGCACATTGTCCAGCAGCCAGTCAGACTCTGCCTCCTCTCCTCCTATTACCCAACAGTCTTGTCTTCCTTCCTCCCAAAATTCCGAAGCTTTACAGAACAATAACCCAAACTGTCCCTGCTCCCCAGAGCTGTTCTCCGCTCCTTTCATTGTCCCTCAACCTGCCTCTCCACGTCACGATTCCACGAACCTAACAGAGGAGCATCTGTGTCCAGATGCTCAAACACTAGAGTCTCCTCCATCTCCGTTCGATTTGGTGGTGGATGACCAGCAACCCACCCTCATCGACGATGATGTGACGCAGTTGCCGTCAGGGCATCCAGTTGACCGGCGCATTGTGCGGGAGGAGGAGATGAGACAGGAGTTGGAAGAGGAAGTGGTGGATGATGAGGACACTGACCCGACCTGGACAGGGGGGATGTCAAGCGGGGAAAGTAGTGTGGATGTTGAGGCAGGTGCAGCACCAAAAAGGGTAGCTAGAGGCAGAGGCAGAGGTCAGCAGCTTAGGCGAAGCCAGGCCACACCCGGAATCTCCCAAGATGTTCCAGTTCGTACCCAGCCCCGAAAAACTCCCACCTCGAGGGCACGTTTCTCGAAGGTGTGGAGTTTTTTCAAGGAATGCGCCGAGGACAGATATAGTGTTGTCTGCACAATTTGCCTCTCGAAATTGATTAGGGGCTCTGAGAAGAGCAACCTGTCCACCACTTCAATGCGCCGTCATTTGGAATCCAAGCACTGGAATCAGTGGCAGGCAGCAACGGCAGGACAAAGGCCGCCTGCCGTTCACGCCACTGCCACTGCCTCTGCCACTGCCTCTGCCTCTGCCACTGCCACTGCTGACTGTGCTGGCGATGCACTCCAGAGGACGAGCCAGGACACCACTTCATCTGCCTCCGCCACTTTGTTGACTTCTACCTCATCCTCCCCTGGTCCTGTCTTATCTCCTTCTCCTGCACCATCAAAGGCACCATCAGGCGTTTCTTTACAACAACCCACCATCTCTCAGACATTGGAGCGGCGGCAGAAATACACTGCTAACCACCCACACGCGCAAGCCTTGAACGCCAACATCGCTAAACTGCTGGCCCAGGAGATGTTGGCGTTCCGGCTTGTTGAAACTCCCGCCTTCCTGGACCTGATGGCAACTGCGGCACCTCGCTATGCCGTCCCTAGCCGTCACTACTTCTCCCGGTGTGCCGTCCCCGCCTTGCACCAGCACGTGTCACTCAACATCAGGCGGGCCCTTAGTTCCGCGCTTTGCACAAAGGTCCACTTGACCACCGACGCGTGGACAAGTGCATGCGGACAGGGACGCTACATTTCACTGACGGCACACTGGGTGAATGTAGTTGAGGCTGGGACTGCTTCCCAAACTGGCCCGGTGTACCTCGTCTCCCCGCCTAACATTCCTGGCAGGGACACGAGAAGAACACCCCCCTCCTCCTCCTCCTCTACCGCCTCCTCCTCCGCCACCGCCTCCTCCTCCGCCACCGCCTCCTCCTCCGCTGTTAGATTGACCCCAGCTACGAGTTGGAAACGTTGCAGCACTGGCGTTGGTAGACGTCAGCAGGCTGTGCTGAAGCTGATCAGCTTGGGGGACAGACAGCACACTGCCTCCGAGGTGAGGGATGCCCTCCTCGATGAGACGGCAATATGGTTTGAGCCGCTGCACCTGGGCCCAGGCATGGTCGTTTGTGATAACGGCCGGAACCTGGTAGCAGCTCTGGAGCTTGCCGGACTCCAACATGTTCCATGCCTGGCCCACGTCTTCAACCTAGTGGTGCAACGTTTCCTAAAGAGCTACCCCAATGTTCCAGAGCTACTGGTGAAAGTGCGGCGCATGTGCGCCCACTTTCGCAAGTCGACAGTAGCCGCTGCTAGCTTAAAATCTCTCCAGCAACGCCTGCATGTGCCACAACACCGGCTTTTGTGCGACGTCCCCACACGCTGGAACTCAACGTTTCAGATGTTGAATAGAGTGGTTGAGCAGCAGAGACCTTTGATGGAATACCAGCTACAAAACCCTAGGGTGCCACAAAGTCAGCTGCCTCAGTTTCACATCCATGAGTGGCCATGGATGAGAGACCTTTGTGACATCCTACGGGTCTTTGAGGAGTCCACAAGGAGGGTGAGCTCTGAGGATGCGATGGTGAGCCTTACAATCCCGCTCTTGTGTGTTCTGAGAGAATCCCTGATTGACATCAGGGATAACTCAGATCACACAGAGGAGTTAGGGATAGCATCCAATCCGTCACAGCTGGAGAGTAGGTCCGCACATCTGTCCGCTTCACTGCGTTTAATGGAGGAGGAGGAGGAGGAGGAGGAGGAAGAAGAGTTGTCCGATGATGTGATGGTGATACAGGAGGCTTCCGGGCAACTTCGAATCGTCCCATTGTTGCAGCGCGGATGGGTAGACATGGAGGATGAGGAGGAAATGGAGATTGAACTTTCCGGTGGGGCCAGAGGAGTCATGCCAACTAACACTGTGGCAGACATGGCTGAGTTCATGTTGGGGTGCTTTACAACCGACAAGCGTATTGTCAAAATCATGGAGGACAACCAGTACTGGATCTTTGCTATCCTTGACCCCCGGTATAAAAACAACATCTCGTCTTTTATTCCGGTAGAGGGGAGGGCCAATCGCATCAATGCTTGCCACAGGCAATTGGTGCAGAATATGATGGAGATGTTTCCAGCATGTGACGTTGGCGGCAGGGAGGGCAGTTCCTCCAGTAGGCAACCAAGTTCTCACCGGTCCACACAAACGAGGGGCACACTGTCTAAGGTCTGGGACACCTTGATGGCACCCCCTCGCCAAAGTGCCGCCACGGAGGGTCCTAGTGTCACCAGGCGTGAGAAGTATAGGCGCATGTTGCGGGAATACCTTTCCGACCACAGCCCTGTCCTCTCCGACCCCTCTGCGCCCTACACGTATTGGGTGTCGAAGTTGGACCTGTGGCTTGAACTTGCCCTATATGCCTTGGAGGTGCTGTCCTGTCCTGCCGCCAGCGTCCTATCTGAGAGGGTGTTCAGTGCAGCCGGTGGCATCATCACTGACAAGCGCACCCGTCTGTCAGCTGAGAGTGCCGACCGGCTCACTTTGATAAAAATGAACCACCACTGGATAGAGCCTTCATTTTTGTGCCCACCTGTGTAAAGCACCCCAACATGAAACTCCATGTCTGTACTCAACCTCTCCAATTCCTCCGCATCCTCATACTCATCCACCATAAGCGTTGCACAA
This sequence comes from Leptodactylus fuscus, assembly GCF_031893055.1. Taxonomy (NCBI): domain Eukaryota; kingdom Metazoa; phylum Chordata; class Amphibia; order Anura; family Leptodactylidae; genus Leptodactylus; species Leptodactylus fuscus. The sequence goes on from NC_134265.1 coordinate 255,130,411, forward strand.
TTCTGCTAATACTAGGCTCCCTCCAACATGATTTCCCCCAACTCTGCTGGTTAGAGGCTCCCTCCACCCTGATTTCCACCAACTCTGCTGGTTAGAGGCTCCCTCCACCCTGCTTTCCCACAACTCTGCTGGTTAGAGGCTCCCTCCACCATGAATTTGCCCAAACTGGGCTGTTTAGAGGCTCCCTCCACCATGAATTGGTCCAAACTGGGGTTTTTAGAGGCTCCCTCCACCATGAATTGGTCCAAACTTGGCTGTTTAGAGGCTCCCTCCACCATGAATTGGTCCAAACTGGGGTGGTTAGAGGCTCCCTCCACCATTAATTGGTCCAAACTGGGCTGGTTAGAGGCTCCCTCCACCATTAATTGGTCCAAACTGGGCTGGTTAGAGGCTCCCTCCACCATGAATTGGTCCAAACTGGGGTTTTTAGAGGCTCCCTCCACCATGAATTGGTCCAAACTTGGCTGTTTAGAGGCTCCCTCCACCATTAATTGGTCCAAACTGGGCTGGTTAGAGGCTCCCTCCACCATGAATTGGTCCAAACTGGGTTTTTTAGAGGCTCCCTCCACCATGAATTGGTCCAAACTGGGGTTTTTAGAGGCTCCCTCCACCATGAATTGGTCCAAACTGGGCTGTTTAGCGGCTCCCTCCACCATTAATTGGTCCAAACTGGGCTGGTTAGAGGCTCCCTCCACCATGAATTTGCCCAAACTGGGCTGTTTAGAGGCTCCCTCCACCATGAATTTGCCCAAACTGGGCTGGTTAGAGGCTCCCTCCACCATGAATTGGTCCAAACTGGGGTTTTTAGAGGCTCCCTCCACCATGAATTGGTCCAAACTTGGCTGTTTAGAGGCTCCCTCCACCATTAATTGGTCCAAACTGGGCTGGTTAGAGGCTCCCTCCACGATGAATTGGTCCAAACTGGGTTTTTTAGAAGCTCCCTCCACCATGAATTTGCCCAAACTGGGCTGTTTAGAGGCTCCCTCCACCATGAATTGGTCCAAACTGGGCTGGTTAGAGGCTCCCTCCACCATGAATTTCCCAAAACTTGGCTGTTTAGAGGCTCCCTCCACCATTAATTGGTCCAAACTGGGCTGGTTAGAGGCTCCCTCCACCATGAATTTGCCCAAACTGGGCTGTTTAGAGGCTCCCTCCACCATGAATTTGCCCAAACTGGGCTGTTTAGAGGCTCCCTCCACCATGAATTTGCCCAAACTGGGCTGGTTAGAGGCTCCCTCCACCATGAATTGGTCCAAACTGGGGTTTTTAGAGGCTCCCTCCACCATGAATTGGTCCAAACTTGGCTGTTTAGAGGCTCCCTCCACCATGAATTGGTCCAAACTGGGGTGGTTAGAGGCTCCCTCCACCATTAATTGGTCCAAACTGGGCTGGTTAGAGGCTCCCTCCACCATTAATTGGTCCAAACTGGGCTGGTTAGAGGCTCCCTCCACCATGAATTTGCCCAAACTGGGCTGTTTAGAGGCTCCCTCCACCATGAATTTGCCCAAACTGGGCTGTTTAGAGGCTCCCTCCACCATGAATTGGTCCAAACTGGGTTTTTTAGAGGCTCCCTCCACCATGAATTGGTCCAAACTGGGCTGTTTAGAGGCTCCCTCCACCATGAATTTGCCCAAACTGGGCTGTTTAGAGGCTCCCTCCACCATGAATTTGCCCAAACTGGGCTGGTTAGAGGCTCCCTCCACCATGAATTGGTCCAAACTGGGGTTTTTAGAGGCTCCCTCCACCATGAATTGGTCCAAACTTGGCTGTTTAGAGGCTCCCTCCACCATTAATTGGTCCAAACTGGGCTGGTTAGAGGCTCCCTCCACCATGAATTTGCCCAAACTGGGCTGTTTAGAGGCTCCCTCCACCATGAATTTGCCCAAACTGGGCTGGTTAGAGGCTCCCTCCACCATGAATTTGTCCAAACTGGGGTTTTTAGAGGCTCCCTCCACCATGAATTGGTCCAAACTTGGCTGTTTAGAGGCTCCCTCCACCATTAATTGGTCCAAACTGGGCTGGTTAGAGGCTCCCTCCACCATGAATTGGTCCAAACTGGGTTTTTTAGAGGCTCCCTCCACCATGAATTTGCCCAAACTGGGCTGTTTAGAGGCTCCCTCCACCATGAATTGGTCCAAACTGGGCTGGTTAGAGGCTCCCTCCACCATGAATTTCCCAAAACTTGGCTGTTTAGAGGCTCCCTCCACCATTAATTGGTCCAAACTGGGCTGGTTAGAGGCTCCCTCCACCATGAATTTGCCCAAACTGGGCTGTTTAGAGGCTCCCTCCACCATGAATTTGCCCAAACTGGGCTGTTTAGAGGCTCCCTCCACCATGAATTTGCCCAAACTGGGCTGTTTAGAGGCTCCCTCCACCATGAATTTGCCCAAACTGGGCTGGTTAGAGGCTCCCTCCACCATGAATTGGTCCAAACTGGGGTTTTTAGAGGCTCCCTCCACCATGAATTGGTCCAAACTTGGCTGTTTAGAGGCTCCCTCCACCATGAATTGGTCCAAACTGGGGTGGTTAGAGGCTCCCTCCACCATTAATTGGTCCAAACTGGGCTGGTTAGAGGCTCCCTCCACCATTAATTGGTCCAAACTGGGCTGGATAGAGGCTCCCTCCACCATGAATTTGCCCAAACTGGGCTGTTTAGAGGCTCCCTCCACCATGAATTTGCCCAAACTGGGCTGGTTAGAGGCTCCCTCCACCATGAATTGGTCCAAACTGGGGTTTTTAGAGGCTCCCTCCACCATGAATTGGTCCAAACTTGGCTGTTTAGAGGCTCCCTCCACCATTAATTGGTCCAAACTGGGCTGGTTAGAGGCTCCCTCCACCATGAATTTGCCCAAACTGGGCTGTTTAGAGGCTCCCTCCACCATGAATTTGCCCAAACTGGGCTGGTTAGAGGCTCCCTCCACCATGAATTGGTCCAAACTGGGGTTTTTAGAGGCTCCCTCCACCATGAATTGGTCCAAACTTGGCTGTTTAGAGGCTCCCTCCACCATGAATTGGTCCAAACTGGGGTGGTTAGAGGCTCCCTCCACCATTAATTGGTCCAAACTGGGCTGGTTAGAGGCTCCCTCCACCATTAATTGGTCCAAACTGGGCTGGTTAGAGGCTCCCTCCACCATGAATTTGCCCAAACTGGGCTGTTTAGAGGCTCCCTCCACCATGAATTTGCCCAAACTGGGCTGGTTAGAGGCTCCCTCCACCATGAATTGGTCCAAACTGGGGTTTTTAGAGGCTCCCTCCACCATGAATTGGTCCAAACTGGGCTGTTTAGAGGCTCCCTCCACCATGAATTTGCCCAAACTGGGCTGTTTAGAGGCTCCCTCCACCATGAATTTGCCCAAACTGGGCTGGTTAGAGGCTCCCTCCACCATGAATTGGTCCAAACTGGGGTTTTTAGAGGCTCCCTCCACCATGAATTGGTCCAAACTTGGCTGTTTAGAGGCTCCCTCCACCATTAATTGGTCCAAACTGGGCTGGTTAGAGGCTCCCTCCACCATGAATTTGCCCAAACTGGGCTGTTTAGAGGCTCCCTCCACCATGAATTTGCCCAAACTGGGCTGGTTAGAGGCTCCCTCCACCATGAATTGGTCCAAACTGGGGTTTTTAGAGGCTCCCTCCACCATGAATTGGTCCAAACTTGGCTGTTTAGAGGCTCCCTCCACCATTAATTGGTCCAAACTGGGCTGGTTAGAGGCTCCCTCCACCATGAATTTGCCCAAACTGGGCTGTTTAGAGGCTCCCTCCACCATGAATTTGCCCAAACTGGGCTGGTTAGAGGCTCCCTCCACCATGAATTGGTCCAAACTGGGGTTTTTAGAGGCTCCCTCCACCATGAATTGGTCCAAACTTGGCTGTTTAGAGGCTCCCTCCACCATGAATTGGTCCAAACTGGGGTGGTTAGAGGCTCCCTCCACCATTAATTGGTCCAAACTGGGCTGGTTAGAGGCTCCCTCCACCATTAATTGGTCCAAACTGGGCTGGTTAGAGGCTCCCTCCACCATGAATTTGCCCAAACTGGGCTGTTTAGAGGCTCCCTCCACCATGAATTTGCCCAAACTGGGCTGGTTAGAGGCTCCCTCCACCATGAATTGGTCCAAACTGGGGTTTTTAGAGGCTCCCTCCACCATGAATTGGTCCAAACTGGGCTGTTTAGAGGCTCCCTCCACCATGAATTTGCCCAAACTGGGCTGTTTAGAGGCTCCCTCCACCATGAATTTGCCCAAACTGGGCTGGTTAGAGGCTCCCTCCACCATGAATTGGTCCAAACTGGGGTTTTTAGAGGCTCCCTCCACCATGAATTGGTCCAAACTTGGCTGTTTAGAGGCTCCCTCCACCATTAATTGGTCCAAACTGGGCTGGTTAGAGGCTCCCTCCACCATGAATTTGCCCAAACTGGGCTGTTTAGAGGCTCCCTCCACCATGAATTTGCCCAAACTGGGCTGGTTAGAGGCTCCCTTCACCATGAATTGGTCCAAACTGGGGTTTTTAGAGGCTCCCTCCACCATGAATTGGTCCAAACTTGGCTGTTTAGAGGCTCCCTCCACCATTAATTGGTCCAAACTGGGCTGGTTAGAGGCTCCCTCCACCATGAATTGGTCCAAACTGGGTGTTTTAGAGGCTCCCTCCACCATGAATTTGCCCAAACTGGGCTGTTTAGAGGCTCCCTCCACCATGAATTGGTCCAAACTGGGCTGGTTAGAGGCTCCCTCCACCATGAATTTCCCAAAACTTGGCTGTTTAGAGGCTCCCTCCACCATTAATTGGTCCAAACTGGGCTGGTTAGAGGCTCCCTCCACCATGAATTTGCCCAAACTGGGCTGTTTAGAGGCTCCCTCCACCATGAATTTGCCCAAACTGGGCTGTTTAGAGGCTCCCTCCACCATGAATTTGCCCAAACTGGGCTGTTTAGAGGCTCCCTCCACCATGAATTTGCCCAAACTGGGCTGGTTAGAGGCTCCCTCCACCATGAATTGGTCCAAACTGGGGTTTTTAGAGGCTCCCTCCACCATGAATTGGTCCAAACTTGGCTGTTTAGAGGCTCCCTCCACCATGAATTGGTCCAAACTGGGGTGGTTAGAGGCTCCCTCCACCATTAATTGGTCCAAACTGGGCTGGTTAGAGGCTCCCTCCACCATTAATTGGTCCAAACTGGGCTGGTTAGAGGCTCCCTCCACCATGAATTTGCCCAAACTGGGCTGTTTAGAGGCTCCCTCCACCATGAATTTGCCCAAACTGGGCTGGTTAGAGGCTCCCTCCACCATGAATTGGTCCAAACTGGGGTTTTTAGAGGCTCCCTCCACCATGAATTGGTCCAAACTTGGCTGTTTAGAGGCTCCCTCCACCATTAATTGGTCCAAACTGGGCTGGTTAGAGGCTCCCTCCACCATGAATTTGCCCAAACTGGGCTGTTTAGAGGCTCCCTCCACCATGAATTTGCCCAAACTGGGCTGGTTAGAGGCTCCCTCCACCATGAATTGGTCCAAACTGGGGTTTTTAGAGGCTCCCTCCACCATGAATTGGTCCAAACTTGGCTGTTTAGAGGCTCCCTCCACCATGAATTGGTCCAAACTGGGGTGGTTAGAGGCTCCCTCCACCATTAATTGGTCCAAACTGGGCTGGTTAGAGGCTCCCTCCACCATTAATTGGTCCAAACTGGGCTGGTTAGAGGCTCCCTCCACCATGAATTTGCCCAAACTGGGCTGTTTAGAGGCTCCCTCCACCATGAATTTGCCCAAACTGGGCTGGTTAGAGGCTCCCTCCACCATGAATTGGTCCAAACTGGGGTTTTTAGAGGCTCCCTCCACCATGAATTGGTCCAAACTTGGCTGTTTAGAGGCTCCCTCCACCATTAATTGGTCCAAACTGGGCTGGTTAGAGGCTCCCTCCACCATGAATTGATCCAAACTGGGTTTTTTAGAGGCTCCCTCCACCATGAATTTGCCCAAACTGGGCTGTTTAGAGGCTCCCTCCACCATGAATTGGTCCAAACTGGGCTGGTTAGAGGCTCCCTCCCCCATGAATTTCCCAAAACTTGGCTGTTTAGAGGCTCCCTCCACCATTAATTGGTCCAAACTGGGCTGGTTAGAGGCTCCCTCCACCATGAATTTGCCCAAACTGGGCTGTTTAGAGGCTCCCTCCACCATGAATTTGCCCAAACTGGGCTGTTTAGAGGCTCCCTCCACCATGAATTGGTCCAAACTGGGTTTTTTAGAGGCTCCCTCCACCATGAATTGGTCCAAACTGGGCTGTTTAGAGGCTCCCTCCACCATGAATTTGCCCAAACTGGGCTGTTTAGCGGCTCCCTCCACCATTAATTGGTCCAAACTGGGCTGGTTAGAGGCTCCCTCCACCATGAATTTGCCCAAACTGGGCTGGTTAGAGGCTCCCTCCACCATGAATTGGTCCAAACTGGGGTTTTTAGAGGCTCCCTCCACCATTAATTGGTCCAAACTGGGCTGGTTAGAGGCTCCCTCCACCATTAATTGGTCCAAACTGGGCTGGTTAGAGGCTCCCTCCACCATTAATTGGTCCAAACTGGGTTTTTTAGAGGCTCCCTCCACCATGAATTTGCCCAAACTGGGCTGTTTAGAGGCTCCCTCCACCATGAATTGGTCCAAACTGGGCTGGTTAGAGGCTCCCTCCACCATGAATTTCCCAAAACTTGGCTGTTTAGAGGCTCCCTCCACCATTAATTGGTCCAAACTGGGCTGGTTAGAGGCTCCCTCCACCATGAATTTGCCCAAACTGGGCTGTTTAGAGGCTCCCTCCACCATGAATTTGCCCAAACTGGGCTGTTTAGAGGCTCCCTCCACCATGAATTTGCCCAAACTGGGCTGTTTAGAGGCTCCCTCCACCATGAATTTGCCCAAACTGGGCTGGTTAGAGGCTCCCTCCACCATGAATTGGTCCAAACTGGGGTTTTTAGAGGCTCCCTCCACCATGAATTGGTCCAAACTTGGCTGTTTAGAGGCTCCCTCCACCATGAATTGGTCCAAACTGGGCTGGTTAGAGGCTCCCTCCACCATGAATTTCCCAAAACTTGGCTGTTTAGAGGCTCCCTCCACCATTAATTGGTCCAAACTGGGCTGGTTAGAGGCTCCCTCCACCATGAATTTGCCCAAACTGGGCTGTTTAGAGGCTCCCTCCACCATGAATTTGCCCAAACTGGGCTGTTTAGAGGCTCCCTCCGCCATGAATTGGTCCAAACTGGGTTTTTTAGAGGCTCCCTCCACCATGAATTGGTCCAAACTGGGCTGTTTAGAGGCTCCCTCCACCATGAATTTGCCCAAACTGGGCTGTTTAGCGGCTCCCTCCACCATTAATTGGTCCAAACTGGGCTGGTTAGAGGCTCCCTCCACCATGAATTTGCCCAAACTGGGCTGGTTAGAGGCTCCCTCCACCATGAATTGGTCCAAACTGGGGTTTTTAGAGGCTCCCTCCACCATTAATTGGTCCAAACTGGGCTGGTTAGAGGCTCCCTCCACCATTAATTGGTCCAAACTGGGCTGGTTAGAGGCTCCCTCCACCATTAATTGGTCCAAACTGGGTTTTTTAGAGGCTCCCTCCACCATGAATTTGCCCAAACTGGGCTGTTTAGAGGCTCCCTCCACCATGAATTGGTCCAAACTGAGCTGGTTAGAGGCTCCCTCCACCATGAATTTCCCAAAACTTGGCTGTTTAGAGGCTCCCTCCACCATTAATTGGTCCAAACTGGGCTGGTTAGAGGCTCCCTCCACCATGAATTTGCCCAAACTGGGCTGTTTAGAGGCTCCCTCCACCATGAATTTGCCCAAACTGGGCTGTTTAGAGGCTCCCTCCACCATGAATTTGCCCAAACTGGGCTGTTTAGAGGCTCCCTCCACCATGAATTTGCCCAAACTGGGCTGGTTAGAGGCTCCCTTCACCATGAATTGGTCCAAACTGGGGTTTTTAGAGGCTCCCTCCACCATGAATTGGTCCAAACTTGGCTGTTTAGAGGCTCCCTCCACCATGAATTGGTCCAAACTGGGCTGGTTAGAGGCTCCCTCCACCATGAATTTCCCAAAACTTGGCTGTTTAGAGGCTCCCTCCACCATTAATTGGTCCAAACTGGGCTGGTTAGAGGCTCCCTCCACCATGAATTTGCCCAAACTGGGCTGTTTAGAGGCTCCCTCCACCATGAATTTGCCCAAACTGGGCTGTTTAGAGGCTCCCTCCACCATGAATTGGTCCAAAGTGGGTTTTTTAGAGGCTCCCTCCACCATGAATTGGTCCAAACTGGGCTGTTTAGAGGCTCCCTCCACCATGAATTTGCCCAAACTGGGCTGTTTAGCGGCTCCCTCCACCATTAATTGGTCCAAACTGGGCTGGTTAGAGGCTCCCTCCACCATGAATTTGCCCAAACTGGGCTGGTTAGAGGCTCCCTCCACCATGAATTGGTCCAAACTGGGGTTTTTAGAGGCTCCCTCCACCATTAATTGGTCCAAACTGGGCTGGTTAGAGGCTCCCTCCACCATTAATTGGTCCAAACTGGGCTGGTTAGAGGCTCCCTCCACCATTAATTGGTCCAAACTGGGCTGGTTAGAGGCTCCCTCCACCATGAATTGGTCCAAACTGGGCTGTTTAGAGGCTCCCTCCACCATGAATTTGCCCAAACTGGGCTGTTTAGAGGCTCCCTCCACCATGAATTGGTCCAAACTGGGGTGGTTAGAGGCTCCCTCCACCATTAATTGGTCCAAACTGGGCTGGTTAGAGGCTCCCTCCACCATTAATTGGTCCAAACTGGGCTGGTTAGAGGCTCCCTCCACCATTAATTGGTCCAAACTGGGCTGGTTAGAGGCTCCCTCCACCATGAATTGGTCCAAACTGGGGTTTTTAGAGGCTCCCTCCACCATGAATTGGTCCAAACTTGGCTGTTTAGAGGCTCCCTCCACCATGAATTGGTCCAAACTGGGGTGGTTAGAGGCTCCCTCCACCATTAATTGGTCCAAACTGGGCTGGTTAGAGGCTCCCTCCACCATTAATTGGTCCAAACTGGGCTGGTTAGAGGCTCCCTCCACCATTAATTGGTCCAAACTGGGCTGGTTAGAGGCTCCCTCCACCATTAATTGGTCCAAACTGGGCTGGTTAGAGGCTCCCTCCACCATGAATTGGTCCAAACTGGGCTGTTTAGAGGCTCCCTCCACCATGAATTTGCCCAAACTGGGCTGGTTAGAGGCTCCCTCCACCATGAATTGGTCCAAACTGGGGTTTTTAGAGGCTCCCTCCACCATGAATTGGTCCAAACTTGGCTGTTTAGAGGCTCCCTCCACCATGAATTGGTCCAAACTGGGGTGGTTAGAGGCTCCCTCCACCATTAATTGGTCCAAACTGGGCTGGTTAGAGGCTCCCTCCACCATGAATTTGCCCAAACTGGGCTGGTTAGAGGCTCCCTCCACCATGAATTGGTCCAAACTGGGTTTTTTAGAGGCTCCCTCCACCATGAATTTGCCCAAACTGGGCTGGTTAGAGGCTCCCTCCACCATGAATTGGTCCAAACTGGGGTTTTTAGAGGCTCCCTCCACCATGAATTTGCCCAAACTGGGGTGTTTAGAGGCTCCCTCCACCATGAATTTGCCCAAACTCTGCTGGTTAGAGGCTCAATCCACCCTGATTTTCAAAACAAATGTTGGTGCCAACCTCAACTTACTACAAGGGCCAAATTCACTGCTGGTGACAAGCTCTCCTCACTGCAAGTGCCAAATACACATGTTTCAAGGTGTTTTCCTACTGTCAGAGAGGTGGTATTGAGTGTGTAAAGTGTGTAGTTGTTAGGCTGTGATGTTGGGGTAATAGAGGGTCTTTGGTGTGTTAGATGCCCCCAGACATGCTTCCCCTGCTGTCCCAGTGTCATTCCAGAGGTGTTGGCATCATTTCCTGGGGTGTCATAGTGGACTTGGTGACCCTCCAGACACGGATTTGGGTTTCCCCCTTAACGAGTATCTGTTCCCCATAGACTATAATGGGGTTCGAAACCCGTTCGAACACACGAACATTGAGCGGCTGTTCGAATCGAATTTCGAACCTCGAACGTTTTAGTGTTCGCTCATCTCTAATAGCTACCACCCGTCATATGTTAAAACTGCCCCACCATATGGTCAATTTTTACGTTTAAAGCATATTAACTACACAATTACATTTGAAAAACAAGCTAACGATTTAAAAATGCAATTTGTAAAAAGAAAATATCCTAAGAGAATTGTTGATGAAGTTTGGATAGAAAAACTTTATTAGCTGAAAAAAAGGAAAAGGCAGATAATGCTCAGTTCTGCTTTTCTTTTCGACTTAGCTCTATGGCTAATGCCATAAAGACTGCTATTAGAAAAAATTGGCATTTAATAGAGAATGACCCAGTATTAGCCACTATAGGCAAAAATTACCCTATAATAAGTTTCAAAAAATGCAACACTATCGGGGACCATTTAGTTTCTAGTGTATTCACTCCTTTATATGACAACTGGTTGAACAAAAATCTGCCTAAGGCCAATTACAGATGTCAATCGTGCTCATTTTGTAGATACAACTCTGAGATAAAATATTGTAAATTAGGAGGACAAGAGATTACGGTTAAACAGTTTATTAATTGTCGCAGTAAGTATGTAGTTACACGATTTTCTGCCCTTGCGGCTTTTTCTACATAGGAAAAACTATAAGAAATTTATTTATAAGGATTAGAGAATGCTTTAGATCTATTGAGACCAAAAAGGGTTCCCTGAGGTTTATTAATCACATTAATGATGTACATAGAGGTGATGTTATTGGTCTGACATTTGCCGGTTTATTAAAATTAGAACCCTCATTAAAAGGAGGCGATATGAATCGATACCTCTTACAACAAGAAGCCAAATTGATAATGTCAACGGGTGCGACCGGACCTCTAGGACTCAACAATAAGCTCGATATGAGCATTTTTCTGTAAAAAAGTTTTTCATATATTATGCATATTTCAATGCTCTTGTGCATATATCACTCTTCTTTATTAGATTATGCTCACATCTATGACAAACTATTCTAAGATATAACATCAGAAGGCCCTCTTCTAATTGGTTCCTTCTTAGTCACATGTTCCTCTAAAGATTATTAAAAACCTTTTCTTCGTTTGATAGAACTGTTATAGTAGGGGCTCTTTTAATTGGCCAGTCTCAGGTCACATAATGCATAATGTGGATCACACTCAGCTCAGTTCTACAACATAGCAATAAGAGGAGGAGCCGTCAGTAGGCTCCGCTATGATTGGCTGATACATTCCCTATATTTAGAGTCGAAAAAGGCATCATTTTGATTGGCCACCGGCTTTTTAGTCTATGTTATACACTGAGCTAAGCGGTTTTCTTTCTGGTCCACTTTTTCTAGAACACTCCTACTATAGGAGGAGCCTCTGGTCAGCAACATGCCGATTGGTTGTTGTTTCTTTTCCCATTCAGTATGGCTCTGTTCAGCTAGTGTGAAATAGTGTGGTTTCCATTGCGGTCCGAAGTTCTAAACACTCCCATTATAGGAGGAGCCTATTGTCAGCTTTATGCCGATTGGCTAAATAATTTCAAACAGAGAATTGACATTAAAAGATTTTATACTCTGTTTTTGATTAAATAAAATAGTTCTGTATTTATTAAACAGTATATAATTGAAAAGGAACATTTAATAAATAACTCCATTTATATGGTCACTAAGGAATTGCTTTTATGGAGGTGTTTATTCTATGTCAATTGTGATTGTAGTAATGAAAGAGTTAATAATTAGTCTGTCAAATCTACCCCTGTGTGTTCTGCTACAAATAGAAGTTAGCACGCCTTGAGGAACCATATAGAGCAGGGGTAGGGAACCTTTGGCTCTCCAGCTGCTGTGAAACTACAACTCCCAACATGCTCCTTTCACTTCCAAGGGAGTTCCCAGAACAGCAGAGCCAGTATGCATGCTGGGAGTTGTAGTTTTGCAACAGCTGGAGAGCCGTACGTTCCCTACCCCTGATATAGAGCATGATAAAGTGCCAAACAGCACGAAACAGCTGTCGCTCTTCCTCATGTAGCGTGCCTCCTCCCGCCAATGTTTTTATCTAGATAGCTACAATAAAGTTTGGACTTTTTAGCGCAAGTTTAAGGGTGAGTGCTGAGTTTTTCAACTTTTTTGATGTTACGTTGTCCTCTACTTTGATTGGAGTCGCCAAGCTTATTTTTGCAAATTTTTTGTCCTCTTGTGGACAATTATATTGTCCTTGTTTTAGTAAATCAACAAACTAAAAGGATCCAGACTCCGCTCTCTGTCCAGAGAATGTACAGTCATTGCCCTTCTCTAAGATCAACTGCATCAACTATTCTGATTTTCACATTTGGCCACACGTAACAGGAAATCTTATTGTCTCAGCCGCAGCGCCCTCTACCCTACAGAATAAAACCTGACTTTTCCTGTCCTCCCACAAATTGTTAAGTAGACAGAGCTTCATGTTCTCCATGTAAAGGCAACTCACGTCCATGCAAAGCAAACTTTTTTCTTCTTTTCTGTATTAATAGATGAAATATTCATGAGTTGGACAAACACATGTTTTTTGTACTCCTCAATTTCCATCTGACACAAAATTTCCAGGAAGATGGTGAACAAGCAGGTGCATGCAATAGCCATAATGGTACTGTCTCTTATGGTTCTAACATTAAGGTGCAGATGTTGGGGACTTGTAGTTCAGCAGGATCTTCTCTTCCAGAAAGGGCTGCTTATTCTTATGTTAACCATCTTTAACTAACCAGCTCCACTCATCCCACCCCACACCAGGGTCCCACCCCCACCTGCTTATACTCAATTAACATCTGGCTACAATCTGATCTTCACAGAGTCTCAAGTGTATAGGGAAATCAGGAAGATAAAAGCAGATAAGGCCGAAGGACCCGATGGGATAAGCGCAAGAGTTCTTAAAATGTGCAGAGACCAGCTGTGTGGTGTTATTACACACATGTACAATATAAGCCTGATATATAAGCCACAACTGTAGAAAAAATCTTGTGTGGCACCAGCTCCAAAGACACCTCATCCGAAGGACCGCAATGGCTACAGACCTGTAGCATTGACATCCCACTTGATGAAGGTTCTAGAGAGACTGGTCCTGACACATCTCCAACCTCTAGTGAGCTCTGCTATGGACCCCCTCTAGTTTGCCCATCGCCTCGGGCATTGGGGTGGATGATGCCATCATCCACCTTCTTCACATAGCTCTTTCTTACCTGGAGAAACCAGGGAGCACTGTGAGAATAATGTTCTTTGATTTCTCCAGTGCGTTCAACATCATTCAGCCAGGGCTATTGAGGGAAAAGCTGAACCCTAGTGAAGTGGACCACCACCTGTCCAGCTGGATCCTAGACTACCTCACAAACCAACCTCAGTATGTCATAGCCCAGGGCTGTGTGACTGACACTGTGATCTGTAGTACAGGAACACCACAAGGTACGGTTCTTGCCCCTTTCCTCTTCATACTTTACACTGCTGACTTTAGGTGCAACTCATCTAGCTGTTACTTGCAAAAGTACTCCGATGACTCTGCAATAGTAGGATTCTTCACAGAATGAGATGACAGGGAATACAAAGACACAAACTGGGATTTTGTAGAATGGTGCCACCTCAGAATTAATGCTGGGAAGACCAAGAAGATGGTGGTGGACTTTAGTAAGCGGAGAAGTGCTCTGAATCCAGTGCACATCCAGGGGACGGGCATTGAGCTCCTCAGTAATACCTTGGACTGGGCTGATCACCTGGAAGCGCTGCACAGAAAAGGTCACAGAAGGCTCTAACTGCTCAGCAGGTTGAAGGCCTTTGGAGTCCAGGGGGCACTTCTTAGGGTCTTTTTCAACTCTGTGGTAGCATCAGCCATCTTGTTCAGAGTGTCCTGCAGGGGAGTAGCATACCAGCCAGAGACAGAAATAGACTTGACAGGATGGTTAGAAGGGCCAGCTCTGTCCTGGGGAGCCCCCTGGACCCAGTACAGGTGTTGAGTGACAGAAGAATACTGTCCATGGTGAGCTCCATGCTGGAAAACAACTCCCATCCCATGTATGAGACCGTGACAGCAGTGGTCAGTACTGTCAGTTACCGACTGCTTCACCCCAAGTGTGAGAAGAGCGTTATTTAAGATCCTTCCTCCGAACAGCAGTCAGGCTGTATAATCAACATTTAAATTTCCTTGTCCAGAGGCAGCACTCATACATATAGTTTTTTACCTACAATACAAGAGTAGTTTGATTTCTCCAGTCTTAATATATGCAGTCCATAGTTAACTTATCTTAATTATTGCTTATTAACCTCTCTCTTCTAATTGTACCCAAGAAAATATTATTCTATTTGTGCGCTGCCTCCAGACTCCAAGAAAGGAAAATTAATAAAATTCAATATACTCTGCAAATTCAGAGACACTCCACGCACAACGTCATGCTTGTGTAAAAGTGAATACTGTCTTATCCTCTAGATTTGAACCAACAAATGTAAGAAAGTAAAGGTGCTCCCTTTCCCCTATGTTGTCTGTTATTGTTCTAGAAACTTACCATAGGCTGTATGTTAACACCCTAATATAAAAGGCTTACATTTTGGGAAAAAAGAACTGCGTGACTTGGCCTTCGCTGTTTATGTTTTGTTTCTAGTAATGAACCCACATGACAGTTTGCCAGCCATAATATAATTACTATTAATTTTGTGCCTATTATCCTAGGGTAAACTTCCCTTATCATGGTTTGGAAGAAAAAGCTCCAGACCTACAGTATCTCATACAATAGGGTGCCCTGTAGCACCAAATTTTGCAAATATGTTTGTCTTATTTTGAAAGTAAATTCCTGCTACAGCATGTGTACAGTAGCCACATGGAGCTTTAGGTATGATTTATGGGCAATGTGTTTATGGTGTGGACAGGAAGTAAAGAGGAATTGGATGAATTTGTCCTGTATCTTAACAGATGCCATACACTGATTGAATTGTCATTAGAATGTGATCCTGTAGTAATGCACTCTTTGGATATCGAAAACCAAATGATGCATGACTATAGTGGTTTTGTGATCCCACTATTTTCATCCCTATGAACCGTAACAATTTATTGAGAAGGGATAGTTTTCATGCCCCTATTTCTTTTTTAGGGATGTTTCGAAGGGGCAGTTGTTTGAATTAGGTGTATTTGTGGTACAGATGATGAATAAATGAAAAAAAAAAAGGATTTATTGGTGTCAAAGATGATTGAAAGAGGTTATTTTAGGCATTTTAGTGGCACAGATATAGGCAATCCCTATGTCTAGTGTCAAAATTGTAAGTCTATCATTAAATGTGAATGTACATGTCACCCTACTCAAGGAATGAAGATACCTATTAAAGATTGGTTTTCTTGTAATCCAAGAAAATGTAGCTTATATATTAAAGTTCCCATTTTTATGTAGGCCAGACATCAAGGTCCATTAAAATGGGGAAAGTAGGATAAGGACTGAATCTAAGGTCATATCAGAGCAGTTAAAAGTGGAGACTACGAAAAAGAAAAACTCTGGATAAACCACTGTAGCCTGTCTTTTTAATGAAGCAGGCGAGTAGCAGAATTAAAGTAGATGATTCTTAAGAAGATAAAAGGGATCAATGCAAAACAGATTAGGAAGAAGCTTCTCCAGAGGGAAATTTATTTGTTCTACACATTGATTTGTGAAGTGTAGTAAAGCATTAAGGCTATGGCAACACTGTGATTTTGGCTGTGGCTGTGGTGTCCCTTTCATAACCAAAAATCCCTGTGCCACCCTGAAACTCCTTCATTATAAGTGAATGGAGCTGCATTGCGACCATGTGGGTGTAGCAATAAGTCGCAATAACATACAACATTACTCAATCTTTTTGTGACTAGAGGTCACAGTCTCAGTGCCCTTGCAGTCGCATTGCAATTCCATTCACTTACATTAGCTAATGGTCAGTTTACAATAGCATTATTGCAATCTGTTGTTGTCATCCATCATAGGATTAGTGCATTGGACATTAACGGTAGTAGAGTAATGAATACAGACAAAGTACACTCTATCTGCATCTATTCCCATTGCTTATAATGTAAGAAACATGACAGGTTTTTCCTTCTGTCATGATTGTTTACTTATGTAACATAATGCATGCACAACTTTTTCTTCTGTCAGAAAAGTAAAAAAAAAACTGAAGGAAGAAAGCATCCGTCATGTTTTTTAGGGGCTAAATGTAGATGTACACTAGACGGAGATTGCTCCATCTGCATCTGTTATTTAACCTATTCCCAATATAGTATGTTGGATGTCAGGTATTTAAATATGGTAGCTGCTCAGGAGCAGAGCAGCTGCCATAAACGCTGGGTCTATGCCACATTATACAGCAGAGACTCAATGCTAATGCCCACAATCAGTGCTTGCACTGATTGTGGGCATTGAGGCCATTTTGGGGAGGATTGCCATTCCCTGGAATGAGATACAGGGCCGGCAATCTATTGCCATTACAGTCAGGAGCCTATTGAAGGCTCTCAGGCTTATCTTGGCAAGGTACACATCTGTGCTGAGTGTCTGATCCATCTAAAATCGCCAGACACAAGAAATCGTCCAAGTTCATTACAAAGAATAGACCATCAATCACCAGATGGACCCCATTAAAGTCAAAGGGCTCCCTCAAGTTCTGTTAGGGGGCATTCACATTACCATCAGTGTCCGACAGGTAGTGTCCGCTCCTAGTGTCCGTTCAAAATGTAGTCCGACATGTAGGTTTTTTCTGTCCGCTTGAAAAGTTGGACATCTTTACAAGCGGACAGTGAAGGACAGGCACGGAGTGCAAAAGAACGCACCCGATCGCCATTTAAATGAATGACAATTGTCACGGACACAGCTAGTGTCCGCTCCTAATGTCCGTGCCAGATTTTGAACGGACACTAGGAGCGGACACTACCTGTCAGACACTGACGGTAGTGTGAACGCCCCCTTATTTTTGCAGTTGCATTTTTGTTGTCCTCCAAAGGACCAGAAAAATGGAAACCTGCTGCAGAAGTAGAATTTCACTACACACAGGTTCAAATTGGGAGAGGGGCTTTTTTTTTCTTTACTGAAATTATTTTTTAAATAAACTGAGGGCAGTTATTACATTCACCAGGGACAGAATGGTCATTTTTTTGCCTTCCCCTGGATCAACACTGTAGGGGATTGTAGGGTTATAGGTTGGACTTGATGGACTAATGTCTTTATCCAACCTCATCTATTATGCAACTATGTAACTATTGGTGGCTTGATATGACTTGTCTAAGACCATGTTGTGTCTCTGCATTGCCTGGAAAGACCTTTTATGAGTAGATTAACTATAAGAGGCTATTTGGTTCATTGGAGAGACTGTGATGTGTAAGGATTAATGTTGTATTATAGACATTTTAGATGTTCAGATTTAGACAATACATGGTTAGAATAGCTTAAATATAACAAGAAGTTTTGGAGACGTGCTTGCACTGTCTGTATTTTCATTTTATTGTACACTCATCATATGCAGCTGGATGCCACTCAGTGCCAACAGAAACCTAGAATAGACAGTATACAATGTAGTATAAAAAGAGCCTAACTGCTAAGTATTTAAAGAGGACCTTTCATGTTCTCAGGCACCTGCGGTTTTATATACCGCTAGAAAGCCGACAGTGCCATTACTGATATCTCTTCACTGTCAGAAAGGCATTCCTGACAGTCTCCTGGCAGTACTCGTCCATAGTTCCTTACCGCCCAGTGATGACACTGAGTGCTGAGGAATGCCTTCTCCCCACAGTACTAATCTATGGATGAGTACAGTCAAAGGTGGTGTTCCTCACAGCTCAGCATCATGGCTGGGTGGTAAGGAACGCCCCCTCTGACAGTATAGTACTATGGACGATTACTGTCAGGAGGGCCGTCCCTCCCAGCCCAGCTAGACTATCAGGAATGTCCTTCTGGCAGTGGACTGAGATCATTGCCATTATATGCAAGGTTACCTCCAGCCCTGGGGCACAAAACGGAAAAGCCAACAGTGAGCTGAATTTAGCGCACTATCGGCTTTCTAGCAGTATATAAAACCACATGTGCCCGAGGACTTGAAAGATCCTCTTTAAGAGAGATACTCTCTTCTTTAAGCTGTACTTTATTTACTCACACTAAAAGTTTAGTAAAAAAACAGTATTGTATGCTATATATTTGTATAATCACCTAGAAGTATTGATGGGCAGCAGGGTTACACATATGTATATATGCTTACAGATGTAATGAAGGTTTCCACTTTATTTTGAAACCAATATAAAACAATATCTCAAGCCACACCATGCTAACAAAAGTCTTGATAGCCTGCAATTCCCCCTCCTGCCCAGGGTGGTCTCACATAGACACATATAGGATAGTTTGTGTATCATTTTTTGATAATTTGTCACCTAATCATGTTAGATTTGCAAACATTGCCTCCCAGCGCGGTCCATTCTTCCCTAAAATAGAGGAGTTTTGCTGTAACTGTCTGACCATTGCTGTCTGTCAGCCATTTATAAAGGAGTTAGTAAGACTGTGGAAAAATACAGGAGTTGAAGTTTTTGGTTTGGCCTATTAACTACACAGTCCTGACCCTAACTATCTAATACACCAGTTTTTAATTTTATTTTCAATCCCAATACACATTTTTATATCAAGGATCCTTAAAGGGAATTTCTTAGGGTGATTTGTGATGCTAAACCACCCACAGGTCATTATGGATTGGCGGGTTTAGTGTCCCAAATTGCTAAGTTATAAAGCCATTTATGCTCGCAATAAAAATAAAAAAGCTTTATATTCACCATGCCGCATAGTACTTATAAAAAATAAACATCACCCATACGCCAGGGGTTTAGTGTTCCAAATCGTCCTGTTTTAAATCCACCCATGCCTGCATTTAAAAAAAAATAAACATTTATACTTACCTACAGATGAGTCAGATGAAAAGTAGACCTCACCTCCAGTGAGTATGCCTTATATGTTCGGAACTTGCACAGTAAAGCTGGGGTGTACGTCCTCGGCTTCACTGAGGAGCTGCATAGGTGTCAGGGGCTCCAGAGATGAGTTCGATGAGTCTTATTGGACTCATTTTTAGTTAAGTATTAAGGCAGGGGTCGGCAACCTTCGGAACTCCAGCTGCTGTGAAACTGCAACTCCTAACATGTTCCACTCACTTCCATGGTAGTTCCAAGAACAACAGAGCAAGTATGCATGCTGGGAGTTGTAGTTTTACAACAGCTGTAATGCCGAAGGTTGCCTACTAGAGATGAGCGAACACTATTCGGAACAGCCGTTCCGAATAGCAAGCTCCCATAGAAATGAATGGAAGCGGCCGGCACACAGACTTTGCCGGCGGCCGGCCGCTTAACCCCCCACGTGCCAGCTACGTCCATTCATTTCTGTGGGAGCGTGCTTTTCGAAACGGCTGTTCCAAAAAGTGTTCGCTCACCTCTATTAAGGTTTATTTTATTTTAACGCCTATGTGGATGGATTTAAAACAGGACAATGTGAAACGCTAAGCCCCCAGTCTATAAGGATCTATAGGTGGTTTAGTGTCATAAATCAACCTGACAGGCTCCCTTTAATAGCGGATCCTTAATCCTTAATACTTTTTCTTTACAAAATTGTCACTTACTAATACATAAAGGTGATCGATATCTAAAGGATTAGTATGCTAAGAGTACTTTAGGCTTCGAGGTGCTCTCCTCAGCTGTTATCTTTACTGGCACGGATTAAAATGAGAATGTACACATATGGTTCAAACTCACCCCTGCCATGCTTTGTTTAGAAATATGTTCTGTCTTGGAGAGTCCCACTGATTGCCAAAAGATATAATTTTTATATACTTAAGGTTTAGCTTTTTTTATATGTTTGATACATTATTTTATTGCATGTCATTGCTTCTAAACTGGTATTGCTAGATGTACTTGGGACAGGACTATTGTAATTTCTCAGAACAAAGAGGCCACGGTCCTCGACAAAGTACAATATTAATTAACAATTAACACAGGGTTTTTAGTGCAGGCAAGCACAACATGATACCAATAATACCATTAAAGTCATTTGCAAGAGAAATCCTATGTTGTATTTTCAGTGTAATTTATGACCACTTCTAAAAATTGGAACGTGTATTAAAAAGCTTTGTTCTGGGAATCACTGGAGATCCCAGTTTACAGATTTCCATTAACAATCAATTCTTAACTGCTCAGATAACATCTGATAACATGTTTTATCTAGGTCTACATTAAATTAAATTTGTAATGGATGGTAGAATAATTAAATGTTATACTGATGTTTTGTAATGCCAAAAAAATTAACTACAGTTCATTAGATATGTGTAATGAATTATGTCACAGAGAAGTGAATATCTTGCTACAAACACAGAAAAATTGGTCAGCACTGCCAAACAATGTGAACAAGAAATGCAGGTACAAGAAATGTAGGTGCACGCTACTGTGGCTGCAATACAATTGCAAAAACAAAAAATTGCAAAATCATTCTGTTAGCACCAAGGGCATTTCTATTTATAAGGATACATGAACATGAGGTTCTTGGTACTTTACACTTTGATAAAATTGTAACGTAGCAAGAACCTTATTTTTATATATCATTATATACAGTAGGTTTTAGCAGTAATGTTCTAGGCGTGCTGTTGCAATTTTTTAGTTTTGCAATTGTATTCCAGCTGTAGCAAAGTGCACCTGCATTTTTTGTTCTCATTGTTTGGTAGTGATGACCAAATTTTGTGTGTTTGTTGCATTTTACTTTTGGGTTGTTTGGCTGGCCTCCATTTTGGCTTGTCCACACCACTAATGTCTCTAAAGCTGATTTTAAGTAGAGCATCATATAGGCGAATTACATTCCTCTATTTATTCAGAGGCCACAGGTGTAGAAATAGAAGACTATTTGTGATGATATGGTTGAAAATCACATTTTCCCTTAACTCACGGGAGACTGAGGTCCTAGGAGAGGTGAATCATTGTAGTGTAGGGACCCGTCTAACAGAAGTCGTGTGTAGATGGCAGTGTAGAGAAGGGAATGAGCACCAAAGAACTTCCAGGTACCATGCAATGATTTGCAGAGCTCCTAAAGTACAAGTACAATGGAAAACCCCCAAAAGTTACTCATTTTGGAAACTCAAAGAATTTATCAAAAATGATAGTGAGCATTTTGACCCCACAGCTGTTTCACAGATTTTATTAATATTGGGACATGAAAAAATACTTTTTCCCCCAATAAAACATTGCTTTAGTCACAATTTTTTTATTTTCAAGAGGAGTTAAAAGAGAAAAAAAGAAAAACACGAAAAAAAAAAAATCTATTACACAATGTCTCCTAAACATGACATTACCCCAGATGTGGTCATAAACTTCTGTATGTGTACATACACATGGAGCTTGTAATGATATTTGACTTTTGGAGCGTAGATTTTGGTGAAATAATGGGTACACATGGTGGCTCAGTGGTTAGCACTGCAGCCTTGCAGCACTAGGTCCAGGTTTCAAATCCCGCCAAGGGCAAAAAAAAAACATCTGCAAGGAGTTTATATGTTCTTCCTGTGTTTGCATGGATTTCCATCCTATATTCCAAAAAGACATACTGATAGGGGAAAAAATGTACATTGTGAGCTCTATGTGGGGTTCACAATCTACATTAAAAAAAAAAAAAAAAGTATTTGCAGTGTCCCTGATGTATCAGTGTATGAACCATCAAAAAGTGACCTCACTTTGGAAACTACATTCCTCAAGTAATTTATCAAGGGGTAATATAGAGTACTTTGACCCTGCAGTTGTTTCACATATTTTGATAACAGTGGTACAAGAAAAGGAAAAATTACTTTTATCCAATAAAATGCTGCTTTAGTCCCACATTTTTCATTTCCATAAGGGGTTTAAGGAGAAAATGCACTCCACAGTTCATTACACAATTTCTCCTGAATACAGCAAATTCAATATGTCGTTTGTCTACATGCTGGGGTACGGAAAAGCAAGACCACTATTTGGATTTTGGAGGGCAGATACTGCTGGAATAATTTCTGAGTACCATACTGCATTTGCAGAGACCCTAAAGTACCAATAAAATGGAATCACCAGTACAATCAAAAATTCTAAAAAGTGAATCCATTTTGGAAACTACAATTTATAATAATATAATGAGTATATAATGTACCATTAAAGTGGAATTTCCTGTAACCTGCACCACTAAAAGAATGTATTAAGGTGGTATAGTGAATGTTAGTTTTCCAGATGTGACTGGACAGTAGATGGTGAAACGGGAGTATGTAAATTGTGCAGAGCACATAAGGTACACCAAATCGCCCACAATTTTCTCACTAACTCTTACAGTTGGGGAGGCATTCTGAGGGGTTATCGATGGTGTCTTTTTCCTCATAAACTCTAAATCTGCGGAGTACCCTGATGTGCGTTTGCGCAGAATACACATTTCCCTTTCCTGCTGCAGCCCGTTTTTTTTTTTGTTACAATGTACATAATTTTTTTTTTCTATTGATGTAGGCATAGGAGGGCTTGTTTTTGTGTGATGAGATGCCATTCTTAATGGCACCATCATGGGGTGCCTGTAGCTTTTGCAGATCTCCATAGAGCATAATTAACATGTTAACTTTATTCTATAGGTCAGTATGATTAGAATGATAACCAATTTATATATTTTTTTTTATGCGTAACTAATTTTGCAGAATAAAAATGCCATTTTTGTGCATCACCATTTTATGAGAGGCCTAAAAGGTTTATTTTTTTGTTGTTGAAGTTGGTTGAGGGGGTGGACATGGCTGGCTGTGAAGACTTATATGGAAGTAGCTCTTCCATAATATCCAGAAGACCCAGCTTAATTTGGCAGCCTCTATCTAGTTTCTAGTATGTGTTACAGGAGATCCCCATTCAGCTTCCATGTTTCTTTTATACAGTCGGTGGTTTGTTTCTTTTTCCACATTTCATGTCAAACAAGTTACATAATTACATAGTGGATGAGGTTGGATGACGACATCAGTCCATCCATCCCAACCTATAACTCTACAATCCCCTACAGTGTTCATCCAGGGGAAGGCAAAAAGCCCCATGAGGCTCATGCCAATTTCCCGATTTCAGGGGAAAAAATTCCTTCCCAAATCCAATCTGGCAGACAGTATAAAAATTCTGGATCAACGTGTCCTTAAAATCTAGAATCAAGTGTCGCCATAGATTATCTTTCGCACAATTTATACAAAGAGGAGAGACAGATTTTCTCTCCTAGATATTTATTGATACTATATTGCAAAACCAGGTAGATAATGCTTGTTTCACAAGTGTCCATTCATACTGATATTGAAAATCAATTGCTAGACCAGAAAAATCTGAACCTATTTATGGGCTCTTTCGAAATAATTTCCTCTGACTTGAATTGATAGTTCTTTAACTAGATAAGCAATAGAAGCATGTTAATTCATTCAAGTGCCTTCTACCTCCTGGCTGTCTCTCTCACTGATGTTACTCACATCGTTGATACAAGAATTATTGAATTAAGACCCAATGACACTAGACCCTCCCTGGCACTTCTTGAACGGAATTCCCTTAAAATCTCTTTTCCAGCACTTGGTGCTCCTGTGGCCCACCTGAAGTCAACCAATGGGTTGAGAAAGTGAATTATTTTTGAAGGTTCGAGAAGCTATTAGAATGAGTGTCACAATCTAGGACTAGATTTCTAAACACATGGATTCCTTGGCTTACTTATAGGGAAATGACTCCTTTTAACTAAACCTACTGTTTAGCTGCCACACAAGACTCTAAAGGTCGTATGGACTCTTTCACCTTTTCCTGTCATTTACAGGGACTAATGACGTTCCCGCAATCCCACTCCCTTCTCCAACTTATAGCTATATGTATGTTACCTTTATAAGAAAAGATGATGTTTCAGAGCTGTGTACCGTTTATTTATGTGTAACAAAACCATAGAGTTCTTACATATCCACTCTCCTCAGATGATTTGATAAAATTCTAAATTATGTCTTGAGCCTCTTATTACTCAGGTAAATTTTTTAGATGAGATGAAACTTTAATTGGTGTAACCTAAGCATGCAAATTGTCACATTCTGTTTTGTCCTAAAAATGAAAAAAGAAAATCTTAAATAAAAAGTGAAAAAATAAGAAGCTGATCGAGGGCTATTTTTTGTGGGACCTACTGTGCTTTTTATTGGTATCATTTTTGGCCAAATATGACTTTTTGGTCACTTTTCATTCCGTATTTTGTGTAGCAAAAAATCATTATTACTTATGGTGCAAAAACAATGTTCAATGTGCAGGTTAATGTTCAGTTTTATTGTACAGGTTGTTTTTTTTTTAACATTTCTGAGGTTTAGTATGGAAAAGGGGCATTTTTGAGGCAGTTATTTATTTATTTTTAATATATTTTAATTTATTTTCCTGTTGCACTATGAGACTTGAACCAGTGATCTTCTAATTGCTGGTTCAATGTAATGCACTAAAATACACATGTATTCCATTGTCCTATAATACACATGTACTACAAAGCATTCAAGTGCATTCAGGCTGTCAGCCTGATCGATCATGCCAATGGCAGATCAAAATAGATGCACAAGGAGGCAGGAAACCATGGAAACCAATTGGCACCTCCATGATCTCATTACAATGGAGAAGATCAGTGGTAGAGTATATCAGAAAACCTCTTATGTGCTGGGGTCATGATTGACCACAGCATCTAAAGGATTAACACCTACGAATGGAATTCAGCTCTCACTGCAGGTATTACAGTCAAGTGTGAGATACATCATACAAACAATACATA
The DNA here is from genome assembly GCF_031893055.1 of Leptodactylus fuscus. Taxonomy (NCBI): domain Eukaryota; kingdom Metazoa; phylum Chordata; class Amphibia; order Anura; family Leptodactylidae; genus Leptodactylus; species Leptodactylus fuscus. The sequence goes on from NC_134265.1 coordinate 255,155,211, forward strand.
ACAAAAATTGTCCTCTGGATTTGAGGGACAGATTTCCTGATGATGAGCCATTTGCACCAATAATGCCATTTTTCAGAATTGCAGGATTTAGCTCTAGGAAGAGTCTATAGTGCTTTATAAAAAATACTATGGGAAAAATATGCAAATCTGTTTCCCAAGATGTAAATAGGGAAACAGTGCCTCTGTTTTCTGCCCTCTAGGGGTAGCTCCCTTGAACATCATGCCCGACTTTGCAAGAAGCCTTTACTGCAATGATGCAGGATTTTGCCAAGTCAGTATCCCAGCTGTGGACCGCGCTGTTTCGATCTGGTTGGAGCTCTTCAGCACAGCGTAGGGAAAACTGACTGTTTTCTGCCCTCTAGGGATAGGTCCCTTGAAAATCCTGCATCATTGCAGTAAAGGCTTGATGAAAAGTCGGGCATGATATTCAAGGGAGCTACCCCTAGAGGGCAGCAAACAGATGCACTGTTTCCCTATTTATATATTGGGAAACAGATTTGCATATTTTTCCCATAATCCCCTCAGTGAAGCTAAAATGGCTTTTTGTAAGACTCCACATGCCTGAGAAGGTGGTATCTCCTTAGGGAGTGACATTATTGCCATAACCTAAAAAATACTAGTTATGCTATGTACAAGTACTGTAAGTTAGCTCAATAAGTGGGTACCTGGTCTGAATGATTTGGACATGGTTTAATCTATTGTGCTATGTATTATTGGCTGTATAAAAAAATCAACCAACAATACTGTAATGGAAATATCATACAGTGCTCTACTGCCACTTACAACACAGTGATTGCAACAGGCACTACATGCTTAGATAGATTTCACAAAATGTGCGGCCTTTTAGCTAGCCATACTCTCTCTACACCATAAACATTTTAGGACGTTTGGTGACAAATTTTTTTGTGAGTACTAATTTGCGCTGCATGTATCGTTGGTTGAAATGTAATACTTCCTCTGTTTCATGATAAACATTGTGTGTTGTTCATATCACCTGTGGTTCCACATGGCAAAGGGAAGTTACTGTACTTATGTGATTAAACCCCTTATCAAAATTGTGCAAATTGGAGAGAAACCCATAGATTGCTAAAAGATTTCTACAGTGGTCAATGACTGGCCTGACTTTGAATAGGCGGTCAAAGTATAGGGCATCGCAGGACTGGCACTGTGTATTATAGTGTAAAAATTTCAGGATCATTTGTGTCCTGGTCATGGCCAATCGATAGATAGATTGGAGTGTTATACAAGACTTCTGATCCCATAATATTTTCATTAGCATTTACTGGGGTCCACTTTTGGGGTGTAGCAAATGAAGAGGTGGAATTTTGTACTATAAATTGCTGAGCATACACATTTGTTTGGGCCGCTATTAAACCCATAAACTCATCAGAGTAAAAGTCAATTTCATTTAAGCTTTTATTCTCAATTTGGATTCCTGACCTGCCTGCTAAGTTTTCAAGGGGTGTGGCTAAAATGAAACTATATATATATATAGAGAGAGAGAGAGAGAGAGAGAGAGAGAGAGAGAGAGAGAGGGAGGGAGGGAGGGGGAGACTTCTATCTATGTATACCAACTGATTCTACATAAAAACGAAAAAAGCCTGTGTCGAAAAAATTTGAGCACATATACGATGAGAAACATAAATGTCACTGACCAGCACTTAATGATGACCACAGGCATAGGGAATAAAAAAATAAATAAAAAGGGGATGGACAGTGGCAGAAAAGGATGGCAAAGAAGGATGGACGGTGGCAGAGGATGATGGAGGCAGGTAAGTAGGTAGGTAAGGTAGGTAGGTAGGTAGGTGCAGCACGGTGGGGGGGACTCAGTACAGAGGGAAGGGATAGATGGAGGATGATAGAGCAATGTAAGTGGTACTATTCGCAACGGTTTCACCCTTTACAACACAGAGTAACACAGTGGCTGCTCTGCTCGCAATCCCATTGGGAGTGATACAAGCAGCCATCCCTCAAGTTTGCAGTTTTTGCTGTGCAAACCCACTAGAAAGCTGTAGGTCTTCTTTAACTTTCAAACTTTGGAAGGCAAAATTTGAAAAGTATGGGTGAATTCTGCAGGTATAATTGACTTGCCCCTACTTGTGTAATGGCCCCTTATGCCCCCAAAAAGTAATATTACCTTCTTGTGCCCCATAATGTCTTTCTTATGTCCCCCTTACAGTAGAGTGGCCCCCTTAGGCCAAATACAGTAAAATGGTATTCCTATATGCCAATATAATGCTCCCTTTATATGGACCTCTTAGCCCCTATACAGTACAACACCCCCATATAATGCTCCATTTAAAGTAGTCTCTTATTCCCCCATATATTGGCCCCTTATGTCCTCATACAGTACAATGTTACCTAATGCCCGCCATATTATGGCCCCTTACCATATATACCTGTAGAATACATTACCCCCATATGATAGATATAATAGTTCCTTATGTCCCCCATCTGGCTTTGCTGGGTGCTGGTCCTGGCGAAATGACCTAGTCGAAGATAAGGATTCAAATAAAACTGAATCTAAATAAAGTAATTCTGGCTGAATGATTGATTTATACAAGAATTTGAAATATAATTAAAATGAACAATTACAAACATGGCTTTTTAAATGTTTTCTGTTTTCAGGGTTTCTCAGATAAAAAAAAAAGTACCGCTACCAGAATCATTACACAGGATTTGACACAAACTAAAAATATCTGTATTGTTCAGGAACTAATTGGTTGCCTTAAGATTCCTTTGTTATTAGAGATTTTCAAGGATTTAGTAGGAGACCAAGTGAGCTTAAAATGCTTTGTACAAACGGCTCAAATTTGTTAGGATCAATTACTTTAACCAGGGGTTTAGTGGAATAATAACTTTTCATTTTTATTACTTTTGTAAAAAAACACAACAATAAATAGATAAGGGAAGGTCTAATCACATGAAACCACGACATCCTAAAATGGATTAAAAGCAAAAAAAAAACAACTAAATTTTGAAGACAGCAATGCATTTAAACTATGTTGTCGCTGAGGTTTTATGACGTCAATCTCTAAGTACAGAGGCTAATACCTGTTAAGTCCTTGTACGCAGAATGAAGGTGAAAATACATCAAAACATATATAGTTCAGGAGTTCATTACTGAATGGAATATAATCAGCTTGGAAGAATGAGCAACTATTGAAATGCTATTTTCCGTAACAGTTACTGTATGTGCGCCCCATGCCATTCAAGTTCCATTTTCTGTTTGCATAAAAAACTATGGAGAATGCTACGTACTTTTCTATCTGCTCTTTAGATTAGACCAGATGCTTTCATAAACTGTACTATTCCTACAGGTCCTCTCAGTGTTGTTCTACCTATTGCTTTTGTTTATAACAAGATATTTTCATTTTTGGATGCAGGTCACATATACGCAGTGTAATTGTCATGCACTTGAAGTCATAGTCTTGGGTTTTACTAAATGCATGTGAAACCAGACAAATCTAAAAAGCGGCAGCAGCTTTTCATTCAATTTGTATAAACTAGAAGTCATTGCTGAAAGCTGTGAACTGTAATTTGGCAAACACATGCTTCATGAATTCAGGTATAACACAAATGCGAGTTAAAAAAAACATAAACCATTCTTTTAGTTCCCCGTTTCCTTTAACACAATGTGCATACGTTATTATTATGTTGTTATAGAAAGATAGTAAATTCTCATAGCAAACAAATTGCAATGGTCAGAGATAACAACTAGAGATGAGCGAACAGTAAAATTTTCAAGGTTTGATATTCGTTTCGAGTAGCCCCTCAATATTCGACTACTCGAATCGAATATCGAACCCTATTATAGTCTATGGGGGGAAAATGCTCGTTTCAGGGGTAGGCAACATTCGATCAAATTATACTTACCAAGTCCACGAGTGAGGGTCGGGCTGGATATCTGGATTTGGAAGTCTTCTCCTTGCAGCGTCCCCGCGGCATCTTCCGGTTCTGAATTCACTCTGCCAGGCATCGGGCCTGGGCAGAGCAGACTGCGCATGCCCGCACTACAAGCAGACATGCGCAGTCGGCTCTGCCCAGGCCCGATGCCTGGCAGAGTGAATGAAGAGCCGGAAGACGCCGCGGGGAAGTTGCATGGAGAAGACTTCTAAAGGTAGGAGAAGAAACAGCGTTGATTGGCCGACTGTATAGCATTCGGCCAATTAATGCTGGTTCTGCATCGAACTTTTACATTCGAATAGTGAGTGGTACTCGATCGAGTACGAGTATTTTGAATACCGTAGTATTCGATCGAATACCTACTTGATCGAGTACTACTAGCTCATCTCTAATAACAACCTCCTTTTTTTTGGACAATTTAAAAAAAAAAAAAAAAAAAGTAAAAAGCTATAAGTACCATGATGTATGTCTATAATCTGGACCCAATGACATTAGAAGTCACTATTCTTATGAATTACAAAATTAGGTCCTCTGTAGGAGCTTTTTTCTTTCCTCCTCTGGTTTCTGTAGACATTTGTATAGTGGGTCATTTCTTCCTGTTATGATGTCATAGTTGTGCTATGTACCTGACCAATCAAAAATTTCCCTACTGCAGCTCCCACCACCCCTCATTCTATTTCCTCTAAGGACTTATTACAACATAAGTGTTTTGCTCAGTATTTTGTATCAGAGACTAAGGAAATCGCTCAGTTACCTACAGAAAAGCAACATTAAAGCACACTTCCAAATTTATATATAGTATATATTCTAAAAAGAAAAAATATAATATTGACCCTCTAAATGATGACCATTAGATTATGGCTGTAGAATAGTCGAAGGTTGAAAATGCCGTCTGAGCAAATGAAATGTCTTGTAACAGATTCAGTACCGCAGGATTGGAGAGTGGCCGACATATTGTCTGGTAAGTTTGACATCTTTGGCATGTAAAATATTTGAAGGTATTCTACAGGGTGTCCCACTTGGGAGCACAATTTTAAAAATGCAAATTATTCGCAAATGCGTGAGTGTAAAGGTCGAGCTGTAAGAACTTAACATACCTGTATTTGGTGGAAAACAAGTCCACATTACAAAAGATGCTGAAAATGTCCTCCCCCAATGTCCACACACAAGGAAACGCAACGCTCTATATTTGTGTATGTCCTCATCTGAGGTTGTCCTCCAGAATGTTGATCAACCAGGCTTCCCGTCGCCTCCAACTTTTTGCCTAATTTTGTGATGTTTTGAAGGTAGGTGGGTTTCTTCCTCCAAATTTAGTGAAATAATCCCTCTGACAGTGTTTTGCTGATCTTGTGACCCAATAGGTCTTCACAACGAACACTCTTTGTGGTACGGTATAATGTATGCTTGCTTTCGCCACTTTGCCAACTATAGTGCCCGCCTCTTTAAAACACAGAATCAACTCTTCATTAAATAAGGAATATTTTGAACCTTGTTGCATGATGATACATGCCCACCTTGCAGAGTAATTCACATTTTTAAAGTTATACTCCCGAGTGGGACACCCTGTATAAGGTAAGCTTCAACAGTATATTGTGCCAAATCATTTGATAGCTAATAGCATGTATTCACAAAAAATAGGTCATGCCTCACTAATATGCTTGGCTTTGTATGAGGAGGTGACTGCTAGATATTGATCATGTTGCCCTTGCGATACAAGACACTGTCTAATTTTCGGGAAACAGGGTAGGTAAATAATTGGTTGCAGAGTACATGTTCAGAATGGGCTAATGTCAGTAGTGGGGCTCTACAAGGATCAGTTTTAGGCCCAACCTGCTTTAAATTCTTTAATAATGACATTGTGGATGGGATAGAAAGTAAAGTGTTAGTCTTTGCTGATACAGAGCAACATCATATAATATTACAGAAAGACCTTCATAAACTGGTGGCATAGGCAAGAGTATGGGAGATGAAATTCAATGGTGATAAATGTTCAGTAATGAACCTAGGCCTAGGATATAGCAAAGTGAGAGTTGGTTCAATGGTAGGCAACCATATTATTAAAAAGGATGGAATGTCTTATATAATGAGAGACTACACTAGTTAAGCATGTTCATCTTGGAAAAAGACAACTTAGAAGTGAGCTTATGTAGAGTATGTGTACAAATATATGTGTGTGGTCAGTACAAAGCAATGCTAGTGCAAAGCACCACCCAAAACACTGATGTGTGAATAACACCTAAATCTAAATGTAATTGTTCCCTTCATAAGGTTCACACTTGTATTTGTTTGCAATAAGTGAAGGAACCCTATTTGTTTTAACCCATCATTTCCAACATGGCAGGTTTCCTTTAGACTAAGGCCCCATGTGGACTCCCCCAAACCGATTACCAACGCAGATGTGAATGAGGTCTTAGTCTAAAGGAAATCTGTCATGTTGGAAATGATGGGAAAGTACTTTACAATCTACTTCATGTCCGCATGTTCCGTGCGGAAATCTCGCGGCAAGCACACAGACCCCATTATAGTCTATGGGGTCCGTGTGCTTTCACTGCACAGCACTTGCAAATGTGTTTGATAGTCCATTCGGAAGGTCCCCATGTGGACTCTCCAAACGGATTACCGAACGCAGATGTGAATCAAGGGTAAGGTACCACATTGTGGAAAATCACCTTTTTGTTGCAGATTTGACGGCGTGTCTTTGAGCTAAAACCAGGAGGGGATTCAGCAGAAGTGAGAATTATAAACGCTTCCTTTATATTTTCCATTCCCTCTGTAGCCACTCTTAGCTTTGTGTAAAAAAAAAAATCATAAGAAAATCTGCAACAAAAAAAAAGCTGTATTTCCGAAATGTGGGGCTTTAGCCTAAAGCATATTATGTGGTCTATTAGACCATTATGCATTAGTCTTTTGCAAATTGAGAAAGGTGCTGTATCTGCTACACATATATCACATTATATTATATATGGGGTTTAAATATTTGATCAATAAAAGTTGAATTTTATTTATTATATCTTACATTTTGACCATATTTTCTACTTAGCATTAGCCTAAAGCAACAGATTTGTAAGGTGTGCCCTCAATTTAGGTTAAAAACAACACGTCAGACCTAAATGATTTTTACACAAAAAGCAGCGGTCAGTTTGAAAAGCACATCAATATTAAGCTAGTCCGTATAAATAGTTTTTACTACTTTTTCCTTTACTAGCTATTTTAATGCATTGCCATATCCTCCAGGAAAGACTTTTTTACTTGTCGACAATTATTCCACTTCTGAGTGTTCTAACTAATAGCAAAATAACGTTTGCTGTAGAAGGCTGGAATGACTTTTAGACTACTTACATAAAAATTACAAGGATAAAACATATCATTATTTGCTCTTTAAGCTTCACTGATGTTGTATTGCTTGAAATGTTAACACTGCAGGTAAGTGATATAATTTAGCTCTAATGTGTTCTATGCCATGTTAACTGTATATCTATAATTTACACGATATGCATGTCTAAACCGTCTCATTTGCTCTTTAATTTTAGAGTATAATTTTAGTCGTCCTAGGTTTTGGACTGTTATAATTTCCAATGAAGCTGCAATCCTAATGAACCCTCACGGCAGTTTGCCAGTATTGGCTGTGAGTTTGCATTTTACAACCCAGCACCATATCCATTAGCCTCATCTTTACTGAAGGCAGTTTAAAGTCAGCATGAAAAATAGCTCCATGACACAATCAGGGGTAAAGGAATATGAGAGTATGTAATGAAGGAAGTAATGATATGCAGCCAAGTTAACAATATGACGTGGAAAAGGCAATGTACGGTTTATAAGAAGAATTCTGAAGTATCAGCAAATGTAAAGAAATATCATTTATGTGATTGTATGTAATGAAATAATCAAAGTTTCCTAAAGCATGCAAACATTTCTGCATTTAATAAGAGCGTAAACATTTTAGGTAATCGGCAGAACTGTGACTGATTGCTTGGAGAATTGATGGAAGAAACAAGACGTTTCTGCATCTCCATGATTATAAAAGGAAAAGTAAAGTCTGTAGTCTGTGATGTGATATCTGTTAATGTAATAAAACAATTGTTTGAATTAATGTATTCGTGACACCTTGTTTGGTTCTCATTATTGTATTTTACAGGGTTAATCTCAGTATTCGTGATCTGTGAGGCTCCCTGGTGTCAGACCCCCATAAATTTAATATCAATGGCCTATCCTAAGAAGCCTGCCTCGATATTGGTAATCTGTGAGGCTCCCTGGTGTCAAACCCACTTAGATCTAATATTGATGGCCTATCCTAAGGAGCGTGAATCAGTATTGGTAATTTGTGAGGCTCCATTGTGTCAGACCCCCATAGATCTAATATCGATGGCCTATCCTAAGGAGCCTGCCTCAGTATTCGTAATTTGTGAGGCTCCCTGGTGTCAGACTCCCATAAATTTAATATCGATGGCCTATCCTAAGGAGCCTGCCTCAGTATTCGTAATTTGTGAGGCTCTCTCGTGTCGGACTCCCACATATCTAATATCGATGGACTATCCTAAGGATCCTGCCTCAGTATTGGTGATCTGTGAGGCTCCCTGGTGCCAGACCATCATAGATCTAATATTGATGGTTTATCCTATGGAGCCTGCCTCAGTATTGGTGATCTGTGAGGCTCCCTGGTGCCAGACCATCATAGATCTAATATTGATGGCCTATCCTATGGAGCCTGCCTCAGTATTGGTGAACTGTGAGGCTCCCTGGTGTCAGACACCCACAGATATAATATCGGTGGCCTATCCTAAGGAGCCTGCCTCAGTATTGGTGAACTGTAAGGCTCCCTGGTATCAAACCCCCACAGATCTAATATTGATGGCCTATCTGAAGGAGCCTGCCTCAGTATTGGTAATCTGTGAGGCTCCCTTGTGTCGGACTCCCACAGATCTAATATCGATGGCCTATCCTAAGGAGCCTGCCTCAGTATTGATGATCTTTGAGGCTCCCTGGTGTCAGACACCCACAGATCTAATATTGATGACCTATCCTAAGAAGCCTACCCCAGTATTGGTGATCTGTGAGGCTCCCTGGTGTCAGACACCCACAGATCTAATATCAATGGCCTATCCTAAGGAGCCTGCCTCAGTATTGGTGATCCGTGAGGCTCCCTGGTGCCAGACCATCATAGATCTAATATTGATGGCCTATCCTAAGAAGCCTACCTCAGTATTGGTAATCTGTGAGGCTCCCTCGTGTTGGACTCCCACAGATCTAATATCGATGGCCTAGCCTAAGGAGCGTGAATCAGTATTGATAATTTGTGAGGGTCCATTGTGTCAGACCCCCATAGATCTAATATCGATGGCCTATCCTAAGGAGCCTGCCTCAGTATTGGTGATCTGTGAGGCTCCCTGGTGTCAGACCCCCATAAATTTAATATCAATGGCCTATCCTAAGAAGCCTGCCTCGGTATTGGTAATCTGTGAGGCTCCCTGGTGTCAAACCCACTTAGATCTAATATTGATGGCCTATCCTAAGGAGCGTGACTCAGTATTGTTAATCTGTGAGGCTCCCTGTGTCAGAACTCACAGATTTAATAGGTCATCAATTGTAGAACTTGGATAACTGGATAGACTGTAGATGACAATACACAATGCCCCCAGCAAAGATAGATTAGCATATCCTGAGGAGAAGGATTTGTTCAAGGTTATGTTCAGTTCTGCTGTAAGTTGTATTTTAAATATAACTACATTCTGTGTTTTTGGCAGATCTGGAGTGCGCACATCATGGTTACTACTTGTATGTTTATTTATTTTATAGTAGCATATGTGAAGTATTTTGTTATAAACACTCATTGTGTATTTGCCACCTTATGGATTATTATAGAGTCACACACTGTAACCATTATAGTGGTGTCTATTCAGCATTGAGGTATGAGTAACATGATATTTGAGTTTTCAGTATTCGCACATTTATATGACATCAGATTTTGCACCTTACTTGATTATTGACCACAGAATAGCTATTTGATTTTTATGTCTACTGTCTCATCTTGGCATGCATAGTAGAATACCAATTTTAACGTATATCCATTAAAAGTTATATTTTAGAGATTCTTGCTATTTATAATATGTTTTCTGGGATTGATTAAGTATTGATTTGGTTGACAACCTTATACTTGCTGCTTTTTTCAGTTTCTCCTATTTGCACACAGGATTTCTAAACTTCAGTCAGATGGACCTAGGAGTTCTCAGCCACTTTTATTACCAAGTCCCTCTTCCCCAATTAGTTAGTTTGGTAAGGCAGCCATCTCTAGGTAGAGTCCTAATTGTTCCAAACATTTAGTAATTATGGAGTCCATTGTGCTCTTGGGAACTTTTAGCGCAGCAGAATTTTTGTACCCTTTTTCAGATCAGTACCTTCACACAATCCTGTATCTGATAGTTCATCCATCCTTATAGGCTTGCATGATATGCATTGTCAGCTGTGACAACCTTATAAAAACTGGGAAGTGTCTTTCCAAATCATGTCCAAACAATTGAATTTACCAAAGGTGGACTCCAATCAAGGCGTGAAAACATCTCAAAGAGAAGAGAAATGAGAGGCCTCTAGAGCTGAATTGCAAGGTTGAAAGAAAAGGGTCTGAACACTTATGTCCATTTCAAAAATTCTGTTGTATTTTGGTGTATTGAGAGCAGATTTCAACAAAATTTGCAAAAAGTGAAATGATTTGAAGAATTTTTTAATGCATTGTACATACCTTATACGTTTCTTATCCTGCTGCTGACAGCCTTGCCTTAAAGGATATGGTGATTTTTGGAATTTTCTTTGTTGAATTATATAAGATATATTTTGATTTTGACCTATCCATACAAAGACTTACTTGGGACAAAATTATCACTCCATGATAAATTCCTGAAGGGGTGCAGTCTCTAAAATGGGGTCATATATAAGGGTTTTTTTATTATTAAATTTCAGAGCCTCAATCAATTCAGGGTAAATAAATTAGGACAGAACAATGGAAAAGTTAACAGCAATAAGAATATAGCTTAAGCCTTTTATTGTATGAAATTCTGGTATTTCATTTTGTTATTATCATAAATGGGTTTTAAGTGGACTTTAATATTGATAGCCTTAGGATAGACAATCAACTTCAGATCAATAGGAGTCTGACTAGCGAAACCACCACATATCCAGTGAATGAAAGGGTTCTACTCTGTTTACCAGGCACAGTTTTGTGTATTTTGTAGTGGTTTTGTCTGGCATTGCAGTTTAATGCTGCTCAGACACATTCTAGTGACAGATACTGATCTTTAATACCAGTAAGACTGCAAAATGTATTGATTTGTACCAGGTAAACAATAAGTAGGACAGCTTCTCGAGCGCCTGATCAGTTTGGACCGAGATGTTGTACCTCCATGGATCTGATATAGATGACTCATTCTAAGGATAGGTTAGCAATAGAGTTGAGCGAACACTTAAATTTTCCGAGGTTTGAAACACTGTTCGACTGTTCGAACGGATTTCGAACCCCATTATAGTCTATGGGGGGAAATGCTCATTTCAGGGGTACGCAAAATTCGATAAAATTATACTTACCAAGTCCACGAGTGACGGTCGGGCTGGATTCTCCTTGAAGTCTTCTCTCGGCGCAGCGCCCCCTCGGCGTCTTCTGGCTGGAATTCACTCTGCTTAGGCATCGGGGCCTAGGCAGAGCCGACAGCGCATGCAAGGGCATGTCCGCGCATGCGCAGTCGGCTCTGCCTAGGCCAGATGCCTAGACAGAGTGAATTCCAGCCGGAAGATGCCACGGGGACACTGCACAGAGAAGACTTCTAAAGGTAAGAGAAGAACCAGCGTTGATTGGCAGAATGCTATACATTCTGCCAATCAATACTGGTTCTGCATCGAACCTTAAACTTCGAACAGCTAGTAGTGTTCGATCGAGTACGAGTATCTCGAAACCGTAGTATTTGATCGAACACCTACTCGATCGAACACTACTCGCTCATCTCTAGTTAGCAATATTGAACCTCCAGAAACCCCTTTCAATTACAGAAGAATTTATTGTAAGTAGTAATTTTAAAAATTCTACAGTTTCAAAATGTATTTATATATATATATATATATATATATATATATATATATATATATATATTTCTACAAATTATGATAACTTGATAATGTGTTAGAGGAATTAATAATGAAATTCTCCGAAAGTGCAAATTTAATACAGTATAGAAGACAAGCCATATAATTGCTATGTTGGCACGGTAACAAATTTCCTTTATCATCTGTCTAGTGTGTTGTGTAAAGATGACTAAGTCCTTTCAACTACCATTTCAATTCATTATAAATGCCAATTGCTGAAATGATAGATTCTAGTGGATGAACGGTAATTAATAGTATGTCCATAATCACACTGTTACACTTCATTAACTACCTACCCTAATGTAATACTATCCTAAGAGCCAATATATATGTATGTATAGTCTATAATATTCTAAGGTATCAAATTATTAGATACATGAAGTTAAAAAAAAGTAACACAAAAGTGGGGAAATTATTTTGAAAGTTTCTCCAACCAAACTTAAATAAAGAAAAATAAGATTAATTAACAGGTTGAGCTGAAGATGATGGGTGTTGGCATTGGTGGCAATAGTGGCATACACATTACCATTGCAGCTGGTATTGGTCAGCAACTACACGTGGTCATCTCCCTTGTAAGGATTTTTTTGTACATTGCCAAAAGAAAAATCCATGGCAATGGTAAGCAGAAACTTACCTGTAGCTTGAAGGAACAAATGTAAAAGCGACTTCTTTACATACTCACATAAAAAGACATCACCATCTTACATGGAAAAATAGAGTTGACAGTAGCACTGGCAGGGGAAGTGAACAAAACCATCCAACTCCCTCTCTCCATGATCTTCCGTCCAGGCAGGCCAAAGAAAGTCTGTTAAATCTCTTTCAACAGTATAACAAGTCTAAAAAACTGATCTAATCTATTCTAGGTTTTTATAGTGAAAGAAGTTAAGATTAGAAGAGTCGGTCAAAAGGCATGGTTAAGTCTCCTGTGGAAGCTTGGGCCAACTCCCACCCTTTAGCAGTGAATTGTATGTGTCTACTAAACAAAGAAGCAGCAGGAAAACTTTATAATATAACAAAGATAAGCCATTGGGTCCTTCACTTTACCTGGGGGAAAGCTGAGAATAATTTTTCTTAACTCCCCTGGTGATATAGGGGCAGTTAATGTTAAGGTTTTCTTTGAGACTATGGAGGGTAAAGTTATTGTGTCTTTTTAGGGTTCACTAGTTTCCGAGGCGAAAGTTGTAAAGTTCTGAGTAGAAATCTCGGAAGGCTGATGCTCTCTAATGTTGAAGACAAAACATTGCTTCTAGAATTCTTAATTTGGTGGATGAAGGATTTTTAATTCTTTTTTTTTTTTTTTTTTTTAATAAGGGAGGTCATCAATCAGCCGCTCTTATTTCCGTGGGCAAATATCTTTTTTTTTTTCCATAAGAAAGATGGGACCTGGATAGTTTTTAATTCATAAGTGACTTCAACCATTCATTGAACTTAATGAGTTCATTATGAGCTAGGTGAACCTGGGAGAGTTTACGGACTCGATCCAAGCCTGCAATCTGTGATAGTAGGGAGTCAATTTCCTTCTGTCAGTCTTTTTTTAATTTGGTTCCCAAGGAAATGAAAATTTCCCTAATGTATGACTTATATATTTCCCATATAAGTAGGAAGGCAATGTCAGGGGTATTATTAGTTGAAAAGAAAAGCTGAAGTTGGGTACGAACCATATCGCAACATGTCTTGTTATCTAAGATATTTTCATTGAGACGCTACTACCACTCTCAGTGTTAAGTGTTGTCATTTAAATTGAGGGTGGTCTGAAACTGTAGTGCTTCCGATTTGTGCTGTAAAGGCTGATAATAATAAGGGAGAAGACATTATATATACCGAGGAGTAAAAAGAGAAATCTTTCTCCTTAGGGTGAAGCACTCGACACAAGTTCATCAAACCAGTAGCTTGCATTTTAAGATAAAGTGTTTGGATAGTTGTTTGGGATGTATGAGATTTCCCTGATGTTGAGTTCAAGGTGGGATTGAATACGATATTGAAGTTGCCCCTTAACATGATCTGACCTTTGGTAAAAAGCTGTAACAAATCTATGGAGAAGTCAGGATACCTGATTTATACTTGGCACATGGATATTGGCTAGGGTGTATGTAGTACCTGCGAATTTTCCCTTAATGGAGAATAAAACCATATTTGCATCATTATATTGTACAATGACTTTAAATGGAAGGGAGTGATGTAGGGCAATGGTTACCTGTTGTGATGAGGATAAAGTGCTGGTACTATGATATCATTGCTCAAAGTAGTTTTTTTGATAAATATGCTTTAATTTACAGTGTTTTTCTAGTATTAATGAGATTGTTGTTTTAAGTTTCTTAGTCAACAAAATGACATGGTGACATTTGTTTGAGAGTGTCAACCTTTCACATTAAATAAGATAAGATAATCCTTTAATAGTCCCACAATGGGGAAATTTCAGTGATACAGTTTCATGGATGGTACAGTAGTATATAACAAGAGAGAAACACGTACAAGCTCATGGCAGATAGAGAAATCCTAGGAATCATAGCAACTAAAAAAGAAAGAAACACAGACACACTGCAGGATCATTTAGTTCTCTGTGCGGAGTGATGTTAGTAACACAGCCCAGCATGTAGATATAACAGGCAGAAACGTTTTTGCAGAGGTGGGGACATATGCAGCTATCACGATAACATGTGGCAGTTCCTTTGGTAGGTAGTGAGATCTCATGCTCACAGCTGATAGTTCAGTATCTTGCATCAGCACTATTGTCCATTAACCACAATAAAATGCCCCAAATGTCCTTCATCACAAGCCCTCCTCCTCCTTACCACTGTGTTCTACTTCCCCAAAGAAGTTTGAAGCCATCCAGGTAGACAGGGTGCTGCTCTCTTGCCAAGCTTCCATAACTCCTGGGGTAGGTGGGTGATGGTAGACTCCCAGGCTGTAACAGAGTCCCACGTGTCCACAGTAAGAAAGAAATACCAGTCATCTGTAGGCATCTTCACACATCAGCAATAGACAAATAAATGTGGTAATACTCACATCAGACAATTTTAGCTAGCTTTTTATGGGGTACAATTAGGCACAAAGGTGTACTGAAATATATGCTGTGGGTTATACTTGATCAGTTAGCAGGCTAAAAACAAAGATAGATGGAAGGAATGTAGTCTGAGAACCGTAGGTGTGATAAGGTGTGTGAAAACTTGAGACAAAGTAGTATTCTAAAATCTCTGCCTGTTCAGACCTCTGCGCTGCACTCCACTCACACACAGCACAGTAAGACGTGTTTTCAATTATTATTCCTTGCTTTAGGTTCTTCTTGTATTGTCTAAACACTATTCCCTCAGACCAGATTTTCCACCACAACCATTTCATCCATTTCACTTTGGTTTCCCTCTGCTCCTCTAATAGTTAATCTTAGCCTAAGAATCGGTTCACATTAGCATATGTATTCCATCCAGTTAGAGTCCGCATGGAGACCCCCCAGATGGAATACAATTGCAATTGCAAGCGCTGTGCTGTAAAAGCACATGGACTCCATAGATTATAATGGGGTCCATGTCCTTGCCTCACACTGCCTGCACGAATGATTCATGTGGGTCATGCATGGCAAGCACACGGACCCCATTATAGTCTATGGGGTCCATGTGCTTTTTCAGCACAGCGCTTGCAATTGCGATTGTATTCCATCCAGGGATCTCCATGCGGACTCTAACTGGACCGAATACTTATGCTAATGTAAACCGGCCCTAACTTGCGTGATTGACAGCCTATCTGCCAATCTAGTCTGGGGCAGATCCTAAACTTTCTATAAACAGGTCATCAGCCCACACAGGTTTGCTGGATATTGTGACTTGTCCTTGCTAAGGTTTCTGCTTGCTTTTATTGCATTGTACTTACTGACTTCTGACCTTTGGCTTTTTTGTGATTACTGTTTCGGTTTGCATTTTTGTACTGCTTTGTCTCTCTGGCTTTTACCCTTGGCTTGCAGACTCCTCTTCTGTGTCTTTTGTCTTGTCCACGTTTAGTGTTTACACTTATTCAGAGAAGGGACTGTCGCCCAGTTGTCCCTGTCATTAGAACAGTTGTGACAAATAAGTAGGGACAGGGGCTGGGTCGAGTTAGAACTCACTGTCTCTGTCTTTCCCTTCCTTCCTCTTTTCAGAAGCAGCACAGGGGAATTGCTCAGCTAGCAATTCCCTTACACATATACCAGAGAAGTAATAAAGTATGAACAGACTAGCTGGGTTCTTGAGTCAGGATGACGTGAACCCAGGAAAATGTCACAGGTGGAGTTTCCTATATTATCCCTTAAAGGGAGATTTCTCCACATGTCCACTCTATTGACTCCAGTCATCCCTAGTTTTTATGTGGACTTTGATATTCAGGCTCCATATCTCACCATCCACTACATCTTCAAATATGAGAATACAGGCATTTTATAAACAATCATCTTGACTCATACATACATTTGACTTGCAACTATTTAGCATATGATTAGTTATGGAGACTCTTGTCATATAAATGCAATGTTTACTGTTTAGCTCCTGGTGGTAGAAAAATCTTTTCTTCATGTATACTACAAATTACAACTTATTCTTATATTCCCTAATAGCTCAGAGTGTTATTAGGTTGATTCCCAAGCAAAAAGACACTGGTTCTAATCGAGGATCATCCATGAAGATTTCCCAAGAATAGAGAAACAGCATCATCCAGGTCATCAACAGTGGTCTCTCCGCCAAGAAAATTGACAAAAACTGCATCATGTGCCATGACAGTTGGAAGAATACAAAATAAAGTCTGTTCACCCATTCAAAAGCCTATTCAACCTCAGATCATCACAAACTCTATCAGTTCTGGTGCGGCAAACACGGCAGTGCAGGTGCCTCGTATGCTTCGTAAAAGTGAGATCACAGACATCCGTGCAAGAACCATGTGAAGTGCATTACACAATTCTAGAATGGTGGACCAAAAAAAGGTGAGAAATCCTCCACTTCAATATCGTCTTAAGAAGTTTTGGCTTGAATTTGCAAAAACAAACAAACATAAAGTGTACAGTAGAGGAAGGAAATTGGTGCTTGGGAGCAATGATATGAAAGTCAATAGACTGAGCTCTGACAGGTGCAAATGGGTGTGGAAGAAAGAAGATACTGGCTTCCCTGGTGATCAGCCCATTAAATACATTTTAGACAAACGCTATCTTGATCAGTAATGACATCATGCACATGCTATATCAGATGGGATGACCGGCACACGGTGTAGTTGAGCAGAACTGGCTCAGCACTGCTAAATCTCTGCATTCCCATAGGAATGCATTGGCCAGCCTTCGGCCAATCAGCGCTGGCTCTGCCGGAGGAGGCGGAGTCTAAGGTCGGACCTGAATGGAGACTGGTGTGGAGCGATCTTAGACTCCGCCTCCTCCAGCAGAGCCAGCGCTGATTGGTCGAATTCCGTACTCTGGCCAATCAGCGCTGGCCAATGCATTCCTATGGGGAAAAGTTAGCTTGCGAAAATCGCAAGCTGACAGGGATTTCCATGAAATAAAGTGACTTTTATGCCCCCAGACATGCTTCCCCTGCTGTCCCAGTGTCATTCCAGGGTGTTGGTATCATTTCCTGGGGTGTCATAGTGGACTTGGTGACCCTCCAGACACGGATTTGGGTTTCCCCCTTAACGAGTATATGTTCCCCATAGACTATAATGGGGTTCGAAACCCGTTCGAACACTCGAACAGTGAGCGGCTGTTCGAATCGAATTTCGAACCTCGAACATTTTAGTGTTCGCTCATCTCTATTTGGTATTAATATCTTCATTTATTTTGCTTGCAATGAAAAAACACAAAAGAGAATTTAAAAAAAGTCAAATCATTGATCATTTTACGCAAAACTCCAAAAATGGGCCGGACAAAAGTATTGGCACCCTCAGCCTAATACTTGGTAGCACAACCTTTAGACAAAATAACCGCTTCCGGTAACCATCAATGAGTTTCTTACAATGCTCTGCTGGAATTTTAGACCATTCTTCTTTGGCAAACTGCTCCAGGTCCCTGAGATTTGAAGGGTGCCTTCTCCAATCTGCCATTTTGAGATCTCTCCACAGTTGTTCTATGGGATTCAGGTGTGGGCTCATTGCTGGCCACTTTAGAAGTCTCCAGTGCTTTCTCTCAAACTATTTTCTAGTGCTTTTTGAAGTGTGTTTTGGGTCATTGTCCTGCTGGAAGACCCGTGACCTCTGAGGGAGACCCAGCTTTCTCACACTGGGCCCTACATTATGCTCCAAAATTTGTTGGTAGTCTTCAGACTTCATAATGCCATGCACACGGTCAAGCAGTCCAGTGCCAGAAGCAGCAAAGCAACCCCAAAACATCAGGGAACCTCCGCCATGTTTGACTGTAGGGACTGTGTTCTTTTCTTTGAAGGCCTCTTTTTTTCCCCTGTAAACTCTATGTTGAGGTACTGGGGAGTGAGTGCCTGTCCCGACTTGTATACCTCCTATATTGTCAACATGGGTAAGCCACAGTGCTATTAAACTTGTATATAATGGTATAGGATATATATGAACCTATGTTGTTATAGTCACCAATGTGTGTGTATCAATGCTATTACTTTAATGGATAGGAGACATATATTGGACCACATGGTAACTTTAAACATCTAGCATTTTCTTTGAGCTGTTGTGGTAATGTGTATAAATTAGTGGCCAATCATGATATATACCTCAGCGGCTATTGATACTATTGCTATGTGTATATAATGTCCACATATGGTGTATAAAGGACTCCAATGCTGAGGTCCTTTCTGGCATTAGCTTAATCCATGTGCATTCCATTGTATGTAAATATTTAAAGAGACCACATACCATCTGTTGCACTTCATTTTTACCCAGTCAGTTTGTATTTGTAGATTCTCCTTTCAATGTCCATCTTTTATATATGTGTATGATGTAATAAATTATATTATGACAAGTTTATTGACCAAGACTGGATGTGTAATATATTCCTTTTATACTAAGTGTCATACTCACGATTGCTTTTCTTGTGGATACTCTTTTTTTTCCCTGTAAACTCTATGTTGATGCCTTTTCCCAAAAAGCCTTAGTTTTGTCTCATCTGACCAGAGAACATTCTTCCAAAACGTTTTTGGCTTTCTCAGGTAAGTTTTGGCAAACTCCAGCCTAGCTTTTTTATGTCTCTGGGTAAGAAGTGGGGTCTTCCTGGGTATCCTACCATACAGTCCCTTTTCATTCAGACACCAATGGATAGTACGGGTTGACACTGTTGTACCCTCGGAATGCAGGGCAGCTTGAACTTGTTTGGATGTTAGTCAAGGTTCTTTATCCACCATTCGCACAATCTTGCATTGAAATCTCTTGTCAATTTTTCTTTTCCGTCCACATCTAGGGAGGTTAGCCACAGTGCCATGGGCTTTAAACCTCTTGATGACACTGCGCATGGCAGACACAGGAACATTCAGGTCTTTGGAGATGGACTTGTAACCTTGAGATTGCTCATGCTTCCTCACAATTTTGCTTCTCAAGTCCTCAGACAATTCTTTGGTCTTCTTTCTTTTCTCCATGCTCAATGGGATACACACAAGGACACAGGACAGAGGTTGAGTCAACTTTAATCCATTTCAACTGGCTGCAAGTGTGATTTAGTTATTGCTACCACCTGTTAGGTGCCTCAGGTAAGTAACAGGTGCTGTTAATTACACAAATTAGAGAAGCATCATATGATTTTCAAACAGTGCCAATACTTTTGTCCACCCCCTTTTTATGTTTGCTGTGGAATTATATCCAACTTGGCTTTTTGACAATTCTTTTTGTGGTTTTGCATTGAAGACAAATTAAATGAAGATAATAATACCAAAGAATTTGTGATTGCAATCATTTTCTGGAAGAATATGAGTATTATCTGACAGAATTACAGGGGTGCCAATACTTTTGGCCAGCACTGTATCTATTGGCAACAGAGCAAGACAACAGACTGTCTTCACTAAGATAGTTAGAGAAAACCTTTAAAACTTTACAGAATTTTTAACTACTTATATTTGCAAAAATGATTAACTTTTAATTATCGGCAAATATAGATATGTTTATGTACATGGGAATACCCCTTTAAGGAAACCATGATAGTAAACCTTAGTACTTGGGGGCCACACGGTGGCTCAGTGGTTAGCACTGCAGCCTTGCAGTGCTGGAGTCCTGGTGCTCAAATCCCGCCAAGGGCAGAAAACCATCTGCAAGGAGTTTGTATGTTCTTCCCGTGTTTGCATGGATTTCCATCCCATATCCCAAAGACATACTGATAGGGAAAAAAAAATGTACATTGTGAGCTCTATGTGGGGCTCACAATCTACATTTAAAAAAAAAAAAAAAAAAAACAACCTTAGTACTTGGAAACACATATAAGTCTAAGTTCATTTTCAAAAACAACCTGTAGAACCCATACATCACAAGGGTATGGGTATTCATACACATAATCTGAGTGCACCCTGTCTATGCCCCCCCCCCCCCCCAAAAAAAAAAAAAAAAAGTGGTCTCTTTTTATAAACGCTACTTCTCCACATTCAACTAGGTACATTGGCACCATTGTTTCTTCAAAATAACAAAACTGATGAAATTGTAAAGGCCATTATAACCGCCGTGTGTATGGAATACACACTAACAGTGTAGTATGTGGTTAAACAGGCAGCTTTTTCCAACTACTCACCATTTTTGCATACATGTTATTGTCTCTTTGATAATACTTTGCCTGTGTTTCCCTTATAGAACTAGAAATAGGTTAAATATGGTCCTTGGAGTCCTGATAGTTACATACACTTTTTAAGCTAATCTAAACTTGAACCGACTGCATAGATTTATTTTTTCTGCGCTTTCACTTAAAAAAGAATAATCAAAAATTGCACTTTTTGACCTTGGCCTAATAGGCTGTCGAAATATGCATATTTTAATTATCAGTGGATAATGTAGCACAGTGAAAGACGGCCTGTTTAATTATTCTCTATGCAGTCCACAAATATGCCTTCCAACATGTTATACTACTTTTACTAGAGTGAAAGATCAAAAAGGTAAGCTGGGAGCGCTGGGAATGAGCTATTTTAAGCTGCAGAATAAATTTGTTGAAAATATTGAAAAGCTGTAAAATGAAGCTTATGCTGTCACAGTATACAAAACATATTTAGTGCAGTATACAGCACAGTATATATTGCAGTATGTACAATAGAGAAAAAGCCATTAGCCTTCGTCAAGGGTTATTATTATTATATTTAAAAGTATGATTTTATTTTTTTTTTTGTAGAATACAAATTGATTGACAAAATATTAGAACAAATTGAAGAAAGATTAAAGACATATTTACAGCCTTAAAAATCTTATTAATTTGAGGTCATGGCCTGACCATGGCGCTGCAAAGTCAATTGGAGTGAAAGCTCCAGCTTAGAAGCCAGTGTTTCAGCTAACTAACATTGTCTTTCAGCTTCAAACATTGCTCGCATGAAAACCTGAGTGCAGACCCCAGAAACCTGCCAGACTCTCTGCATCTCATACCTGCGGAGATATCCTGTGTTTCCTCACTATCCCTTAGGAACAGTGAAACTGCAGCTTCAAGATGGTGACTCATCCTCTTCCCACAGCGCAAATAGAACATTTGACAGTGACAATCTCCAGCTTGTCTGGTCTCAATGGATGCTGATGCCGAAAAGGCATTTCATTAAGTCCACTGGTTGTTTCTTAGGAGTGAGACCATCCTTCCTAGGTAAAATTATTTCCCTCTATTTGTCCCTGAGTATCCACATCAGGGAAAATTCTATCCTATCATCCATATTTCAAATAGTTAATGAGACTAGACAGGGATGTCCTTTGTCACTGTTATCGGATTTTGCTAGGTATCACCAGCACCGCACCTCTAATGAGGTGAGGTGAGGCGCCCACCTCGTGCGGCGCATGGGAGGGGGCGGCAGCCCGGGCGATTTTTTTTAATTTTTTTTAACTTTTTTTTCTTTGAACCAGCACAAGGAGAGCTGTCGTTATCCTTGCGCTGGTTCAGAAGTCTACGTATCAGCGTCATCACGCCGCCTACGCTGATATGTAGACGTCTGACTGCCGAGAGAAGAGGATTGCGGAGGCAACGGGAGCCCTCTTGGTGAGATTAGGCAACTGGTTTCACTTTATCAGTAGGTACGGATTGAAAACTCTCTGACACTGCTTTCCTTATGCTTGCTACCCTGGATATCTCCTAGTGACAGACCAGCCATTTATGAAATATGGACTACATCAAAGACCTGATATAATGACCCCTCAGTTCAACAACCTTGCTTTAATTACTCCCATCTCCTAACTGCTAAACAGTATGATGGGAGGTGAGACAGGAACTACGACAACGTAGGCATTGAAAAAAATTGGAAAAAGCCATTGGTTGCCGAAATCAGGTGACCTCCACTTTAGACGAATAGTGGATTTCAGATCTGGTTCATATGAGACTGTGAACTATGTGACTGTGAGACAGGGATAGATGTACTGGCAGGGTTAGCTAGGAATTAGCTTTATTTAGGTAGGAATCTTTCTCAAACAGCTCTTTGGGGCTCTATCTCGTGGCAGCCCATTATATGCTAGTTGAGTCTGTGTGAGCTTGTGTTATGCAGGAGCTGACTTTTCCCCATAGGAAAGCATTGGCCAGCGTTGATTGGCCGAATGCTGTGCAGTGTGCTGGTTCTGCCGGAGGAGGCAGAGTCTAAGATCGGTCCACAGCAGTCTCCATTGTGGTCCGATCTCAGATGTAGCAGAGTTGAAAGAGCTCTGTACATCTCAGATGTAGCAGCGTTGACCGCACAGCACTGCTACATCTCCGGAATAGCAGAGTTGACAGAGCTCTGTACATCTCAGGAATAGCAGAGTTGACAGAGCTCTGTACATCTCCGGAATAGCAGAGTTGACAGAGCTCTGTACATCTCAGATGTACCAGCGTTGACCGCACAGCACTGCTGCATCTCCGGAATAGCAGAGTTGAGTGGATGCTGACTTTTCCCCATAGGAAAGCATTGGCCAGCATTGATTAGCCGAATGCTGTACAGTGTACAGCATTCGGCCAATCAACGCTGGTTCTGCCAGAGGAGGCAGAGTCTAAGATCGGTCCACAACAGTCTCCATTGTGGTCCGATCTCAGATGTAGCAGAGTTGACAGAACTCTGCTATATCTCAGATGTACATGGAAAAAGGAATCCAGCTCCACTCCAATTCCATAAAATGTAACTTTTATTGCATCAACTTAAAAAATCCATGAAGGATGCAAACAATGACTGATGTCACAGTAAGTCCATGACAATAAAGGGGAAAGAGCTGACGCGTTTCGAGGTAGAGAAAAGGACCTCTTAGTCGTAGTCTAACATTTCACTGTTCGCTCATCTCTAGTCTTTAACTTATAATAAAGATTACTAAAGTCACATACTGTACATGTTTAAGACCGTTGTTGTATACATTATGCTCCTAAACTTTAACAAAAAAAAAATCTCTTTGCCTAAGTAATGAAAATTTATAGCATGTCCACTTAGGAGACATCACACATTGCTCTGTGTACTGAATCTGCATAAATTGAATTTAGCTTTATTTATTTTTATAATTTGCAATTTCTTTTCAGTATACTGTGCTTGTTAATGTTTGTGGCTGTCACCTTGTGAATACCACTGTATGTCAGTACCAGACCCCTTAATGTTTCTTTATCTGACTCATGTTGTAGCACGTGCACAGATTTTTTTTTCTCCAATTCCTTGAAGGGTTTAACCTTGGCACAGCACAGAGATCATTAACCACAATGATTTTCTGTAGGGCAATAATGTGGTGCAATAATTAACATTCATGAAGTAAATTGAAATACCTCTGGTTAACATAAAAGTGAATAAACAGTGTACTTGCTCAATAACAAATTTTAAATGACTTTATAATGAAAAGTACAGTTTACAGTTGTTGTTTGCTGCTGAATAGGGACAAGTGTAGAATATTTAAATCTACTTATTTTTAAGCAGAACAGTGTGTTCATTCCAGTAATATTCTGATTTAAAGGGTAGGGGGTTCTAAAAAAAAAAATGAAGCAGTGATCACCTACTCCCAGTCATCAGTTCCAGTGTTAACTCCCCCCCATTCCATTCCATGCCCATACTGGCTGGACTGAAAGTTAAGCAGCACAGGCAACTGCTGTGACCAATAACTGGCCTAAGCGGCCACATGGCCGTATATTGGGTACCAATGACGTCACTGCTATGAGTGTTTTTTTTTTTTATTATTTAATTTTATTTTAGCCCACACACACCATTCCTGTGTTTTCTAGTTTGCCTGGAAAACCCCTTTAAGGTTACACTTCTTATTCAGTCTGATTATAATTCTAACACAATAAGGCCAGGTTCCCACGATGTATTTTGGCATGTAATGTGGCACGTAGACGCTGCGGGAGCTTTTGCGGGCCATATACTCTCCCATTGTTTTCAATGCGGCCGCCGCAAAATCACGGCCACAAAATAGTGCCGCGTATACAGTACCAGCTCCCATTGAAAACTATGGGAGCGTATACAGCCCGCAAAAGCTCCCACGGCGTCTACGTGCCACATTACATGTCAAAATACATCGTGTGAACCCGGCCTAACAGCTGACAAAGGGAGCATGGATGGGACTGGAGATTTGGAGAGTATATATAAGTTGTGATGCCACCTTTATGTCCAAGTGAAGTCTAAGGGAGGGTTCACACGGTGTAACGTGCCGCGTGATGTGGCACGTCTACGCCGCGGGAGCCTTTGCGGGCCGTACACGCTCCCATTGATTTCAATGGGAGCAGGGATCGTATGCACCGCGCTAGTTTGCGGCCATGATTTTGCGGAGGGTGGAGAGCCTTCCATGTGGACCCAGTCCTAGCCAGATTGATGGAAATGGAATGGAAACATCCGGAAAGAGCCCATCTAGCCTCCAGAGTATTTAGAACCCTGTATCCGATCTCCTCATCCCAGCTGGATCGATGGGGCCCTCCACCTAAGGTGAATATGGCCGTGGCGAAGCTCTTTCGCCGTACAGTGGCACCTCTGGAGGACAGCTCTAATTTGCAAGACCTGCTGGACCGACGCGTGGACGGACCCTCAGGAAGTGTTATTCGGCCTGCTCTGCGCAAACTTCGGTGGCCATATCCTCCACTGTTGTGGCTGACAGTCTTTGTTCCCGACTTCAACAACTGGAACGAGATTCCAGGGTCCCTGGGGATGATATTCTCTCTCATCAATGTCCTCCCTGTTCACTACTGCCGATTATCTGGGTGTGGCCTCCCATCAAAAGTTAAAGGTAGCTTCTAAGGGCATGGCACTATCCACTGCTGCCCGGAGACCCTCTGGCTTAGGCCCTGGAGAGTGGACACAGCCTCGAAGATCGCCTTGTGTACCCTTCCATTTGAGCCTGCAGGCTTTGGGCACGCCCTGGACGACTTGATGGAAGGTTTGGCGGCACCAAAGGCAAATCGTTACCCCAAACTACAAGAGGAAGATGAGAGCCCTTTAGTAGAGGTCGTGGCTCTTCCCGTCCCAGACTACAGCCAGGTAGGCGCTCAAGATTCCGCCAAAAGACTCTGGACATGGTCGTGGTAGAGACGACCCCAAGAAGAAGCCTAACTTTTGACTGGTGCTTGCTACCTGTGGCCGACATTCCTGTGGGAGGCCAACTCTCCCATTTTCTTCTTGCGTGGCAAACTTCCATTCAGGACCCCTGGGTACTTCAAGTCATCGAATCAAATTATCTCTGCCACCTCTAGACCGTTTCATGTCAACTTGCCCTCTCCCTGTCGACAGTCCATCTTGGAGAACTCCATCGGGAGTATATTCAGAAGGGCGCCTTGGAAAAGGTCCCTCCTTTGGGCAAGGCTAGTGTCACACTAGACTAAAGGACCTCTACTTGCATGTACCCATTGTTCAACCACACAGGAAGTTCCTCAGGATTGCCATCCAGATCCCCAGTCACAGGGAGCATTACTAGTTTGCCGCTCTACCCTTTGGCATTTCATCCGCTCCTCACACCTTCACCAAGGTGGGGGCTCCAGTCGCCACCGCTCTCAGGCTTTAGGGCCTGTTCGGGTCTTTGCGACTCCCCATTTGAGTCACTAGATCAGGTAGATCTGAAATTCCTGACCTACAAGACCACCTTCTTGCTTGCAATTACTTCAGCCAAGAGAGTGGGAGAGCTTCAGCTCTTCCGAGGAACCCTATACTTCTTTCTTTGAGGACAGGGTACAATTACATTTTGCTGGAATTCAGAACCAAAGTCCCTTCACTGGCAAATCTAACTCAGATTATATCTTTGCCAGTCTTTTTTCCTGCTCTCTCCTCGCCTGAGGAGGTAAGGCTTCATTCACTTGATTTGGGTAGGTGCTTGCGCATCTACCTAGTACACATGGAAGATTTCAGGAGATCTGAAAATTTCCTCATTGATTTAGCAGGGAAATCGAGGGGCCTGAAGGCTTCTAAATCTTCGATTTTGCAATGGGTCAGAGAGGCCATCAGGTTGGCTTTCTCCTCCCAAGGTCTTTCTCCCCTAGGTTATCTAAGAGCTCACTCCAAGAGGGCTGTCGCAACTACATGGGCGGAGAAGAAGGCAGTACCTCTGGAACAGATTTGCTCGGCAGCTTCATGATCATCTCATAACACCTTCGTGAAGCACTATAGGCTGAACTCACGAGCTTCAGACGCGACGGCCTTTGGCCATTCTGTCTTGAGCTCTGTAAGTTAAGTTGAGGAAACCCTCCTTAAGGGGATTACTTGACATCTCCCCACATTGTGCTGCTGTATGATGACAGGGAATTATAGGCTTCTCTCCCTATTATTCATCGTATACTCTTGTATTAACACGTGGGGGGGAGGTCTCTGTGACCTCTTATAGGGCCTAGTCATGCATATTTAAATTAATTGCTGATTAAAATATTCCATCTGTCCTACCAGCACACAGGGGCAGAAATACCCCCACATTGTGCTGCTGTTATGACTATGTCAGGATCCAGGTGTATTGCTTTTCCCATTTTGTTTTTATCTGCCCTGTTCCAAGATGGAGAAGACAGCTTCTTTCGGCACACCCAGTTCCTGCTTGGACTTTGCTTAAAAAGCCTCACCTGCTGCTGCTTAGTGCCTCAGTATCAGCACTGGTTTCTGGACTTTGGCTGCTGAATCTACCTCTTCTGGCTTTGGGACCTTGACTGTGGAACCCCTCTCCCTCCTGGCTCCTGGACTCTGGCAGTGGAACTCTCTCTCCTGGCTTTTGGACTCTGGCAGTTGAACTCTCCCTCTCTTGGCCCCTGGAATCCATGACATTGCTACAACACCTGCATGGACTTGGATAAGTTGTCTGCATTCTGTTCCTACATACCATTTGAGCATTGTCTGAACTCTGTTCTTGCATATCGTGTGAGCCTGTGTCTAAACTCTGTACCTGCACAAGATAAAGAGCATTATTGACTGTATATTGTTGTGCTAGTCTGCTTGCGGGCCGGTGGCTCAAGGTATCCCTAGATTAAGGAGTATCATTACAGACTAAGGGAAAACAGTTTATCTACATAAACCACCATTGTCATTGCAGTTAACTGGCGTACAGGATTATTTTCCTCTAGAGCAGTTGGGGAAAGTAATAGAAGGGAATGATATAATAACCGTAAAAAACAAAAACAAAGTACGTGCCCATATGTTACATCAAATCATAGGGTCCCCATTAGTAATATCCTCAACTAGAGTGCAGAGATTTTATATATATATATATATATATATATATATATATATATATATATATATGTGTCCTATTGGTAGCATTCCATACTATTAGGGATACTGATATGTAAATGGAGAATCTCCCTACAAAGGCAAAGGAGAGACACATGGATACCATGATAGTTTCATACTCAGCCTCCACTGGTGGGGTTTAGAGAAGTAATCTCTCCTGATACCAAACTGTTGGTGCAAAATAATCTTTACTAGCTCTACATAAATGGGTTGGTAGATGAGTGATAAGATTTTCCCATGTAGTAGATAAGCACTTCAACCTCTTTTTTCATGTATAAAACCTCCCTGTCCAGTTACATAATGAATAGAGATGAGCGAACACTGTTTGATCGAGTAGATATTCGATCGAATATTAAGGTATTTGACATATTCGTTTCCAATCGAATACCACGTGGTAAACGCAGTAAAAATTTGTATTCCCTCCCACCTTTCCTGGCACTTTCTTTGCACCAATAACTGTGCAGGGAAGGTGGCACAGGAAGCATGAAAACGTAGGCATAAAAAAAAAAAATAGGAAAAAGTCATTGGCTGGCTATATCAGGTGACCTCGGATTTATAAGAATAGTGTCAGCCATATTTGTGTCAGATGCATTTTGGTGAGATAGGGAGAAACATTGTATTGAGTGTGAAAAACTAAAACTCTGCTGTTTAACCGGTTAAGGACCAGGCCCAGAAGTACATTAAGGACCGGGCCTCTTTTTTCAAAACTGACATGTGTCACTTTAAATGGCAATAACTTTGAGACGCTTTAACTTACACAAGTGATTCTGAGATTGTTTTTTCGTAACACATTATACTTCATGTTAGTGGTAAACACTAATCAATATCTTTGTATTTATTTATAAAAAAAAACTAGCAAATTTGATGGAAATTTGGAAAAAATTGCAATTTTCAAAATGTGACATTCTCTGCTTTTCAGGCAGATAGTCATACCATCCAAATACATAAATAAATATTATCTCCCATATCTCTGCTTTATATCGGCATCATCTTTTGATTGTCTTTTAATTCATTTTGGATGTTACAAGGCTTACAAGTGTAACAGCGATTTTCCAGATTTACAAGAAAATTCCTCAAACTAATTTTTTAGGGACCACTTCAGTTCTGAAAGGAATTATAAAGGCCTATATAATAGAAACCCCCATAAATCACCCCATTTTCAAAACTACACCCCTCAAATTATTCAAAACAGCATTTGGGATGTTTGTTAACCCTTTAAGCATTTCATAAGAATAAAAATAATATGGAGGTCAAATTTAGACATTTCATTTTTTTTCACTAATACATTCATTTAGACCTAAAATTAACACATTCACAAAGGGTTAAAGGAGAAAATGCATGACACATTTTGTTATGCAATTTCTCCCGTGCACAGAAATACCCCACATGTGGGTGTAAACTGATTTTTGGGCACACGGCAGTGCACGAAAGGGAAGGAGCGACACTGGGTGTTTGAACAGCAGATTTTGCTGGAATAATTTTCAGGCACCATGTCGCATTTGCAGAGCCCTTAGCGTATCAAAACAATGGAAACCCCCCAAAAGTGACCCCATTTTAGAATCTACACCTCTCACGGAATTCATCAAGGGGTATAGTCAGCATTTTGACCCTACAGTTGTTTCACATATTTTACTAACATTGGAATGTGTAAAAGAAAAATTACTAAAATGTCACTTTATCCCCAAAGTTTTCATTTTCACAAGGGGTTAAAGGAGTAAAAGCCCCCCAAAGTTTGTTAAACAATTTCTCCTGAACACGGCAATACCCCATATGTGGCCATATTCTGCTGTATGGGAACATGGCGGGGCTCAGAATGGAAGGAGCGCTATTTTGCTTTTGGATGGCAGATTTTGCTGGAATAATTTTTAGGTGCCATGTCGCATTAGCAGAGCCCCTAGAGAACCAATACAGTGGAAACCCCCTAAAAGTGACCCCATTTTGGAAACTACACCCCCCACAGAACATATCAAAGGGTATAGTGAGCATTTTGACCCTACAGCTGTTTCACAGATTTTATTAACATTGGGACATGAAAATGAAAATTTACTTTTTTTTCCAACAAACTGTCAATTTAGCCCCAAATTTTTCATTTTCACAAGAGGATAAAGGAAAAAAAGCTCCATAAAGTTCGTTACACAATTTCTCCTGAACACAGAAATGCCCCATATGTGGCCATAATCTACTGTATGGGAACATGGCGGGGCTCAGAATGGAAAGAGCGCTGTTCGGCTTTTGAAGGGCAGATTTTGCTGGAATATTTTTCAGGTGCCATGTCGCATTTGCAGAGCCCCTAGTGTACCAATAAAGTGGAAACCCCCTAAAAGTGACCCCATTTTGGAAACTACACCCCTCATAGAATTTATCTAGGGGTTTGGTGAGCATTTTGGCCTCACAGCTGATTCACAGATTTTATTAACAATGGGACGTAAAAATGAAAAATTACTTTTTTTTTCCAATTAATCGTCCATTTAGCGCCATATTTTTAATTTTGCAAGTAGCTGAAGAATTAAAAGCCCCCCAGAGTTTGTTACACAATTTCTTCTTAACACGGCAATACCCCATATGTGGCCATAATATGCTGTATGGGTATACGGTGGGGCTCAGAATGGAAAGAGCGCTATTTGGCTTTTAGAAAGCAGATGTGGCTGGAATAGTTCTCAGGTGCCATGTCGCATTAGCTGAGCCCCTAAAGTATCAATACAATGGAAACCCCCCATTGTGACCCCATTTTAGAAACTACACAGGTGACAGTAAACTGGAATTCACCAAGAAGTGACCCCATTTTGTAGGGACAATTTTAGGGCCTCTGCAAATGTGACGTGGTGTCCAAAAACAAAGAATCTAAATCTGCACTCCAAAAGCACATAGCGCTCCTTCACATCTACGTCCTGCTGGGTACCCAAATAGCAGTGTATGCCCACATGTATGACACTGGTGTACCCCGGATAACGTACTTAATGCCATATGTGGGTATAAATGGCTGTTTGGGCACAGCCGGGCACAGAAGGGAAGGAGCGCTATTTTGGTTTTTGGAGCACAGTTTGGTTTTTGGAAGTCATGCCACTTTTGCAAAGCCCCTGAATTGCCAATAAAGTGGAATCCACAGACATGTCACCCCATTTTGGACACTAGCCCACTCATGAGATTTATCAAGTGGTGTAGCGAGCATTTTTCACCCTTGAGTGTTGCATTTATTTAGTTTCCAGAAATGAAGTCACAGCTGATAATGAGAAGTTAAAAATGCATTTTTTCCAGAGATTCGCCATTTTAGTGCCCGATATGTTGTGCCCAACTTATGTCAGCAGAGACACTCCAAAAACTGGTAAGCGGGTATCCCGGGCACAACGGCTTTTAGAGCGTTCATCTGATACAAGGCGGGCACAACATATTACGCACTGAAATGACAGATTCCTGGAAAAATTGTCATTTTCACCTCTCACAATCAGCTTCGTATTCATTTATGGATAATAAGTTATAGCAACACTTGGGGGTTAAAAATGCTCTCTGTACCCCTGGAGAAATCCTTCAGGGGTGTAGTTTCCAAAATAAGGTCACATATCAGGGGATTCCACTTTACTGACGTTTCAGCTCTACAAAAGTGTCATGGCATCCAAAAACCAAACCGTCTGTGCTCCAAAAACCCAATAACCCTTCTTCCCTTTTGCATCCAGCTGTGCCCTAATATCAGTTTATACCACATATGACATTACGTCCGATATAACGGGTACACCAGTGTCATACATGTGGCATAAACTGCAGTTTGGGCGCACAGCAGGGCGCAGAAGCGAAGGAGCGCTATGCGGCTTTTGGAGCACAGATTTGGATGTTTGGTATTTGAACGCCATGTCATGTTTGTAGAGCTTGTAAGGTACCAGAAAAGCGGATTCCCCAAAGGAGTGACCCCATTTTGAAAACTGCACCCCTTACAGAATTTATCAGGGGGTGTAGTGAGTATTAGTATCCCCGACGTGACTGCACAGCGGATGGCGAAGAGGGAATATATAAGCAGTGCGGAGAACATTGCAGACACCAAATTCCCTACTATGTCCCAGGAGCTCCTATAATTGGGGGAGTCACTTTGGGGGTCACTTCTGGTGTTTTTTCGCTCACAAACTGTAAATCTGGGGTGTCCCCTGATATTCGCTCGCACAGCTTATACATTCCCTGCCTGCCGCAGCCAGTTGTGTTCTAATAATTTGGCGATTTTTGGGGGGGTTTGCCTTGACATTGCTAGATGCTATATTTTCTTTATGTTTCTTGTGATATGGCCATATAAGGGCTTATTGTTTGCAGGATGAGATGCATTTTGTAATGACACCATCTTTGGGTGCCTAAAACTTACTGATTACATTTTATTAACTCTTTCTTGCTGGATTAAAAAAAAAAATAAATCAATCCTGCATTGAGTTTTACATTTTAAATTTTTCGCCATGCAGCGTACAGCATAAGTAACATATGTCCTTTATTCTGCGGGTCGGTACGGTTACGGCGATACCTCATTTATATTATTTTTTTATGCGATACTAAGTCTGCAGAACAAAAACACATATGGGGACATAAATCAATGTTTTTTGCATCGCCATCTTCTGAGAGGCGTAACATTTTTATTTTTCGGTTGACAGTGTTGGTTGAGGGCTTATTTTTTGCGGGAAAATGTGCGCTTTTTATTGGCACTGTTGTGGGGTGAATATGACTTTTTGATCACTTTTTATAGCATATTTTGTAGGATGAGATGGCAAAAAATCATTATTTCCGGCGAGTTTTTTCAGGGGTTTTTTTTCCGACGTTCACCGTGTACATTAAATATTATTTCAGTTTTATTGTACAGGTTGTTACGGACGCGGCGATACCAAATATGCATTACTTTTTTTAATTTTTAGTGCTTTTTTTTTTATATAATTCATTTTGTATAGAAAAAAGGGATTTTTGGACTTTAGAACTTTATTACTTTTTTCATACACTTTATTTATTTTTTTTTAACTTTTTTTTTACTTTTTCATGTGTCCCTTTAGGACACTTGAATCAGTTGATGCTTTGATGAAAGCATCAGCTGATTCTACACAGTAGCAGACAGGACACGAGCAGGACATGAACCTGCTCGTGTCCTGTAAGCTGCAGAGGAAGTGAGCTGCATCGCTCACTTCCTCCATCGGTCGGCAGGATCAACCAGGTATGTGGGGGCTCCGGTAGTCTGGGGTCACTTGCCAGACCCCAGACTACCTTGTACTGACATCGGCACCCCCCGATCTCGCCGCGGGGGGTGCCGATCGGGTTAACCTGTCGGCGGATCCCTTTCGATCGCGCCGTGATGTTTGACGGCGCGATCGAAAGGGTTAACACGTCCAGTCGGACTCAGTTCCGACTGGACGTTATGGAGGAAGGGGTTAGGTGTTAGTAACACCTAACCCCTGTCCCCCCCCCACACCCCTCCCCCCGCCAGAAAGGTACCTAAAGGCCGGACGTATTTCGGCAATAGTCCGGTCTTTAGGTACCAGCACATGAGGCCGTAAATTTACGTACGGCGGTCCTCATGTGGTTAAAGACTCAGCTCACCCAAAAGGCCAAAAGCTATGCTGTTTAGAGGCTCAGTTCACCTAAAGGGCCAAAAACACTACTGTTTAAAGGCTCAGTTCACTCCAAGGGCCAAAAACTAAATCTCTGCTGTTTAAAGGTACAACTCACCCCAAGGGCCAAAAACACTGCTGGTTAAAGGCTTAGTTCACCCCAAGGGCCAAAAACACTGCTGGTTAAAGGCTTAGTTCACCCCAAGGGCCAAAAACACTGCTGGTTAAATGCTCAGTTCACTCCAAGGGCCAAAAACACTGCTGGTTAAAGGCTTAGTTCACCCCAAGGGCCACTGCTTGGGTAATGGTCCTCTAATATCGGACTCTACATTACCTATACAGTGTTTTAGTTCTTGGTCCTTGGGGTGAGTTGAGCCTTGTACCAGCAATGTTTTTGGCCCTTGGGGTGAGTTGAGCCTTGTACCAGCAGTGTTTTTGGCCCTTTGGGTGAGTTGAGCCTTTTACCAGCAATGTTTTTGGCTCTTTGAGTAAGTTGAGCCTTGCACCAGAAGTGATTTTGGCCCTTTGGGGGAGTTGAGCCTTTTACCAGCAATATGTTTGGCCCTTTTAGTGAGTTGAGCCTTGCACCAGCAGTGTTTTAGTTTTTGGCCCTTGGGGTAAGTTGAGCCTTGTACCAGCAGTGTTTTTAGCTCTTGGGGTGAGTTGAGCCTTGTACCAGCAGTGTGTTAGGCCCTTTGGTTGAATTGAGCCTTTAACCAGCAGAGTTTTAGTTTTTAGCCCTTGGGGTGAGCCCTAAAAAATTATTTTTCAAGCCCTTGGGGTGAGCCTTAAAACATTAATTTTCAGGCCTTTGGGGTGAGCCCTAAAAAATGATTTGCCCTAAAACATTAATGTTTTTTTTAAATAATTTTTTAACGGTGGTGGTGTTGGAGTTGGAGGAGGAGGAGAAGGAAGAGGAGGACGAGGAACTTGTGAGCTGGCACAGACACATGGAACTGTATCTCGTCAGTACTATTGATGGGACATAATGTGGACCTGCAACCAGCATCTGCTATCCACTGTAACATCGGTTTCTGGTGCTCGGGCCTCGTAAGCGGGGGTATCCTGCACCCTGCTTGACATTGTGGCACTTCTGGCTGACCCTCTACAGTAGGTAATTGGATCCGCAGTTGAGCTACTGCGGCCTGGATCCCCAGCTGGATTTCCTCGTCCCTGTCCTCGTCCCTGTCCCTTTGTGCTAATGACGAGGGGCACTTCTGGCTGCCCCTCTCCATTAGCCATTGGATCCATAGTAGCTCGACTGTGGTCTGGATCCCCAGCTGGATTTCCATGACCCCATCCTCGTCCCCGTCCCTTTATGCTACCCTGATGCATTGTCAGATGTGTACAGGTGACAGTACAAAGCTTTATTCTCACCCCTATGGGACACTTGTAATGAATTTGAACCCTAAAAAGGGCTTTTGTGAAGCTTTGGCAGGTTAAGTGTATATACACTGTTTCTGCAGTGTAGCTCTGAAAAGAGATGTTGAATTTTTCCTGTCTAGCAATGGCTAAACTCTCTCTCACTCTCAGTACAATGTCTCTCCCTATCTCACCAAACCGTATCTGACACGAATATGGCTGCCACTATTCTTATAAATCTGAGGTCACCTAATTTCACCAGCCAATGACTTTTTCCTATTTTTTTCCGATGCCTACGTTTTCCTCTTTCCTGTCCTACCTTTCCTGCACAGTTATTGGTGCAAAAAAAGCGCCAGAGAAGGTGGGAGGGGATACAAATTTTTACTGTGTTTACTGCGTGGTATTCATTTGAAATCAAATATGTCGAATAGCCTGATATTCGAATACCTATTCGATCGAACAGTATTTGCTCATCTCTATTGGTTATATTTGATACTATATCTGGCATAGGGTTTTCAATCTGTGTAGTGTACATTCAAATCACAAGACTATTAAGGCATTTGTAGAACAAAATGTGCTGCCCAGTGTCAGGTTTGGTCTCAGTCTCAGCTCATGAGCACCCCAACTGGATTATGACCCAAAGCACACAATTAAAAACATTCAAGAATGGCTAAGAACAAAGGATTGGACTATATTGAAGTGGGGCTTCGATATATGTCCCGCAGTGGCAACTTATATAGTTTCCATATCCTTCCCCCCATTTGAGCCTGGATTTTGGTATAATATGCTGTTTTTCTTGAATTTTAGATTATTTTTTGCTATTTATATGTACATATATCTTCCATTATATATTTTGACTTTGTGGGCCAATGTCAGAATTAATGTAGTATCTCTGACATAATTTATATTGTATGTCTTTATACATTTGTGCATGTGTCTTAATACCTGATATTTATTAGTTACATATTATCTGATATATATCAGTTAGGGGGCATAGCTTATTAATGGGAATAACTACATGTGCATATTTGTGACTCTATTTTTTGGGGTTGTAGGATCATATTATGCTATAATATACTACTGGAGGAGGGGAAGCCTCATATATTACTTATTGAAATATTTTTTTTGGCTTCTCCAAGTTAATTCTGTTTTTAATTGATTTTAACTTTTGTCTTTTGTATGCAATTAAAAAGATTATATTTTTATAATTTTGGATGTTCATTTCTGCTGAAAACAACTCTGGGATCTGAGCCACACAAACCTAAAACAGAGGCAGAATTCTCATTGAGAGTTACAGAAATCACTTTATTGCAGTGATTGCCTCAAAACAATATGCAACAAAATATTAAGTTAATGGGATTGTCCCATCTGAAGGATTCTGTCTATACTGGCAGCTTATGTAAATTGAAGACTTTTCCTAAATATATTGCTTTAGAAATGTTGTTTTGTTTGCCTGCTATGTGAACTTATTCCTCCCATTGTTTACATAGCACTGCTATAACCAAGAATCTATAGGACAAGTGACATCACTCTCTGCTCTGCCGGCAGGACAATCAGTTCAGCTAATTGCAGTTTGCTGATAAAGCCGAGTCTGTTATCTCTCTCTGTAAACACACAGATAACATTAAGTCCGTTCTTTAGAACCATGTGCATATTATCTGATCTGCATTAGTATTGTGATCCTTCTGGGGTCCATTCAGGAAAATTAGAGGGGGGGAGGGAGGAATACAGGAAGTGAGAAGAAGAGACAGCAGGCAGACTGCTGAAACACTGAGATGGGAAAACTCCGGAGGCCATAAAATTTGTCTAAGCCAGTTTCAGTGG
The DNA here is from genome assembly GCF_031893055.1 of Leptodactylus fuscus. Classification (NCBI taxonomy): domain Eukaryota; kingdom Metazoa; phylum Chordata; class Amphibia; order Anura; family Leptodactylidae; genus Leptodactylus; species Leptodactylus fuscus. The sequence goes on from NC_134265.1 coordinate 255,191,740, forward strand.
TTTATATTTAGAATTATTCTGCTGAACCACAATTCAAAAGCAATATTTGATTTTTATTAACTGATCTTCAATAAATCTCAATTAATTAATATTTTTTGCAAGTTTCAAGTTAGTTCAGTGATCTTTGTGTTTTTTTTTTTTTTTTCTTTAATGGGAGTGTACCAACATTTCTGCCCACGTGTGTATAATACAAAGCAACCTATTATATGTTTGTGAAACAACTTTAGAATATAAATGAATAATTAACAATCATAAATCAATGATACATAGCCAATAAAGTGTTACCAGCAGCCAGGCTTTATTCAGAGGCTGGACACAATCCACATAAAATTAAAACTCCTCATTGTAAAGCAGACTACACGACGGGTTGATAGAGTGTCAAGTTTTATTCAGATTATTGAAGGTCACATAATTTGAAGAGCTTCTTTAAGAAATAATCTTACAAGAACAGAAGGAAATTATGCTTGTGCACAGTAAGTATCTGATTGGGCAATTAAAAATATCCTGCAGGAACATTTTTTTTTTTTCCTGACTTCATAGATAAGATCTGCAGACTTCTGTTTCTAATACTTGACTTCAAGCGAAAAAGAAAGTATTTGATAGCAATGGCATTATCAGTCTCATTTATATCATCCTAGGGTTATTATGTCTAAGCAAGACTGATAAACATTTAACTGTATCTAGAAAAAGAATATTATCAGCTGAATGATTGACAGAAGAAAACGGCATTAAATAAGTGTTAGACATTTGTACAGTACATGTTTGAAAGATTGTCTATGAAATATGACTCTGAAACAACATTAGTTTGTAGGGGTTTGTTTTTCTAAACTTTCAGCATACCATTTTCCCCATAAAACATCGTCTTAAATGCCTATATTTCAAAACAATGTAGAAATGTTGCTTCCTAGTTTAATCCATATGTCTAGCAAGTTTTAATGAATGTGGATATAATGCAATAGACAATATGTGAATATTATTTATAAGGCCTTATTAGTATACAATTCCCAGAGAGCTCATAGACCCAGACTAGGGAAAATTCACAGTATAGATTAGTCTAGTGATAAAACTAACTAAAGAACGTATCTTTTAATAAAAGCTCAATGGCTAAAAATAAACAATAGGACGTCCTCTATAAGATACTCAATAATGGAGGGTTAACCGTTCATATACAGCCCCACATGTGAAAATAAATGTGAATTAGTGTTTACTATACAGATAACGCGTTTTGGGGTTTAGCATCTTTTCAGTGCATGGAAGCTTCTGCTTTTTCCACATGTCCTAGAAGAGAGGAAAATCCCTCCCTATGATCACGCTATGGAACAGAGACTTAAACACGCCTACTTTGTGAGAGGCGGTGCCAGAGGTAGTTGTTATGGAGACCTCTGCAATAGGATACTTCCTAGTTTCACCATGCATGCACAAGGCCCCAATAGTTTCTACACTGTACAGTGCAGGGTCAATTAGAACATGGTGCACAGTTGTACCAGGCACCCAGAGGCCAGGAGCACAAGTATGTTCTGAGACCACGTTTCGAGGTTTAGCGTCTAGGGAACGCACCCCTTTGTCAGATCTTGACAATCAGAGAAATAATATGCAGCAAGTTCCACTAGAGACTCCTAGGCACATAGGAACTTGCTGCATATTATTTCTCTGATTGTTAAGATCTGACGAAGGGGTGTGTTCCTTAGACACTAAACCCCAAAACGTGGTGTCAGAATGTACTTGCTCTCCTGGACTCTGGGAGTCTGGTACACCTGTGCACCATGTTCTAATTGACCCTGCACTGTACAGTGGAGAAACTATTGGGGCCTTGTGCATGCATGGTGAAACTAGGAAGTATCCTATTGCAGAGGTCTCCATAACAACTTCCTCTGGCAAAGTGGGCGTGTTTAAGTCTCTGTTCCATAGTGTGATCATAGGGAGGGATTTTCCTCTCTTCTGGGACATGTGGAAAAAGCAGAAGCTTCCATGTAATGAAAATCTGAATGTTAATAATGTCTTGCCTAAGGTTAAACAGTGAACCTTTTCATCCTGACAGGGAAACACCAGATGTAGGGGTGACCCAAGATGGTAATGATTTTCCCCTGTCTGTGTTAGTTGGTGATGCTGAAGGTCAGGAGGTTATTCCTGAGATGCACTGTGTCCTGTGACAATTTTGGGACTGCTCAAATGAGAGATCCTAATCTGGCTCATGCCAGAGAAAACGTAAAAGTGGTAAATGGGAACCCCAGTATCCAGGAGCTGACAAGGAGTTTCCCTATATGTCCATGAACAGGACCTACTGTATAGGGTGAACCAAATATGAGGAGAAATTGTTGAGCAATTGGTGGTGCCCTGGCCCTATAAAAGGTTAGTGTTAGATTCGGCACATAAGCAATGTGTTAGGAGGACACCTGGGGTACAAAAAGACCAAAGAGCACATTCTACAGCGTTTCTATTGGACAGGAATTGATAAGCATATCCAAGATTAATATAACTCCTGCCCAGAGTGTCAATTAAATGCTCACTTCAGGAGTCCTTTGATACCCCTACCCTTTGAAAGAGTGGCCATGGACTTGGTAGGTCCCATTGTAAAGTCTGCTAGAGGGCATAAGTATATACTAGTGGTGTTAGATGATGCCATACCCTTAAGACACACTTCGGCTAAGTTAATTGCTAAGGAGCTCTTTTATATGTTCTCTCAGACAGGTATATTCAAGGAGATCCTGACTGACCAAGGGACTCCTTTTATGTCCAAGGTATTGAAACAAATGTGTAAGCTCCTGCAAATTAAACATCTGCGAACATCTGTGTATCACCCCCAGACAGATGGCCTAGTGGAGAGGTTCAATAAAACCACAAAGATTAGAATTGCTTACTGCTCTATTTAATGTTTTCAATCCGGGAGGTAGCCTAGTCTTCCACGGGTTTTTCCCCATTTCAGTTGTAGACACCCACATGGTCTCCTAGATATGGCCAAGGAAACCTGGGAGCAAGAGCAAACTCCTTATAGTAGTGTAATTGAACACATTACCGTGCTGCAGGACACAATTGCTGCAGTCATGCCCATTGTTAAGGAAACATATGGAGCAGGCCCAAATGGCCCAGAGCCGTGTCTATAACAGAACAGCTAAACTTAGAACATATAGTCCACCCCCTCCTTTACTGCTTTGAATGCTCCGAGTGGGTTGCTCATGTATCATCATATGGGTTGGGATTTCCCCCTCTTGTCCCAGAAGGTGGGTTGTCCCCTCTTACATCACCAGACTCCACCTTCTTTGGTCTGGCTACTTGTAACTTCCCTTTTCAAAAACCAATAGTAGATAGTTCAACCCCACCAATGAGGATAGATTAAAAGTTATAAACTTTATTAGAATCAAAGTTAAAAAAGTTGAAGTGAAACACCCTTCTAAAAACTGTGCACGTCCCAGTGATATTAAAAACTAACCACCAACTGCTAATCAGCTGCATCAGTAACCCATTTGTATTGACTGGGATACCGTGTAATTTTTTTCCTGCAGCGTTAGTGAGATAAATGAGATGACCCCAGAATTGAAGATAGATCAATATATTAAGTTAAATGCTCTCTACTAAATCAAAACCGATTGTATAGCCATTAGGGGAATATAACTACAAGGGCTCTGCCCACGATAGGAATTTTTTGTTCTTTAACCCCCTATAGGTATATTCCTCTATTCGTCAGGAGAGGCCTATAATACACACTCTCTCCCTAGCTAGTCCGGATCACCTATCCTAATAAGTGCTATTGGGGACAACAGGAATCCCTCCCTATCCAGGAATCAAGATCCCCGTACAATAAAGTAACCATTCTGACCCCTAACGCGTTCTAAGGTGCGGTAGTTACTAGAGATGAGCGAACACTAAAATGTCCGAGGTTCGAAATCCGATTCAAACAGCCACACACTGTTCGACTGTTCGAACGGATTTCGAACCCCATTATAGTCTATGGGGGGAAATGCTCGTTTCAGGGGTATGCAAAATTCGATAAAATCATACTTACCAAGTCCACGAGTGACGGTCAGGCTGGATTCTGCTTCAAGTCTTCTTCCGGCGCAGGGTCCCCTCATCTTCTTCCGGTGGAATTCACTCTGCCTAGGCATCCGGCCTAGGCAGAGCCGACTGCGCATGCATGGGCATGCACGCACATGCGCAGTCGGCTCTGCCTAGGCCGGATGCCTAGGCAGAGTGAATTCCACCAGGAAGAAGATGCGGGGCTGCAACGCGGAGAAGACTTCGGAAAGGTAAGAGAAGAACCAGCGTTGATGGGCAGAATGTATAGCATTCTGCCCATCAATGCTGGTTCTGCATCGAACCTTAACCACTTCAGTACCGGGCCAATTTGTGGTCCAGGACCAGACACATTTTAGGTTTATTATGTATGTGCGGTTTTGAGGTCTGTAAAATTTTTCTCGTATGTCTTAGTCAACTAATTTTTGCGTCTTTTTTCGGGGACACATAGGGCTTTATTTTTATGTTATTTTTATTTTCAAATGTGTTTTAATTTTTTTTTATATCCAGGAAAATATAAACAAAATAGGAGGGAAATTGTGTCTGGTTTTCAATTTATAATTTTTTTTTTTATTTAATAACAAAGTGTCACTGAAAAACTTTATAATATAGTTTTTCCTCTCCGTTACGGTAATTTTTATTTTGTATGGTGTCGTCGGGGGTGGGGCTATAACCTTCAATAACGGCGTTTTATTAGCGTATTATTTATTTTTTTATTATTTTATTTACATTTTCTTAAAACTTTTTTTATTATATTTTTATTTTATTTTTTTCCCAGATTGTGTCCCCATAAGGTGATAAGAGACCTTTGGGGACATCTGATCACTTTTTTTTTTTGTACTTGAGGCTGATTTCTCCTATAACTGAGGCTGCTACATTTAATCTCAGTTACAGGAGGAATACAACCTCTTGCACACTGCTACATGGTATACAGAGCTGATCTGAGTCCTGTAGGACCCAGAAGCTCTGGCAGGACACTGTTCCTGGCAGATCACATGTCTGCCGGGTCAGAGGGCAGCTGATTTATGGCTGCGTCCATAGCTGTATAACACTCACTGAGTGCTGTATACACAGGGATCGAGATAGAGCAGGTAATAAATCTGCCCTGCTATCTCTCTGGGAGCTCCACAGCCGGCTCCTAGTGAAAGCAGCTGAACGATCTTGTGCAGCTGCTGTGTTCTGGCTTGGACGTACAGGTACGTCCTGGCAGAACTAGACAACCACTATCCGGACGTATATAGTCTATGGGCGGTCCGGAAGTGGTTAAACTTCGAACAGCTAGTAGTGTTCAATCGAGTACGAGTATTTCAAATACCGTAGTATTCGATTGAACACCTACTCGATCGAACACTACTCGCTCATCTCTAGTAATTACAACTATTCATCAGAGGTGTTAAGTCAATTTTTCAGAAGAGCTAACAAGTAACCCCACTCCCCCTCGGCACTAATGTTTGGCTGCGAGTCAGCATGCCGCTACACAGCCTAAAATAAGCTACATACCACACCTCTTTTCATTCATCACCCAATAGGAGGATACTTTTGGCACCAAGCCCTTCGGCTGAAACGCCCATCAAAACTAAGAGCGTATTGCGCATGCGTGAACTAGCCACCAATCAGGCCGTGCTGAGAGGTGACGTGCCAATAAGCCATGCCCCCTCAATAAGATGCGCTGTTCATAACGCTCCAAAGCAGGACATATTTACAGAATAAGTGTCAACTACAATTGGGAAACCAACAGATTAGGTAAGTGTAACTCCTTATAATGTTTAGCAATCCTAATAAAGGAGAATAACCATTAAGACTCACAGCAATTAGATGAAACAACATTGCTGTGAGTAGCAGAACTAAAGGAGAAATGGATGTCATGTACAAAAAGACCAGAGATCTGTTGGGACACCAACAGATTAGGTAAGTATAACTCCTTATACTGTAATGTTTAGCAATCCTAATAAAGGAGAATAACCACTAAGACTCACAGCAATTAGATAAAACAACGTTGCTGTGAGTAGCGGTACTAAAAGATAAATGTAAGTCATAGACAAAAAAGAGAGCAAAAAAGGGGACAAAAAAGAAACTGCCTGACACGTACCCAGCTCCCAAATTCACAGGGAGAGGAATTATTTATAAATATATTAAATTAAAGCAGAACAATTATTGACCCGATAGGCCCGACTATGGGTATTGATTTTCGTATATCATAACATTAACCGGATAACAATGATAACATTATTATCTAAATGAAACACGCATAGCCAATCGCATCATTTAACCCCCAGAGTTTCACAGTTCTTAATAAAAACGTCCACCTAGTTTCTCATTGAAGGACCTTATGGTCAAAATCCCCAAACAAAAGAAGCATTCAAACAAAGACAACAAGTCACATGACCCACAACCCCCACAGTGTAACAAAGGTTAGAGGGAGTTCAAATTAGATGTGATTAAAATATTAGCTAAATAAAAGATATAGGATGTAAATCCAGAGATAACTGCAGTTTAGAAAACAAGCAGAAGCACCCTGCTGGACTAAACTGAAAGCCAGTAAGTAGAGGGAAGAGGAAATAGGAGGGCATCTGAATCTCTGAAATAAGAAAATATCTTTACAAATAAAGTATATAACTATAGATGGAGATATATACATCATACATATAGGAATTTACATACTATTAACACCTAGCACCTCTCAGATACTCTACAGTCCTCTCTGTCCCCCATCTTCTCAATCTCCTGTCCCAATCTGGCCACCAGTCACTATAATGAAACCCTTAAAAATGCATTGGATGAGGTGGCTCCCCACCCCACTCGTAAAGTTTGACATAGAAAACAGCAACCCTGGCACATGCCCCAGACACGTTTTCATCAGCAGTGCTTTAGGTGTGCTGAAAGGGGCTCTATCAGCAAAATGATGCTGTATAAGTCCCACATATGCATGAATAGCATTTAAAAAAGGCTATTCAGGCACCGCTAATCTTATTTTAAACCCTACTCCTGTTTTAAAATAAAACTATAAAAACATATATGTAAATCATACCTTTGCATGCACGCTGGGCAGTCGTGCACGATCCAACGTCATCTTCTGGCTCTGGTGCGCTACTGCACAGGCTTCTAAGGCAACTGAGCATACTGAGCATGCTCACAAACTGCCATGAATAAAAATGGCGCCGAAACCTGCACAGTAGCACTCCGGAGGGAAGCACTACTACGCAGGTGCAGGATTTCAAGCAATCCAGTTAGAAAAAGATGAGAATGAAGCCGCGGAAGAGCCGAGACCAGAGGGCGTTGCTGCAAGAAGAAAGAAGAGGTAGTATGATTTACATATATGTTTTTATAGTTTTATTTTAAAATGGGAGCAGGGTTTAAAATAAGATTGCCGGTGCCTGAATAGCCTTTTTAAAGGCTATTCACACATTTGTGGGGCTCATACAGCATAATTCTGCTGATAGAGCCCCTTGAACGTCTCCAGAGAAAATCACGTACATCTGCAGATTTCGTTCACTTCAAATTTTTGCTTAAAACACATAGTTCTGCCCTTTACCTCGCCAAACAAGCCTATTTCACCACTCTCATCTCTTCTCTCTCCTACGACCCTAAAAGGCTTTTTGAAACTTTTTGCTCCTTAATCACTCCCAAGGTGCAGGCAGTATTCACAGACCTTAGTGCTGATGACCTGGCCACTTATTTCCATGACAAAATTGATAAGGTCTGTCAAGAAATAACTGCCCAATACCCAGGTGACATTGATTCCCTCACCTACCATAGTACTGATCCCCGTACCAACTGCACTTCAGACTGTCCATTCTCATCTTTTGAACCTGTTACAAAAGAGGAAATCTCTCAGCTATTTTCTTCATCTCGCCCTACGACCTGCAGTAGTGACCCCTTCCCCTTACACCTTCTCCAATCTCTCCAATCTTCTCCGTGACAGTCACCTGCTGTCACGATTTACCTTACTAAAATATTTCCATATTTTAACTTAACTTATTTGTGTGTATACTGCTTTCCTGTGTCTTTTTTAGTGTCTAAATATGCATGCCTTCAGAAATTGTGTCATACCATGCCTGATGAAGAAACCTAGTAGTCTTGAAAGCTTGCAGTCTGTCATCATTTTTGTTAGCCATTAAAAAGGTATCAACTACTTAAGACTCTCAATCTTTATATTTCATATCCACTGGCTAATACGGTACAAAGATATATTTTTCTTTATATCATATATCCATTGCCGTTTCAGGCCTTACTATAACTCCCAGGCAGCATGCCCTCTGCCTCGGGGTTGTGTTTGACTCAGACCTTTCTCCCCCCCTTTCCCCCATATCCAATCACTCACACGCTCTTTATTATCCCCACCTCAAAAACATCTCGAGAATACGCCCTTTCCTTACCAGAGATACATTAAAGACACTTATTGTCACTCTGATTTACTCTCATCTGGACTACTGTAACTCCTTACTAATCGGTCTTCCCCTTACTAAACTCTCCCATCTACAATCTATTCTGAATGCAGCAGCCAGGCTTATCTATCAGTATAGACGCTACAGTGATGCCTTCCTATTCATTACAGAATACAATATAAACTTAGCACCCTCATCCTCAAGGTTCTCCATAATAATGCACCTCCCTACATTTACTCCCATGTCTCTGTCTATCACCCAACCCGTGCTCTCTGCTCACTCAATGACCTAAGACTAGCATCCTCTATCAGAACTTCCCATGCTTGTATACAAGACTTCTCCCGAGCTGCACCACTTCTCTGGAATGCTCTATCCTGGACAATCAGATTAACTCCCAATTTCTACAGCTTTAAGCGCAAACTAAAGACACATCTTTTTAGACAGGCCTATCACAATTCCTAATGTAAACCTTTCCGTACCGTAATTAGAATCCCTAAAATGAACCCTCCTCAGTTCCAGCTCCCACATTACCCCACATGATATGATGCCATTTCAGGCTAACTTTATACGTCCAGGCAACATCTACACGTTAACCGACTGATGACAGCCCATACAGTTTTATGTTTGTGTAATGACAGCAACCTGTATTATAAAATTATTTTACCACTGTATAAGCAATGCCGCCCCTGCTACCTCTTGTGTCACCCCCTCTACCTCATAGATGGTAAGCTAATTGTGAGCAGGGCCCTCAGTCCCAATGTGTGAAGTGACTATTTCTTTGTAATGTATCTTTCTGTCTGTACTTCAACAATACAAATTGTACAGTGCTGCAGAATATGTTTGCGCTATATAAATAAAATTATTATTATTATTATTATTATTGTTATATATTCATTATTTTAGAGTACAGATTTATTATGGATATTCATTGACGATCATTTCCTACAAACACCTATCTTGTGGTATAAAACCACTTAAAGGAGAGGCATGAAATATTTCTGATTTGTGACATTTGTTGAACTAACTACGGTACACTGCAATTATACCTTGCAAATGGCACCCATCTCCATTGTGTTTACTTTGCATTCTAACATTAAGGCATTGGCTCAGTCAACAGCTGCTGCAAATATAAATATTTTTCTGGATACTTAGCAACTTAATATTTTCAGTTAATAACACAGATGTAAAATATCATAGAACAGATGCAAAGCATGTAATTAAACTAATTGCATGGGTGTATGTTTCTTAATAAAAGACATATAATTTTAATATTAAAAATGATGAATGAATATAAGTGGAATATAATGTTTAAATAATAACATACCATGCTGATAATGGACATAAAGGAGTGAGATACGCATGTTATTCTATTCCAAAATGAAATTCAGATGAGTCCACTCTTGCATTTCATATAATATGAAACCAATTCAATACAACATTGCAGCATGCTAGCAAAGTCCTTGACAAGCTGCATTTTACAAAACAACATAGAACAGACATCTCAAGATACAATATCAAAGAATCTTATTCATTTGAAAAACTGGTCATGTTCTGACAAATAAATATGTGATTCAGTGGCTGATTCAACCACAGCATTAGCGCCTCAAGAAAACCTGCTGATTTTGCCTATACATGTCGACCTAATCATCAGCAGAAAGCTGCCGAGGAGGAAAATGAAGAGGAATCTGCAGTGAATATCTGCCTTAAATTCCTCTTTATTTTCCACCATTTGACCTTAACCTAACAGAGGAAGCAGTATTTGTATTTCTTCCATCTGTCTGCCTAACCAATATAAGTACACTGGAACTTATTCCTTCACATCTTATCTGCACTGTGTTATCAACTGCCACCCCCAATTGACCAGTATTTTTATTTTCTTTTACCTGGTCCAAATGGAATACAGAACGCATTGACAAGCGGTGAGCAGTGAAAGCAAACGGATCCCATAGACTATAATGAGGTTTGTGTGCTCTCCGCGTGCTGCCCGCACAAGTTATGCAGGTATGAAAGTAGATCACGAAGTACTTTTCTGCATGTTCCATGCGGACACCGAGCGGAAAGTACACTGACCCCATAGTCTATGGGGTCAGTGTGGTCTCATAAGTAGAGATGAGCGAACACTGTTCGGAACAGCCGTTCCGAACAGCACGCTCCCATAGAAATGAATGGAAGCGGCCGGCACGCGGGCGGTTAAGCGGCCGGCCGCTGGCAAAGTCTGCATGCCAGGTGCTTCCATTCATTTCCATGGGAGTGTGCTGTTCGGATCGGCTGAGCCGAACAATGTTCGCTCATCTCTACTCATAAGCTCTCCGCTTGCCAATGCGTTTGATATTCTGTTCAGGGGAGTCCCCATGCAGACTCCCCGAAAGGATTACCAAACGCAGATGTGAACCATTCATTAGAACTTTACCTTTATTTTGGTCATTTATTTTTCTACCTGGTTTCTGTTGGACTCCCTCCATGCTTTACCAGCCTTCAGAGCTGCCTGTGTGCCCCCGCCTCCCTAGACTAGTGTTAGAGATGCTGGGAGAAGGCGGGGATTGTGGCTTAGGAGAGTGTGTGTACTGGGAGGGGAGATGTGAGTGATGCACTCACATCTCCCTGCCCACACTCTCCTAAACCACAATAAGCCCTGCCTACTCCCATCATCTCTAACACTAGCCTAGGGAGGTGGGGGCACGCACAGCGCTCTGAAGGCATATCAATGAGAGAGTACCGGACCGAGAAGAGTGGCAGCGGATCTGTGCAGATAAGCGGACACCAGGGAGACTAAGTAGTTTTTTTTAATCACTACACAACGTGGAGTCCAAAAATTGAAACAATTTTTGGACTCCATGCTGTGTAGTGAATAGGATCATTTTTAAAATCCGATCTTCGATAATTAAAAAAAATCCCATTGACTTGCATTAGGATTGGAATTGGGATCGGGATCGGGTTCAGATGGAAAATGATCGTAAATCAGATTTTAAAAACGATCCTGAAATTTCAAGATCGGCTCAACCCTATTGCTTAACCATTTTTCTGTATGTGCAAATATACATACACAGTATGCTAATCTTAAAAAGTATCTTATTTCAGAAACTTTTTGTGTGTTCACTCAATATACAGTTAACCTGCGCTAATCTTAAAAAATAAAACATTTTGTAATTTCATATTTGTTGTTTACTGTTTGCTCTGATGACTGACCGTTACTACACAGAGTGACGGAGCATTGTTGTCTCGTACTCCTCCTCTTCTATGCCAATGTCAGTCATCCATAAAGGAATATGTGGCCAGGAGACAGCAATATGTGCCCAAGCATCCAGCAATTGTGTCATTTATTTAGTACCTGGTCAAACTGCTGGCAGTGCAGTCACTGCAATTTTAGTGGCTGGATTCTACCGTTTTCTACTGTTTTTGCAAACTGATGGCATGCAATAAACCTCAATGCAGGATACCAAGCCCACCATTATTTCACTAGGAAAGCTGTCCCTGCTTTATATCGCCATGTGTAGGAATACAGGGACCTTTACTTGGATATGTCAGTCTGGAGTCTACTGTATATTGTATTGGAAACCCTTACACTCATGCAATGAGGAATGGAACAGTTTCTGCCTCTTCATCAACATTATTTTCCTAGGTTAATGGAGGAGGATCCTAGTCAGAGTCATGATGGTAGAGTAATTGGGACTCCTAGACAGGCAGAGGTAGAGTAGGAAGAGTCTCCCGTGGATGCAGCAGGAGCCCTTGATATCTCAAAGGTACAGCCAGGGGAGGAGGCTGACCCTCTGTTTCAAGATGATGACGATGACCATGATGGCCAAGAACAATAACCATAGCAGGCCCCAGAATCCACGCTTCCTTCACTGGTAAGTATGGCAAGATGTATGCTCCACTGCTTACACAGCAAATAGCATTTTATTAGCATCACGCAGGGGAATATGTACTGGATGGCAATACTCTTAGTCCCTTGCTATAAGGAAAAAATGGGGAAATTCTTCCCTGCTTCTCAAAGGGAAAAATAATTAATATTGCAGACCACTGCAATCCCACACATACCTCTACCCCAGTGGACCTCTTGCCCATCACAGGCCATCTCACTCAGCTAGCTGCAGCAACCATGCTCAGCACAGTATCTGGAAGCTGATGAACCTGGAATTTTTAAGCTCACAGCAACCAACTAGAGGCACAACAGACAACTGACACCCACTGGCTGCACCAGCAGATGAAACTGTCCACATGTAGTGTGAAAAAAACTACTTTTGTCAAAATAAACAGGCATGGATCCACAAGGATTTTCAAACACCTCTGGCTGATGTCTCAGAAAAGTGGTATCACAGTCTACTTTTATCATTAGCTTCCATTCACTATATTGCTGCTGATACTGACTGCTACACCTAAAGAGTTATCACTGCTCCCATCACTCAGTCAGACATGTCCTGTGGCCTGATCCATCGTATTAGACTTTGCTGCACTTCTACACGTTTCCATAGATACCACCACTGCCATCACTCAGCCAGTCATGTCCTGTGGCTTGGTCCATCATATTATGGCCTGGTACACTGCAACACTTGTTGCCTCATTTACAATCTTTTCCACCACCCCGTGACACATTATTCTGTGCCTGACTGCCACACAAGCTGCCACAGCTTCCACCATTCAGGCAGACATGTCATGCATATCAAAGCAATGAAATGGAGTGATTAAAACCTAATTTTTATTAATGTCAATGTAAAAGAATTAAAGGATTAAAAATCTGTGTTTTTTACCAGGCACTTAGATGTCCATCAAAGACACGCATTTATACTTAACAGTAGTAGAATCACTGTGTCTGTGTCAGCTAAAATTTCAGGGTCTCATAAAAAGACCACAAACATGAAACATAAATCATTGTGCTGATGTAGCTGAGTGCTACGTATGCAAGCATGTAACAATATGCAGGGGAGACAGGGGAGGAATGGGGCCCACAACTACCCTGTTTCCCCGAAAATAAGACACCCTCCCCCCTTTCACCTTCTGGATCACATACAACCGGCAGTCATGCAGGCGCTCCGCTAAGGAAGCATCGGCATGACTGCCAATTATTCCCTGCTCCAGCCGCTGCATAAGACATCCCCCGAAAATAAGACAGGTCATATATTTCAGAAGATAATTTAATATAAGAAACTGTCTTATTTTTGGGGAAACAGGGTAGCTGAAGCCGGCCAGGGCCTGCAGCAGCATGATCGCAATCGTGGAAAGCCTGGTTCCCCAACCACTATACATAGTGTTAATGGAAGGGGCCCACGTGCTGTCAGGCCCCTTTCCAATAGAAGCCTGCCCAGGGGAGGTGATTAAAAATAAGAAATACATGGTCACATCTTCTCTATTTTATCAACTTTGTGGAATTGTGGCAGGAAAAGAAAAGCCTTTGCTTTGCTTTTTTTCCAGAAACATCCCCTCACCTATTCATTAGTGACATCTCAACTCTGTTCACTTCACTAAGGCAATGCTAGACACAACTGACAAATGGATATGGTGCTGTTTCTGGAAGTAAGCAGTAATTTTTCTTTTTCCTCAGACAATATCTTTATCTTTACTTTTTTAACTTTTTAAAAATGGCTTTTGTGATTATATATCACGCCTCAGAAAGTTATCAGATTAGGGAGCCTTCACACGGAGTGTACGCTCCTCTCATTCTGAATGAAAAACTCGTTCAGAATGAGCACGTAAAAAGCATTGATTTCTATGGGTGCCAGTATACGTGCGCTCCCCATTGAAATCAATGGGAGGCTTTTTTCCCTATTGCTTTCAATGTAATACGCGCGTATCACATTGAAAGCAACAGGGGAAAAAGCCTCCCATTGATTTCAATGGGGAGCACTCATATGCCCGTTCAAGTCAATGGGAGCTGTTTTTCACGCGCTCATTCTGAACGTGTCTTACATTCAGAATTAGCGGAGCGTATACTCCATGTGAAGGCTCTCTTTAAGCGTACCTCCAATTATAAATAACTTTTCACAAAGGTATAGTATATGTGAATATAAGAAATTTTTAAATCTATTTTATTAAAGAAATATGGTTTTTTTTCTCCACTTTTCAGGCTGAGTAACTTTCTGCATATTGGTCCCTGAAGAGGGAATAGAAAAGAAGAGGCTGCGAGAAAAGACACGGGAACAATTTCTGCTCTTCTTTGTAATCTTAACACTTCTATGCTTGTACTGTAGATAACAGTCTACCAGTGTAAAGAATAAGGCAATACATCAGTTAACTAATTGATATTAGGATCCCCCCTCCCATCTCCGTAGAGTTCTGTATGGATCTCTTTGTCAATAAACAGTCTGATTGAAGATAAGGCGGAGGAAAGCAGCTTAACAAGTAGTGAAGAAACAAATCTCCTTAATAGGAGATTACAAAATTTAATATCATTACAAAGTTTCTTACATTCAACTGTACTAATTATTTCTAAAAAGTTGTTTATGTTTAGAATTAGTTGTACACTTAAGTTAATGACTGTTCCATCAATATATCCTAAATGCCAACACATAATTAGCACCTTGTACCTATTGACTTTGTTCTTATTACATTGTGCTTGTTACCTGTTATGGGTTGAAACTTCTCTCCTTTTCTCTCATTTAACTTTTATTGACTTGACATTATGAGTTATTTACCTAATTGTGCAGAATATAGTGGCTCTCAATAAAGATTATTGACATTAGAATTACCACAATATACGAGTTTAAATATGAGACAGAAATAGTGAATATGCAGCTTGTAATGTTTGCCATAACCTGATGAAACAGCTGTTATACACAACCACCATAAGCATGCAAATATATACTCAAATATAACTACAGAGTCCTGTAAGATGTATTACCTCTGTGCCAAAGCCATCTAGCAAACTTGCACTCTTATTCAGGGCCAGCGCATCTTATATCTTATTCGACTGAGAGGTTGAAAAAATTGCTATAATCCGCCCTCAACTAAGATCTCAGCGCTCATTAATTCGGCTAGGCCAATATAAGCTCTTGTTCCACGGAACTAGGTGTGGAACTCCTCTGCTAAAGCGCTATCTTCATATAAAGATTAAATTCCCCTAAAATAATCCCTCAGAAAATAAATAAATTACCCTAGTGCATATACAGTCCTATGAAAAAGTTTGGGCACCCCTATTAATCTTAATCATTTTTAGTTCTATATATTTTGGTGTTTGCAACAGCCATTTCAGTTTGAAATCTCTAATAACTGATGGACACAGTAATATTTCAGGATTGAAATGAGGTTTATTGTACTAACAGAAAATGTGCAATATGCATTAAACCAAAATTTGACCGGTGCAAAAGTATTGGTACCTCAACAGAAAAGTGACATTAATATTTAGTAGAGTCTCATTTGCAAAGATAACGGCCTCTAGTCGCTTCCTGTAGCTTTTAATCAGTTCCTGGATCCTGGATGAAGGTATTTTGGACCATTCCTCTTTACAAAACAATTCAAGTTCAGTTAAGTTTGATGGTCGCCGAGCATGGACAGCCCGCTTCAAATCATCCCATAGATGTTCAATGATATTCAGGTCTCTGGACTGGGATGGCCATTCCAGAACATTGTAATTGTTCCTCTGCATGAATGCCTGAGTCGATTTGGAGCGGTGTTTTGGATCATTGTCTTGCTGAAATATCCATCCCCGGCCTAACTTCAACTTCGTCACTGATTCTTGAACATTATTCTCAAGAATCTGCTGATACTGAGTGGAAGCCATGCGACACTCAACTTTAACAAGATTCCCGGTGCCGGCATTAGCCACACAGCCCCAAAGCATCATGGAACCTCCACCAAATTTTACAGTGGGTAGCAAGTGTTTTTCTTGGAATGCTGTTTTTTTTGGACGCCATGCATAATGCCTTTTTGTATGACCAAACAACTCAATCTTTGTTTCATCAGTCCACAGGACCTTCTTCCAAAATGAAGCTGCCTTGTCCAAATGTGCTTTTGCATACCTCAGGCGACTCTGTTTGTGGCGTGCTTGCAGAAACGGCTTCTTTCTCATCACTCTCCCATACAGCTTCTCCTTGTGCAAAGTGTGCTGTATTGTTGACCGCTGCACAGTGACACCATCTGCAGCAAGATGATGCTGCAGCTCTTTGGAGGTGGTGTGTGGATTGTCCTTGACTGTTCTCACCATTCTTCTTCTCTGCCTTTCTGATATTTTTCTTGGCCTGCCACTTCTGGGCTTAACAAGAACTGCCCCTGTGGTCTTCCATTTCCTTACTATGTTCCTCACAGTGGAAACTGACAGGTTAACTCTCTGAGACAACTTTTTGTATCCTTCTCCTGAACAACTATGTTGAACAATCTTTGTTTTCATATCATTTGAGAGCGGGTTGTCCATGCTCGGCGACCATCAAACTTAACTGAACTTGAATTGTTTTGTAAAGAGGAATGGTCCAAAATCCCTTCATCCAGGATCCAGGAACTGATTAAAAGCTACAGGAAGCGACTAGAGGCTGTTATCTTTGCAAAAGGAGGATCTACTAAATATTAATGTCACTTTTCTGTTGAGGTGCCCATACTTTTGCACCGGTCAAATTTTGGTTTAATACATATTGCACATTTTCTGTTAGTACAATAAACCTCATTTCAATCCTGAAATATTACTGTGTCCATCAGTTATTAGATATATGAAACCGAAATGGCTGTTGCAAACACCAAAATATTTAGAACTAAAAGTGATTAAGATTAATAGGGGTGCCCAAACTTTTTCATAGGACTGTATATACCTATATATTCATTCAAGCTACACACCTCCTGAAGAAGCCAGAGAAGGTGAAACGCACGTCGGGGCGCGGTTCTATGCATGGTATGGCTTATTATGACATTAATATAGTATATTGAGGGTTTATGCATACACCATTAAATACATTGTTATGTACCTTTTAACGTATTTATATTGATCATTCACATTGTTTTGTGACTTATAATGCACTTCCTTACTTGTATTTTCAAACCCTTTAAACTAGTGATTGTTTTGTGAACACCATTTTCTCACATGCATAGTCTATTGGATGTGTTTTTCTTCCTCCTATTGTTAGTATGTATTCATGTTTTTAATCATTTAATAAAGATTTGGTTATATTTTTTCTATTTTCTTTTTGATAGTATCGCCTCATTTTGGCAATGTGGTTGTATTGGTTCTCAATGGTCACATAATGCGCTGAGCATCATGATGTCACAGGCCTTAACGGTATAATAGGTGGAGGCCCAGAGAAGATGTGAAATAAATAACAAACATATGTACTCACCACACTAGTTTTTTTTTCTCAATCATATTATTCTATTTTCCCAAATTTAATACAATGCATTTTCAGCAATATCAATATTGTACTAATATATATATACATATATATAGTTTTTTTCAAATCAAATATAATTTTATATTGTTAGATCTAGCAGATCAGTCTCACATCAATGCTCATAATCAGGTCATGGTTTCAGTACGTCTCTGCTTTCTCTACTGTGTCTTAGCTGTCTTAAAACAAGACACCAAAATTTAAGTAATTGTCAATGCAGCAGTATAGAGTGCACTGAAATAACTGTCCTTGAAAGGTATTTATAGATGAAAATACAAAACTTACTTTATGTCTAGCTTACCTCTCCATCTACGGATTTATCCACACTCCACACTGATCTTTAGCGTGGTTAAAGGTTTCAATTTGTATTGAAACCAATTTAAAACAATATGACAGCATGCTACTAAAAGCCTTTAAAGGTTGCAATTCACCTTTCTCTATTGGGCGGTCAGGCATTGACACAAATAGCATAGTTAGCATACAGTATCACACACAGACGGCATTGGAATGAACATCTTATAAAAGTGAAATTATAAGTAATCATACAAACAGTATGAGTTCTCTTCCTGAATTAGTTAAATCTGCTGAAACATTTCAAAAGGCAAGAAAAAACATGGATAGCTATTGCCCCAAGCTTGCTGTTTCAACTAGCAGACACAATACTTTTGGGTTCCCAGGGAGCTCTTTTGAAGCTATACAAGATTTACAATGACAGTGTAATTTGTAGTATCTTCACAGACAGTGCCACAGAAATATTAGCATAGCAAGAAAGGGATCTGAACTCATAAAAGAGATCAAATAGGATGGCCTGACATAGCTTTTAGAACACGAAGAATCCCCAAGCAGGGGTCATTTATTCTTATAAGTAAAAACTTGCATGGAAAAATACGTCGTTGTTCTTTAGAGCCACCAGTTGGTTTCACGAAGAAAGTCGAAGGAAGAAGTTAAATTAATTTTACTTTGTCTGTGATTTCAATTAGAAAGTTCAAAGAATTTCATTTTTAGAAATGGATTCATTTCTAATAATACTATAACATAGTTAAATCAATATAAAATGCACCAATATAAATGCTCAGACACAACATAAAAGCTAAGATGGCAAAGTCACTTGGGATCTTAGTTCATCTGAAATAAATGTTCTCCTTATGAAATGGCTCATTGAATGTATTCTCATCCGGAAATAAATGTTTCTAATCATCTTGTATGCCACGCATAAGTTTTTAGGCAATCTTGGATTCTTTTGTAAGAGAGATAAAGAGTTAGACATCAGTAAGCTCTGATAAGCTCAATCACGCGCTAACTGCCATTGATCTGAAAAGTATACCTCCTTCTGAGAGAGATGGCAGTAAACAATAGCAATGGGAAAACATGAAATGAGATCTGCATATGAACTGGATCGTATATTTAATATAACTAGAAGAAGAGCTCCTTTGTTCATTGAAAGAAATAGAAAAGCTAATAAAAGATGAATTGGCAAGTTGTTTGAGGTCAAATGAGTCCCTTTCTATATTTATGGTGTTTAAAGAGGACCTTTCATGTCCTCAGGGCACATGTGGTTTTATATACTGCTAGAAAACCGACAGTGTGCTGAATTCAGCACACTGTCGACTTTCCCGTTGTGTGCCCCTGTGAAAGAGCTATCGGTGCTCTTCACTATTAGTAGGGCGTTCCTAACAGTCTAGCTGGGAACGTCCCTCCTGACAGTACTGTGTGTAGCGCTATACAGTGTGTGTGTGTGGGGTGTGTTCCATACCGCCCAGCGAGAATGCTGAGTGGTGAGTACTAGTCCATGGGTGAGTACTGTCAGAAGGGGGCGTTCCTCACCGCTCAGTGTCCTCGATGGGTGGTAAGGGATGCCCCCTCACAGTATAGCACTATACATAGTACTGTCAGGAGGGGAGTTACATGAGCATACTGTGCATGTGGCCACAAGAAATTGGCCACAGACATGCACAGTCAGCTCTGCCTGAAGTCCGATGGCAGAGCCAACTGTGCGTGCACTGTGTTTAGATGCAGAAGACAGAATTACCAGAAGAAGATGCAGCGGAAAGGTGTGTCAGAAGAAGAAGACAGAGCTGGAGAGTTTTCAAGTAGAGATGAGCGAACAGTGTTCTATCGAACTCATGTTCGATCGGATATTAGGCTGTTCGGCATGTTCGAATCGAATCGAACACCGCGTGGTAAAGTGCGCCATTACTCGATTCCCCTCCCACCTTCCCTGGCGCCTTTTTTGCTCCAATAACAGCGCAGGGTAGGTGGGACAGGAACTACGACACCGGTGACGTTGAAAAAAGTAGGCAAAACCCATTGGCTGCCGAAAACATGTGACCTCTAATTTAAAAGAACAGCGCCGCCCAGGTTCGCGTCATTCTGAGCTTGCAATTCACCGAGGACGGAGGTTTCCGTCCAGCTAGCTAGGGCTTAGATTCTGGGTAGGCAGGGACAGGCTAGGATAGGAAGGAGAAGACAACCAACAGCTCTTGTAAGAGCTAAATTCCAGGGAGAAGCTTGTCAGTGTAACGTGGCACTGACGGGCTCAATCGCCGCAACCCAGCTTTCCCAGGATCCTGAATGGAATACACTGTCAGTGTATTCCCGTATACCCGATATATACCCCGATACCCGTTCCAACGGTGTGCCCCCCCACCTTCACCCCAGAAATACTCTGCAAGTCCCCTAGCAATAGAATTGGGGCTATATACACCCACAATTTTTACTACTGGTATACAGTGCCATTGTCTGACTGGGAATTCAAAGAATATATTGGGAATACAAATACCCTCATTTCTTGCTACTGCCATATAGTGCCAATGTCTGACTGGGAATTCAAAGAATATATTGGGGTTACGTGCACCCACAATTTTTACTACTGGTATACAGTGCCATTGTCTGACTGGGAATTCAAAGAATATATTGGGAATACAAATACCCTCATTTCTTGCTACTGCCATATAGTGCCAGTTTCTGACTGGTAATTCAAAGAATATATTGGGGTTACGTGCACCCACAATTTTTACTACTGGTATACAGTGCCATTGTCTGACTGGGAATTCAAAGAATATATTGGGAATACAAATACCCTCATTTCTTGCTACTGCCATATAGTGCCAGTGTCTGACTGGGAATTCAAAGAATATATTGGGGTTACGTGCACCCACAATTTTTACTACTGGTATACAGTGCCATTGTCTGACTGGGAATTCAAAGAATATATTGGGAATACAAATACCCTCATTTCTTGCTACTGCCATATAGTGCCAGTGTCTGACTGGGAATTCAAAGAATATATTGGGGTTACGTGCACCCACAATTTTTACTACTGGTATACAGTGCCATTGTCTGACTGGGAATTCAAAGAATATATTGGGAATACAAATACCCTCATTTCTTGCTACTGCCATATAGTGCCAGTGTCTGACTGGTAATTCAAAGAATATATTGGGGTTACGTGCACCCACAATTTTTACTACTGGTATACAGTGCCATTGTCTGACTGGGAATTCAAAGAATATATTGGGAATACAAATACCCTCATTTCTTGCTACTGCCATATAGTGCCAGTGTCTGACTGGGAATTCAAAGAATATATTGGGGTTACGTGCACCCACAATTTTTACTACTGGTATACAGTGCCATTGTCTGACTGGGAATTCAAAGAATATATTGGGGTTATAAATACCCTCATTTCTTGCTACTGCCATATAGTGCCAGTTTCTGACTGGTAATTCAAAGAATATATTGGGGTTACGTGCACCCACAATTTTTACTACTGGTATACAGTGCCATTGTCTGACTGGGAATTCAAAGAATATATTGGGGTTATAAATACCCTCATTTCTTGCTACTGCCATATAGTGCCAGTTTCTGACTGGTAATTCAAAGAATATATTGGGGTTACGTGCACCCACAATTTTTACTACTGGTATACAGTGCCATTGTCTGACTGGGAATTCAAAGAGTATATTGGGAATAAAAATACCCTCATTTCTTGCTACTGCCATATAGTGCCAGTTTCTGACTGGGAATTCAAAGAATATATTGGGGTTACGTGCACCCACAATTTTTACTACTGGTATACAGTGCCATTGTCTGACTGGGAATTCAAAGAATATATTGGGGTTATAAATACCCTCATTTCTTGCTACTGCCATATAGTGCCAGTTTCTGACTGGTAATTCAAAGAATATATTGGGGTTACGTGCACCCACAATTTTTACTACTGGTATACAGTGCCATTGTCTGACTGGGAATTCAAAGAGTATATTGGGAATACAAATACCCTCATTTCTTGCTACTGCCATATAGTGCCAGTTTCTGACTGGTAATTCAAAGAATATATTGGGGTTACGTGCACCCACAATTTTTACTACTGGTATACAGTGCCATTGTCTGACTGGGAATTCAAAGAATATATTGGGGTTATAAATACCCTCATTTCTTGCTACTGCCATATAGTGCCAGTTTCTGACTGTTAATTCAAAGAATATATTGGGGTTACGTGCACCCACAATTTTTACTACTGGTATACAGTGTCATTGTCTGACTGGGAATTCAAAGAGTATATTGGGAATACAAATACCCTCATTTCTTGCTACTGCCATATAGTGCCAGTTTCTGACTGGGAATTCAAAGAATATATTGGGGTTACGTGCACCCACAATTTTTACTACTGGTATACAGTGCCATTGTCTGACTGGGAATTCAAAGAGTATATTGGGAATACAAATACCCTCATTTCTTGCTACTGCCATATAGTGCCAGTTTCTGACTGGGAATTCAAAGAATATATTGGGGTTACGTGCACCCACAATTTTTACTACTGGTATACAGTGCCATTGTCTGACTGGGAATTCAAAGAGTATATTGGGAATACAAATACCCTCATTTCTTGCTACTGCCATATAGTGCCAGTGTCTGACTGGGAATTCAAAGAATATATTGGGGTTACGTGCACCCACAATTTTTACTACTGGTATACAGTGCCATTGTCTGACTGGGAATTCAAAGAATATATTGGGGTTATAAATACCCTCATTTCTTGCTACTGCCATATAGTGCCAGTTTCTGACTGGTAATTCAAAGAATATATTGGGGTTACGTGCACCCACAAATTTTACTACTGGTATACAGTGCCATTGTCTGACTGGGAATTCAAAGAGTATATTGGGAATACAAATACCCTCATTTCTTGCTACTGCCATATAGTGCCAGTGTCTGACTGGGAATTCAAAGAATATATTGGGGTTACGTGCACCCACAATTTTTACTACTGGTATACAGTGCCATTGTCTGACTGGGAATTCAAAGAATATATTGGGGTTATAAATACCCTCATTTCTTGCTACTGCCATATAGTGCCAGTTTCTGACTGGTAATTCAAAGAATATATTGGGGTTACGTGCACCCACAATTTTTACTACTGGTATACAGTGCCATTGTCTGACTGGGAATTCAAAGAGTATATTGGGAATAAAAATACCCTCATTTCTTGCTACTGCCATATAGTGCCAGTTTCTGACTGGGAATTCAAAGAATATATTGGGGTTACGTGCACCCACAATTTTTACTACTGGTATACAGTGCCATTGTCCGACTGGGAATTCAAAGAATATATTGGGGTTATAAATACCCTCATTTCTTGCTACTGCCATATAGTGCCAGTTTCTGACTGGTAATTCAAAGAATATATTGGGGTTACGTGCACCCACAATTTTTACTACTGGTATACAGTGCCATTGTCTGACTGGGAATTCAAAGAGTATATTGGGAATACAAATACCCTCATTTCTTGCTACTGCCATATAGTGCCAGTTTCTGACTGGTAATTCAAAGAATATATTGGGGTTACGTGCACCCACAATTTTTACTACTGGTATACAGTGCCATTGTCTGACTGGGAATTCAAAGAGTATATTGGGAATACAAATACCCTCATTTCTTGCTACTGCCATATAGTGCCAGTTTCTGACTGGGAATTCAAAGAATATATTGGGGTTACGTGCACCCACAATTTTTACTACTGGTATACAGTGCCATTGTCTGACTGGGAATTCAAAGAATATATTGGGGTTATAAATACCCTCATTTCTTGCTACTGCCATATAGTGCCAGTTTCTGACTGGTAATTCAAAGAATATATTGGGGTTACGTGCACCCACAATTTTTACTACTGGTATACAGTGCCATTGTCTGACTGGGAATTCAAAGAGTATATTGGGAATACAAATACCCTCATTTCTTGCTACTGCCATATAGTGCCAGTTTCTGACTGGTAATTCAAAGAATATATTGGGGTTACGTGCACCCACAATTTTTACTACTGGTATACAGTGCCATTGTCTGACTGGGAATTCAAAGAGTATATTGGGAATACAAATACCCTCATTTCTTGCTACTGCCATATAGTGCCAGTGTCTGACTGGGAATTCAAAGAATATATTGGGGTTACGTGCACCCACAATTTTTACTACTGGTATACAGTGCCAATTTCTAACTAGGAATTCAAAATGCGCAAGGCTCCCGGAAAGGGACGTGGACGAGGCCGTGGGCGAGGTCGGGGGAATGGTTCTGGGGAGCAAGGTAGCAGTGAAGCCACAGGGCGTCCCGTGCCTACTCCTGTGGGGCAGCAAGCATTGCGCCACTCCACAGTGCCAGGGTTGCTTGCCACATTAACTAAACTGCAGGGTACAAACCTTAGTAGGCCCGAGAACCAGGAACAGGTCTTGCAATGGCTGTCAGAGAACGCTTACAGCACATTGTCCAGCAGCCAGTCAGACTCTGCCTCCTCTCCTCCTATTACCCAACAGTCTTGTCTTCCTTCCTCCCAAAATTCCGAAGCTTTACAGAACAATAACCCAAACTGTCCCTGCTCCCCAGAGCTGTTCTCCGCTCCTTTCATTGTCCCTCAACCTGCCTCTCCACGTCACGATTCCACGAACCTAACAGAGGAGCATCTGTGTCCAGATGCTCAAACACTAGAGTCTCCTCCATCTCCGTTCGATTTGGTGGTGGATGACCAGCAACCCACCCTCATCGACGATGATGTGACGCAGTTGCCGTCAGGGCATCCAGTTGACCGGCGCATTGTGCGGGAGGAGGAGATGAGACAGGAGTTGGAAGAGGAAGTGGTGGATGATGAGGACACTGACCCGACCTGGACAGGGGGGATGTCAAGCGGGGAAAGTAGTGTGGATGTTGAGGCAGGTGCAGCACCAAAAAGGGTAGCTAGAGGCAGAGGCAGAGGTCAGCAGCTTAGGCGAAGCCAGGCCACACCCGGAATCTCCCAAGATGTTCCAGTTCGTACCCAGCCCCGAAAAACTCCCACCTCGAGGGCACGTTTCTCGAAGGTGTGGAGTTTTTTCAAGGAATGCGCCGAGGACAGATATAGTGTTGTCTGCACAATTTGCCTCTCGAAATTGATTAGGGGCTCTGATAAGAGCAACCTGTCCACCACTTCAATGCGCCGTCATTTGGAATCCAAGCACTGGAATCAGTGGCAGGCAGCAACGGCAGGACAAAGGCCGCCTGCCGTTCACGCCACTGCCACTGCCTCTGCCACTGCCTCTGCCTCTGCCACTGCCACTGCTGACTGTGCTGGCGATGCACTCCAGAGGACGAGCCAGGACACCACTTCATCTGCCTCCGCCACTTTGTTGAATTCTACCTCATCCTCCCCTGGTCCTGTCTTATCTCCTTCTCCTGCACCATCAAAGGCACCATCAGGCGTTTCTTTACAACAACCCACCATCTCTCAGACATTGGAGCGGCGGCAGAAATACACTGCTAACCACCCACACGCGCAAGCCTTGAACGCCAACATCGCTAAACTGCTGGCCCAGGAGATGTTGGCGTTCCGGCTTGTTGAAACTCCCGCCTTCCTGGACCTGATGGCAACTGCGGCACCTCGCTATGCCGTCCCTAGCCGTCACTACTTCTCCCGGTGTGCCGTCCCCGCCTTGCACCAGCACGTGTCACTCAACATCAGGCGGGCCCTTAGTTCCGCGCTTTGCACAAAGGTCCACTTGACCACCGACGCGTGGACAAGTGCATGCGGACAGGGACGCTACATTTCACTGACGGCACACTGGGTGAATGTAGTTGAGGCTGGGACTGCTTCCCAAACTGGCCCGGTGTACCTCGTCTCCCCGCCTAACATTCCTGGCAGGGACACGATAAGAACACCCCCCTCCTCCTCCTCCTCTACCGCCTCCTCCTCCGCCACCGCCTCCTCCTCCGCCACCGCCTCCTCCTCCGCTGTTAGATTGACCCCAGCTACGAGTTGGAAACGTTGCAGCACTGGCGTTGGTAGACGTCAGCAGGCTGTGCTGAAGCTGATCAGCTTGGGGGACAGACAGCACACTGCCTCCGAGGTGAGGGATGCCCTCCTCGATGAGACGGCAATATGGTTTGAGCCGCTGCACCTGGGCCCAGGCATGGTCGTTTGTGATAACGGCCGGAACCTGGTAGCAGCTCTGGAGCTTGCCGGACTCCAACATGTTCCATGCCTGGCCCACGTCTTCAACCTAGTGGTGCAACGTTTCCTAAAGAGCTACCCCAATGTTCCAGAGCTACTGGTGAAAGTGCGGCGCATGTGCGCCCACTTTCGCAAGTCGACAGTAGCCGCTGCTAGCTTAAAATCTCTCCAGCAACGCCTGCATGTGCCACAACACCGGCTTTTGTGCGACGTCCCCACACGCTGGAACTCAACGTTTCAGATGTTGAATAGAGTGGTTGAGCAGCAGAGACCTTTGATGGAATACCAGCTACAAAACCCTAGGGTGCCACAAAGTCAGCTGCCTCAGTTTCACATCCATGAGTGGCCATGGATGAGAGACCTTTGTGACATCCTACGGGTCTTTGAGGAGTCCACAAGGAGGGTGAGCTCTGAGGATGCGATGGTGAGCCTTACAATCCCGCTCTTGTGTGTTCTGAGAGAATCCCTGATTGACATCAGGGATAACTCAGATCACACAGAGGAGTTAGGGATAGCATCCGATCCGTCACAGCTGGAGAGTAGGTCCACACATCTGTCCGCTTCACTGCGTTTAATGGAGGAGGAGGAGGAGGAGGAAGAAGAGTTGTCCGATGATGTGATGGTGATACAGGAGGCTTCCGGGCAACTTCGAATCGTCCCATTGTTGCAGCGCGGATGGGTAGACATGGAGGATGAGGAGGAAATGGAGATTGAACTTTCCGGTGGGGCCAGAGGAGTCATGCCAACTAACACTGTGGCAGACATGGCTGAGTTCATGTTGGGGTGCTTTACAACCGACAAGCGTATTGTCAAAATCATGGAGGACAACCAGTACTGGATCTTTGCTATCCTTGACCCCCGGTATAAAAACAACATCTCGTCTTTTATTCCGGTAGAGGGGAGGGCCAATCGCATCAATGCTTGCCACAGGCAATTGGTGCAGAATATGATGGAGATGTTTCCAGCATGTGACGTTGGCGGCAGGGAGGGCAGTTCCTCCAGTAGGCAACCAAGTTCTCACCGGTCCACACAAACGAGGGGCACACTGTCTAAGGTCTGGGACACCTTGATGGCACCCCCTCGCCAAAGTGCCGCCACGGAGGGTCTTAGTGTCACCAGGCGTGAGAAGTATAGGCGCATGTTGCGGGAATACCTTTCCGACCACAGCCCTGTCCTCTCCGACCCCTCTGCGCCCTACACGTATTGGGTGTCGAAGTTGGACCTGTGGCTTGAACTTGCCCTATATGCCTTGGAGGTGCTGTCCTGTCCTGCCGCCAGCGTCCTATCTGAGAGGGTGTTCAGTGCAGCCGGTGGCATCATCACTGACAAGCGCACCCGTCTGTCAGCTGAGAGTGCCGACCGGCTCACTTTGATAAAAATGAACCACCACTGGATAGAGCCTTCATTTTTGTGCCCACCTGTGTAAAGCACCCCAACATGAAACTCCATGTCTGTACTCAACCTCTCCAATTCCTCCGCATCCTCATACTCATCCACCATAAGCGTTGCACAATTCTGCTAATACTAGGCTCCCTCCAACATGATTTCCCCCAACTCTGCTGGTTAGAGGCTCCCTCCACCCTGATTTCCACCAACTCTGCTGGTTAGAGGCTCCCTCCACCCTGCTTTCCCACAACTCTGCTGGTTAGAGGCTCCTTCCACCATGAATTTGCCCAAACTGGGCTGTTTAGAGGCTCCCTCCACCATGAATTGGTCCAAACTGGGCTGGTTAGAGGCTCCCTCCACCATTAATTGGTCCAAACTGGGCTGGTTAGAGGCTCCCTCCACCATAAATTTGCCCAAACTGGGCTGTTTAGAGGCTCCCTCCACCATGAATTTGCCCAAACTGGGCTGTTTAGAGGCTCCCTCCACCATGAATTGGTCCAAACTGGGTTTTTTTAGAGGCTCCCTCCACCATGAATTGGTCCAAACTGGGCTGGTTAGAGGCTCCCTCCACCATGAATTGGTCCAAACTGGGGTGGGTAGAGGCTCCCTCCACCATTAATTGGTCCAAACTGGGCTGGTTAGAGGCTCCCTCCACCATTAATTGGTCCAAACTGGGCTGGTTAGAGGCTCCCTCCACCATTAATTGGTCCAAACTGGGCTGGTTAGAGGCTCCCTCCACCATTAATTGGTCCAAACTGGGCTGGTTAGAGGCTCCCTCCACCATGAATTTGCCCAAACTGGGCTGTTTAGAGGCTCCCTCCACCATGAATTTGCCCAAACTGGGCTGGTTAGAGGCTCCCTCCACCATGAATTGGTCCAAACTGGGGTTTTTAGAGGCTCCCTCCACCATGAATTGGTCCAAACTTGGCTGTTTAGAGGCTCCCTCCACCATGAATTGGTCCAAACTGGGGTGGTTAGAGGCTCCCTCCACCATTAATTGGTCCAAACTGGGCTGGTTAGAGGCTCCCTCCACCATTAATTGGTCCAAACTGGGCTGGTTAGAGGCTCCCTCCACCATGAATTGGTCCAAACTGGGTTTTTTAGAGGCTCCCTCCACCATGAATTTGCCCAAACTGGGCTGTTTAGAGGCTCCCTCCACCATGAATTGGTCCAAACTGGGCTGGTTAGAGGCTCCCTCCACCATGAATTTCCCAAAACTTGGCTGTTTAGAGGCTCCCTCCACCATTAATTGGTCCAAACTGGGCTGGTTAGAGGCTCCCTCCACCATGAATTGGTCCAAACTGGGGTTTTTAGAGGCTCCCTCCACCATGAATTGGTCCAAACTTGGCTGTTTAGAGGCTCCCTCCACCATGAATTGGTCCAAACTGGGGTGGTTAGAGGCTCCCTCCACCATTAATTGGTCCAAACTGGGCTGGTTAGAGGCTCCCTCCACCATTAATTGGTCCAAACTGGGCTGGTTAGAGGCTCCCTCCACCATGAATTTGCCCAAACTGGGCTGTTTAGAGGCTCCCTCCACCATGAATTTGCCCAAACTGGGCTGGTTAGAGGCTCCCTCCACCATGAATTGGTCCAAACGGGTTTTTAGAGGCTCCCTTCACCATGAATTGGTCCAAACTTGGCTGTTTAGAGGCTCCCTCCACCATGAATTGGTCCAAACTGGGGTGGTTAGAGGCTCCCTCCACCATTAATTGGTCCAAACTGGGCTGGTTAGAGGCTCCCTCCACCATTAATTGGTCCAAACTGGGCTGGTTAGAGGCTCCCTCCACCATGAATTGGTCCAAACTGGGGTTTTTAGAGGCTCCCTCCACCATGAATTGGTCCAAACTTGGCTGTTTAGAGGCTCCCTCCACCATTAATTGGTCCAAACTGGGCTGGTTAGAGGCTCCCTCCACCATGAATTGGTCCAAACTGGGTTTTTTAGAGGCTCCCTCCACCATGAATTTGCCCAAACTGGGCTGTTTAGAGGCTCCCTCCACCATGAATTTGCCCAAACTGGGCTGGTTAGAGGCTCCCTCCACCATGAATTGGTCCAAACTGGGGTTTTTAGAGGCTCCCTCCACCATGAATTGGTCCAAACTTGGCTGTTTAGAGGCTCCCTCCACCATTAATTGGTCCAAACTGGGCTGGTTAGAGGCTCCCTCCACCATGAATTGGTCCAAACTGGGTTTTTTAGAGGCTCCCTCCACCATGAATTTGCCCAAACTGGGCTGTTTAGAGGCTCCCTCCACCATGAATTGGTCCAAACTGGGGTGGTTAGAGGCTCCCTCCACCATTAATTGGTCCAAACTGGGCTGGTTAGAGGCTCCCTCCACCATGAATTGGTCCAAACTGGGGTTTTTAGAGGCTCCCTCCACCATGAATTGGTCCAAACTTGGCTGTTTAGAGGCTCCCTCCACCATGAATTGGTCCAAACTGGGGTGGTTAGAGGCTCCCTCCACCATTAATTGGTCCAAACTGGGCTGGTTAGAGGCTCCCTCCACCATTAATTGGTCCAAACTGGGCTGGTTAGAGGCTCCCTCCACCATGAATTTGCCCAAACTGGGCTGTTTAGAGGCTCCCTCCACCATGAATTTGCCCAAACTGGGCTAGTTAGAGGCTCCCTCCACCATGAATTGGTCCAAACGGGTTTTTAGAGGCTCCCTTCACCATGAATTGGTCCAAACTTGGCTGTTTAGAGGCTCCCTCCACCATGAATTGGTCCAAACTGGGGTGGTTAGAGGCTCCCTCCACCATTAATTGGTCCAAACTGGGCTGGTTAGAGGCTCCCTCCACCATTAATTGGTCCAAACTGGGCTGGTTAGAGGCTCCCTCCACCATGAATTGGTCCAAACTGGGGTTTTTAGAGGCTCCCTCCACCATGAATTGGTCCAAACTTGGCTGTTTAGAGGCTCCCTCCACCATGAATTGGTCCAAACTGGGGTGGTTAGAGGCTCCCTCCACCATTAATTGGTCCAAACTGGGCTGGTTAGAGGCTCCCTCCACCATTAATTGGTCCAAACTGGGCTGGTTAGAGGCTCCCCCCACCATGAATTTGCCCAAACTGGGCTGTTTAGAGGCTCCCTCCACCATGAATTTGCCCAAACTGGGCTGGTTAGAGGCTCCCTCCACCATGAATTGGTCCAAACGGGTTTTTAGAGGCTCCCTTCACCATGAATTGGTCCAAACTTGGCTGTTTAGAGGCTCCCTCCACCATTAATTGGTCCAAACTGGGCTGGTTAGAGGCTCCCTCCACCATTAATTGGTCCAAACTGGGCTGGTTAGAGGCTCCCTCCACCATGAATTGGTCCAAACTGGGTTTTTTAGAGGCTCCCTCCACCATGAATTGGTCCAAACTTGGCTGTTTAGAGGCTCCCTCCACCATTAATTGGTCCAAACTGGGCTGGTTAGAGGCTCCCTCCACCATGAATTGGTCCAAACTGGGCTGGTTAGAGGCTCCCTCCACCATGAATTGGTCCAAACTGGGGTTTTTAGAGGCTCCCTCCACCATGAATTGGTCCAAACTTGGCTGTTTAGAGGCTCCCTCCACCATTAATTGGTCCAAACTGGGCTGGTTAGAGGCTCCCTCCACCATGAATTGGTCCAAACTGGGTTTTTTAGAGGCTCCCTCCACCATGAATTTGCCCAAACTGGGCTGTTTAGAGGCTCCCTCCACCATGAATTGGTCCAAACTGGGGTGGTTAGAGGCTCCCTCCACCATTAATTGGTCCAAACTGGGCTGGTTAGAGGCTCCCTCCACCATGAATTGGTCCAAACTGGGGTTTTTAGAGGCTCCCTCCACCATGAATTGGTCCAAACTTGGCTGTTTAGAGGCTCCCTCCACCATGAATTGGTCCAAACTGGGGTGGTTAGAGGCTCCCTCCACCATTAATTGGTCCAAACTGGGCTGGTTAGAGGCTCCCTCCACCATTAATTGGTCCAAACTGGGCTGGTTAGAGGCTCCCTCCACCATGAATTTGCCCAAACTGGGCTGTTTAGAGGCTCCCTCCACCATGAATTTGCCCAAACTGGGCTGGTTAGAGGCTCCCTCCACCATGAATTGGTCCAAACGGGTTTTTAGAGGCTCCCTTCACCATGAATTGGTCCAAACTTGGCTGTTTAGAGGCTCCCTCCACCATGAATTGGTCCAAACTGGGGTGGTTAGAGGCTCCCTCCACCATTAATTGGTCCAAACTGGGCTGGTTAGAGGCTCCCTCCACCATTAATTGGTCCAAACTGGGCTGGTTAGAGGCTCCCTCCACCATGAATTGGTCCAAACTGGGGTTTTTAGAGGCTCCCTCCACCATGAATTGGTCCAAACTTGGCTGTTTAGAGGCTCCCTCCACCATGAATTGGTCCAAACTGGGGTGGTTAGAGGCTCCCTCCACCATTAATTGGTCCAAACTGGGCTGGTTAGAGGCTCCCTCCACCATTAATTGGTCCAAACTGGGCTGGTTAGAGGCTCCCTCCACCATGAATTTGCCCAAACTGGGCTGTTTAGAGGCTCCCTCCACCATGAATTTGCCCAAACTGGGCTGGTTAGAGGCTCCCTCCACCATGAATTGGTCCAAACGGGTTTTTAGAGGCTCCCTTCACCATGAATTGGTCCAAACTTGGCTGTTTAGAGGCTCCCTCCACCATGAATTGGTCCAAACTGGGGTGGTTAGAGGCTCCCTCCACCATTAATTGGTCCAAACTGGGCTGGTTAGAGGCTCCCTCCACCATTAATTGGTCCAAACTGGGCTGGTTAGAGGCTCCCTCCACCATGAATTGGTCCAAACTGGGGTTTTTAGAGGCTCCCTCCACCATGAATTGGTCCAAACTTGGCTGTTTAGAGGCTCCCTCCACCATTAATTGGTCCAAACTGGGCTGGTTAGAGGCTCCCTCCACCATGAATTGGTCCAAACTGGGTTTTTTAGAGGCTCCCTCCACCATGAATTTGCCCAAACTGGGCTGTTTAGAGGCTCCCTCCACCATGAATTTGCCCAAACTGGGCTGGTTAGAGGCTCCCTCCACCATGAATTGGTCCAAACTGGGGTTTTTAGAGGCTCCCTCCACCATGAATTGGTCCAAACTTGGCTGTTTAGAGGCTCCCTCCACCATTAATTGGTCCAAACTGGGCTGGTTAGAGGCTCCCTCCACCATTAATTGGTCCAAACTGGGCTGGTTAGAGGCTC
This sequence comes from Leptodactylus fuscus, assembly GCF_031893055.1. Taxonomy (NCBI): domain Eukaryota; kingdom Metazoa; phylum Chordata; class Amphibia; order Anura; family Leptodactylidae; genus Leptodactylus; species Leptodactylus fuscus. Next base: position 255,224,468 of record NC_134265.1, read on the forward strand.
CCTCCACCATTAATTGGTCCAAACTGGGCTGGTTAGAGGCTCCCTCCACCATGAATTTGCCCAAACTGGGCTGTTTAGAGGCTCCCTCCACCATGAATTTGCCCAAACTGGGCTGGTTAGAGGCTCCCTCCACCATGAATTGGTCCAAACTGGGGTTTTTAGAGGCTCCCTCCACCATGAATTGGTCCAAACTTGGCTGTTTAGAGGCTCCCTCCACCATTAATTGGTCCAAACTGGGCTGGTTAGAGGCTCCCTCCACCATGAATTGGTCCAAACTGGGTTTTTTAGAGGCTCCCTCCACCATGAATTTGCCCAAACTGGGCTGTTTAGAGGCTCCCTCCACCATGAATTGGTCCAAACTGGGGTGGTTAGAGGCTCCCTCCACCATTAATTGGTCCAAACTGGGCTGGTTAGAGGCTCCCTCCACCATTAATTGGTCCAAACTGGGCTGGTTAGAGGCTCCCTCCACCATGAATTTGCCCAAACTGGGCTGGTTAGAGGCTCCCTCCACCATGAATTGGTCCAAACTGGGTTTTTTAGAGGCTCCCTCCACCATGAATTTGCCCAAACTGGGCTGGTTAGAGGCTCCCTCCACCATGAATTGGTCCAAACTGGGGTTTTTAGAGGCTCCCTCCACCATGAATTTGCCCAAACTCTGCTGGTTAGAGGCTCAATCCACCCTGATTTTCAAAACAAATGTTGGTGCCAACCTCAACTTACTACAAGGGCCAAATTCACTGCTGGTGACAAGCTCTCCTCACTGCAAGTGCCAAATACACATGTTTCAAGGTGTTTTCCTACTGTCAGAGAGGTGGTATTGAGTGTGTAAAGTGTGTAGTTGTTAGGCTGTGATGTTGGGGTAATAGAGGGTCTTTGGTGTGTTAGATGCCCCCAGACATGCTTCCCCTGCTGTCCCAGTGTCATTCCAGAGGTGTTGGCATCATTTCCTGGGGTGTCATAGTGGACTTGGTGACCCTCCAGACACGGATTTGGGTTTCCCCCTTAACGAGTATCTGTTCCCCATAGACTATAATGGGGTTCGAAACCCGTTCGAACACACGAACATTGAGCGGCTGTTCGAATCGAATTTCGAACCTCGAACATTTTAGTGTTCGCTCATCTCTATTTTCAAGCAGCATAGGGGACACCACCAGGGCTATTTGAGTGCAGGGGAAGGCCCCCATTGCTGAGATAAAACTCATTTTATAACAAAGAAAACCAGGAATATCTACCAAACAGCAGCACGGAGAAGAATTCTAAACGTAGGAGAAGAATAGTCTCTCTTAAGGCTATTCCTGTGTTAGTATTAAAATATGGGACTCTAATGATAGAATCCCTTTAAATATTGGTGACGTGACTCTGACAGTGTGTTTCCTTATTCTGTTGGGGTCAAATCCTCATCAGTCACATGACCTTAAGGAGCCACAGTGTAACCAGATCCTTACAGTCATGTGATCTATGATGATGTCTTCCATGGGGGATGGAGTGCAGAATAGTGGCTGTCAGTGTTTGGCAGTTCCTTCATGTATAGCCATAGGGGTTGTTGGTTTATCATCAGAGGGCTCTGGCACTAAATTCAAATGTAGATAGCCCATCATTAAAAAGCTGGACAACCCATATAATAAATACCACCACTCCGGGAAAAAATAAATGGATGACTTAATAAAAAAAAAAAAAAAAAGAAAAAAAAAAAAAGAAAGGAGAGACTTGGGATAAAGGCTGTATTACATTACTGATGGCCTTGGAAAAGGGTGAAGTAGTGAGTGATACACATAGAACAGCTGAAGACAGCACTCCTAAGCCTGCAGAATGCAGGAGCAGAAGGTGGGTAAATACACCAGATGTGGTGGGCAAGACAACTGACAGAGGAGAAAGAATACGGAATGCTGAGCGTGGAACCGAAGAGAAAGAAGGGAGAACAAAGGAAGTAACATGGTGGTGGAAGATAAGACACAGTGATGCGTGACCAGAGGACAGGGCTAGAGAAGACACAGGACAGAATAAAACATACTTTAGGCAAGGATCAAAGAGATGGTGTGGGCTAGTAAAAATGAATTGGTCGTACTACAAAAAAATGGTATAGAGGAAGTGTGTGGATATAGAAATACTGCTTGGGTAAATGGAGAATGCTGGGAACGACAGGAAAAAAGTCTCTCCTCCATACCAGGAAGTCCAGTGGCAGTACAGCCAGCACAACAGAGGCATGGAAAACACACACAAAAAAAAGTCCCTGGAGAACCCATTGAGGCTTGATAGTGAAAGAGGAGGATGAGTATTTATTAAACAATATAGAGGCATTCCCGAAGCATTGTCAGAGTGCTGGGAAGCCCTTGCCCAACATATACAATGGACAAGACATTGCAGCAGATTTACATGTAGTTGCTTCTGATTGCCTGTTTATGAATAGAGATGAGTGAACAGTGAAATATTCGATATTCGTTTCGAATAGCCCCTCAATATTCGACTATTCGAATGAATATCGAATCCCATTATAGTCTATGGAACCAGAACAGGAAAAGCCAGTGATTGCCATTGCAGCAGTGCCTAGGCCATCTTTCAGAGCGGTTCATTCAGAGATTGAATTGGAGAAAAATAAGAACATTTACTCTGATCGAGTCTTCATGCACATTAGTGGGCATGGACAACCTAATGTACAAGATCCTCATGCTAAGCTGGCCTCATTACTGAACAAGATCAACCAGGATAGTCAGGGCTGGAAACAGCCATCAGATCTTACCAAAAGGAATCACCCTCGGTTTGGAAAGAAGCCATCTAAATGTTGCACCTTTAATTGAGTTGAGCATTGCACCAGCAGATTGTTAGGCCCTTTGGTTAGTTGAGCCTTTAACCAGCAGAGATTTAGTTTTTGGCCCTTTGGGTGAGTTGAGCCTTTGACCAGCATAATGTTAGGCCCTTTGGTTGAGTTGAGCCTTGCACCAGCAGTGTTTTATTTTTTGACCCTTGGGGTGAGTATAGCCTTGCACCAGCAGTGTTTTATTTTTTGGAAAGAACAAAGTAGTCAGCGGCACTACTGCGACAGCGCTCGTATTCACAATCTTGTGTCAGTATTGGCAAATCTTCCGGCTGCAACAGCCAAAAAACCATGGAATAAATTAAATCCCAGGGTGGTGCTCACTGTGAAAAAACCTAGACAGGCAGTGACATATGTGAAATGTAGAAAACAGGGCACTCACCCGCCACGGGATACATAAAACATTCGTTTTTATTTCATCCTCTTTAAAAAAAGGTCAAACCTTGACCATCGGGGTACAGAAGACGGAATGATGCAAAGAAACAAACAGCGACGATCGTTTCGTGCTTAGTGCACTTCGTCAGGCTTTATTTTATTTTTTGGCCCTTGGGGTGAGTTGAGCCTTTAACCAGCAGAATGTTAGGCCCTTTGGGTGAGTTGATCCTTTAACTAGGAGAATGTTAGGGCCTTTGGGTGAGTTGAGCATTTAACCAGCAGAATGTTTGGCTGTTTGGGTGAGTTGAGGATTGCAACAGCAGTGTTTTTGGTCCTTGGGGTGAGTAGAGCCTTGCACCATCAGTGTTTTACATTTTCGCGCTTGTGGTGAGTAGAGCCTTGCACCAGCAGAATGGTAGGCCCTTATGGTGAATTGAGCCTTGTAGCAGCAGAGTGTTAGGTCCTTTGGGTGACCCCTAAAACATTGAATTGCAGGCCCTTGTGGGGGAGCCCTAAAATATTGCATTGCAGGCCCTTGTGGGGGAGCCCTAAAAAATTGCATTGCAGGCCCTTGGGGGAGCCCTAAAAAATTGTGAGGTAACCTCAGTGAGGTTTTTTAAGTATTACATTAGGGTGAAGGGGCTGGGGTTGGAGGAGGCGGAGGATGAGTGAAGTGGGTGCTGGGTGCCTCTCCAGTACCTGGACTGTGGACTGCATACCCAGCTGGATAGTGTAGCTCTGAAAAGAGCTGTTTTATAAGAATGTTTTCCTGCCTAGACAATGCAAAAATCTGTTTCTCACTCTGAGAACAAGCTCTCCCTATCTCTCCAAAACTAAAATGAGACGAACATGGCTGGCACTATTCTTATGAATCAGAGGTCACCTGATTTCGGCAGCCAATGGCTTTTTCAGATTTTTTTTTTCAATGTCTACATTGTTGCAGTTCCTGTCCCACCTCCCCTGCACAGTTATTGGAGCAAAAAAAGTGCCAGGGAAGGTGGGAGGTGATACGAATTTTTACTGCGTTTGTCGCGTGTTATTCGATTGGAATCGAATATCTCGAACAGCCTGATATTCGATCGAATAACTATTCAATTGAACGCTGTTCACTCATCTCTATTTATGAGTAAGGTGCAGTGCATGTCAATATGTGAACAAAGAGCAACATTGGGTCCTTCTTCCTTTGGTGTGCTTTTTTATGTCAGCCCCAAGTGTCCTTGTAATGTTGGGTTTATAACAATCAGCTATAACAGTAAAACCACTAAATCATGTGTAGGCCCCTCTTATACAACCAACAGCTCTAACCCATCAAGACATGAACTGTACAAGACCTCTCAAGGTGTCCTGTGATATCTGGTACCAGGACCTTAGAAGCATATTCTTTAAGTACTGCAAGTTGAGAGAAGTAACAATAGTTAATGAAGGGTTACACAATAGTGTTTTGTGAAAGATCTTTTGTTTGTACTTCTCTCTAAAATAAGCTAACTTAATGACTCAGTCAAGAGACATTGGTTTGTTTATTGTTAGATATTGTACAACCTTGGATTTTAGTACATGTATTGTGTTTATTGTGTTGTCTTATCTGTAAAATGATTGAAAAGGCTGGACTCTGTTACAATAAATTCAGATATTTATACATTGTCAATGTCTGTGTCCCATAAGCTCATAATCAATGTTTGTTTTAACAATTGGGATTTCACAGAAGGTATTCAGCAGAATTTTGTCTGCACATAAAATTGCTACAAAAGAACTTGGTGCCAAAACCCAGGAAAAAGTCAGAATACAGCTTTACTCAGAAATTGGAGCTGGAGATATCCCATGACAGTGAAATACTACTGCATGTGAGAATGCTTAAGTTTGACGATAACTAAGTTTCACTCTTGAGAACCTATAGATACCTTCTGTTCAAATGAATTTACCCTGCTAATGTGAGAGAGAGACATAAAGCCCCTTGTTTTGGTAGGCTGACTCAGCCACGTAAAAGGGTGAGGTGCCAATAGGTTTTGCTGTGAGAAAATACTGAGTAGTATCAGGGCTCAACTTTAAAGAGGACCTTTCACCATATCTGGGCACAGGCAGTGTTATATACTGCCAGAAAGCTGACAGTGCGCTGAATTCAGCGCACTGTCGGCTTTCCCGATCTGTGCCCGGTGTAAAGCGCTATCGGTCCCGGTACCGTAGCGCTTTACAGTCAGAAGGGCGTTTCTGATCATTAGCCAGGAACGTCCTTCTGCCTCGCGGCGCCTATCGCGCTGTGCTGTGGAGCCGGGAGGAACGCCCCCTCCCGCTCCTGATAATGCTCGTCTACGGACAAGCTGTGTGAGCAGAGGGAGGGGGCGTTCCTCCCGGCTCCACAGCACAGCGCGATTGGTGCCGCGAGGCAGAAGGACGTTCCTGGCTAATGGTCAGAAACGCCCTTCTGACCATAGAAGAGCTACGGTACCGGGCCGTAAGCTCTTCAGACCGGGCACAGATCGGGAAAGCCGACAGTGCGCTGAATTCTGCGCACTGTCAGCTTTCCAGCAGTATATAACACTGCATGTGCCCGGATATGGTGAAAGGTCCTCTTTAAACAGTATTCTGACTGTTGAAGAGAATAATGAAAAAGTAAAGGGAGGGTCTGTTTTTATAGTAGGAGACGATATCGAAGTCAAAGCTTCTAAATCTTTTTTTCAGTACACCATTCCAGACTTGTGTAATGCACATCACATGGTGAATGCATGGATGTCTTCGATCTGACTATTATGAAGCATACGAGCCACCTCCACTGCCATGTTTGTTGCCCCAGAACTAATAGACCTTGTGATGGGCTGACTTGTTGACTCTGATATTTTCCCTGGATGTTTACCTCTTGGTTTCATTTCATATTATTCCAATTGTCATGGCACTCACATGAAGTAGTATGGCAATTTTCTTGGCCGAGAGTCCGCTATCGATGACATGGTTGATGCTGTTTATCTTTTTTTAGGAAATCTTTTTTATGGATAATCCTTGATTTTTGAATCCTTGATCCGAAATTTTTTGGAGGAGTCAACCTAATATACACTTTGTAGTATACAAGAAGAAAAAGATTTTACCATCACCACAAGCAAAACATTAACAATGTAGTTACATGACAAGAATCTGCATAACTACTCATATGCTAAATAGTTCCAAGTCAAATTTATGTATGAGATAGCCAAGAAGATTGTCTATAAAATAATGGTAGTCTCACATTGGATGTAGTGGATGGTGAGATATGGAGCAATAAAGTCAAAAGTTCAAAACATTGTTACCCTTTTTCTCGTCAAATTTTTAATAATATAATACATTTTATTTATATAGCGCCAACATATTCCGCAGCACTGTACAATTTATAGGGTTCAGATACAGACATACATAACAAAGAACGTAATTTCACACAATGGGACTGAGGGCCCTGCTCAAAAGAGCTTACAATCTATGAGGTAGAGGGGGTGACACAAGAGGTAGCAGGGGCGGCATTGCTTATACAGTGTTCAGACAATTTTGTGCATTAGGAATTGTGATAGGCTTGTCTGAAAAGATGCGTCTTTAGTTTGCGTTTGAAACTGTAGAAGTTGGGAGTTAATCTTATTGTCCGGGGTAGAGCATTCCAGAGAAGTGGTGCAGCTCGGGAGAAGTCTTGTATACGAGCGTGGGATGTTCTGATAATAGAGGATGTAAGTGTTAGATCATTGAGTGAGCGGAGAACACGGGTTGGGCGGTAGACAGAGATGAGGGAAGAAATGTAGGGAGGTGCGGCATTATGGAGAGTCTTGTGGATGAGAGTAATAACTTTATATTTTATTCTATAATGAATAGGCAGCCAATGTAGTGACTGGCACAGACCAGAGGCATCGCTGTAGCGTCTAGCCTGATAGATGAGCCTGGCCGCTGCATTCAGAATAGATTGTAGAGGGGAGAGTTTAGTGAGGGGAAGACCGATTAGTAAGGAGTTACAGTAGTCAAGGCGAGAATGAATCAGAGAGACAATAAGTGTCTTTAGTGTATCTCTGGTAAGGAAAGGGCGTATTTTGGAGATGTTTTTGAGGTGGAGGTGACATGAACGTGCAAGTGATTCAATATGAGGGGTGAAGGAAAGGTCTGCGTTAAATATGACCCTGAGGCAGCGGGCATGCTGCCTAGGAGTTATAGTAAGGCCTGAGACTGCAATGGATATATCAGGGACAGATCTGTTAGATGGTGGAAACAGTAGTAGTTCAGTCTTAGAGAGATTTAGTTTCAGATAGAGCGAGGACATGATATTAGAGACAGCAGAGAGACAGTCACTGGTGTTCTGTATGAGTGCAGGGGTGATGTCACGGGAAGATGTGTATAATTGGGTGTCATCAGCATAAAGATGGTACCTGAAGCCAAATCTGGCGATGGTTTGTCCAATGGGGGCTGTGTAGAGAGAAAACAGCAGGGGGCCGAGGACCGAGCCCTGAGGAACCCCAACAGCAAGGAAAAGAGGGGAGGAAACAGAGCCCGCGAATGATACACTGAAAGTGCGGTCTGAGAGATAAGAGGAGAACCAGGAGAGTGCAGTGTCATTGAGGCCGACTGAGCGGAGCATAGTGAGGAGAAGTTGATGGTCAACAGTGTCAAAAGCTGCAGAGAGGTCCAGAAGAATAAGAAGAGAGAAGTCACCATTGGATTTTGGCATTGTTTGAGTATTCGATACATCATGTCACCCACAGACTAGTGGCAAGGTAGAAAGGCCTAAGTTGAAAGCTTAGAAAGCTATGGAAGAGATACATAATTCCCTGTCGTCAAACAGCAACACAAGTGGGGTATTCTGCCCCTGTGTGCTGGTAGGACAGATGGAATTTTTAATTCACCAGTCACAACCTGGCCCTATAAGAGGGCACAAGGACCTCCCACCTGCGTGTTTTTTTCTGTCCTGTGATGGTGGGACAGGTGGAGGAGGCCTGTGTGGTCTCCTGTATGGTTTGGAAGAAGGTGTTTGCAAATCTTCTCTTCTTTTCCTTTTTCTTTCTTTCGGAGAAAGATTGAGGTTTATATTGCAGTCATATTTTCAGTGATGCAGTTTGATTCATTGCCAGCAGTAAGGTAAGCTGAATCCTCTTTCAGCTTTTCCTTTTGTTTTAGTGCAGCTTGCACTAATATCTATTACTGTGGTTGTTCTGTCAACGCCTGTTATGTTGTGTTTGTCAGTGCCTGTGCACACTTACCTGGGCTGCAGTTGCAGCGGTGGACATTGTGGGCAGCTTTCAGCTGTTTTCTGTGTTTAGTGCAGAAACTAAAGCACTAAATGTCTATTGCTATGGGCAGTCTGTCAACTCCCATATTGGAGGCTTCCCCCTTTCCAAGACCTGGTCACTCAAGGAGGTCAGAGATGCCAGGATCTGAGGAGATTCAACCGTACAGCCTGAAGGTTGACCAGTCCCTATTAAGTCATAGCGGGCTGTCAGAGGCCGTCCTGAGAACTATCTCCTGCGTCAGAGTGGAATTCACAAATAGGGGCTACCAGAGAGTCTGGAATGTCTTCAGAACCTGGGGGTTGGAGCATGGCATAGGAGTGACCGACCCCTCTGTGGAATCAATACTGGAGCTCCTCCAGGACGGCCTAGACAAAGGGTTATCTCCAGCAACCTTGGAGGTACAGGTAGCCGCTTTGTCCACCTATCTGAGGAGGCGTTTATCTCAACATCCCTTAGTGAAAGGATTCCTTAGGAGTGCAACGAGAATTACACCTTCGGTGTCAGCCCCCGTTCCCCAATGGGACCTTGGGATCGTGTTGGCGGCTTTATGTGACCCACCGTTTGAGCCACTGGAGGAAGTGGATTTAAAGCTGGTAGCATTTAAAGTAGCTTTTTTTGCTGGCGATGACCTCAACTAAGAGGGTTGGGGAGCTCCAGGCCCTGTCATCAGAGGAGCCTTACACCTCCTTTTTCAGTGACAGGGTTCAACTCCGTTTTTTGCCAGGGTTTATACCCAAGGTACCCTCTTTGGCAAACCTGAACCAGCTCATTTCGTTACCAACCTTTGTACCGGAGCCTTCCTCCCCGGAGGAAGTTAGACTGCACTCCTTAGGCCTGGGCAGATGTCTCCGGATCTACCTCGACCAGACCATGCCTTTTAGGAAGTCAGAACACCTCCTGATCAATCTAGCCGGGACGTTAACTCCGTGTGAACTGGCCCTAAGACTGCACACTTAATGGATCCCTGCAAAGACCATATGGGGCTTTTTTTTTAGGGACAAACTGTGGTTTGTAATGGTACAATTTAATATTACATATAATATACTGGGCCGCTTGAAGAAAAAAAATCAAAATGGGGTTTTGTTTTCACAGCATTCACTGTGCAGCCAAAATGACATGTAACCTATATACAGCAGGTCACCAGAATTACAGCAATACCAAATTTATATAGTTATGTTTATGTTTTACCACCTTAAAAAAATCCTAAACTTTGAAAAAAAAAAAAGAAGCTTTTCTTGAAGTCACCATATTCTATCTATATATATTTATGCATATGGGGCTGTATAAGGTGTCTTTTTGTGGGGACAGCTATCATTTTTATTTATACAATTTTAAGGGAATGACTGATGTTTTGACTGCTTTTAACTTTTTATGGGAGGCGAATAGAGAATAACGGCAGTTTGACCCTTTTGATTTTTTTTTATCACACTGGAAAAATATTTTTATTAGATTATAGTTTGGGCATTTACAGGTGTGGGTATATATAGAACTAATGTAATATAATTAATGTAGTGACACCCGTCACAGCAGTAAGTAGTCTTTAATAGTCAATTCAAAGAGAAATCTTAGCCTATGACTTCCTTCAGAGACTAAAGTACTGCAGCTATTATAACCTACTGCAATACTCAAGACACGTAATGATAGAATGACCTTATGCCCAAATTATTTCTGCATGATTTATTCTATTAGCCAGTTATTATCTACTTGACACATACATAATATATTGAGTTAATTGAGAAAAATGAACTTTTGATAGCCAGAAATGTACTTTTGAAATATCTGATTTTACTTCCTTAGTAAAATACTATTTAGTTATGGCAAAATTTAACTTGATACTGTTCTCCATATAATGGCTACTGAAAACAGCTGATTGACAGGGTTGTCAGGTGCCTGGCACCTGACAATCTATTATCAATAACCTACGTTAAAGGGATTCTATCATTAGAATCCCGTTTTAAGCTAAACCCACGTCAGAATAGCCTTAAGAAAGGATATTCTTCCGCTACCTTTAGATGTATTTTCCATGCCACCGTTCCTTAGATAACCCAGTTTTCATCCATATGCTAATTAGTTTTCTTGCAGCATCAGGAATGGTCCCCAGCACTCAAAAAGCACTTGGGGCATCCCCAGTGCTGCGAGAAAACACTCCAGTGCCACCTTCTTCTTGTTCCTGTTCAGCCACAGAAAAATGGCTGACTGTGCCCACTGTGCATGTTCGTCGGCCATTTACCTGTGACCTCTTCCTGTTTGGCTACAGGAAAATGGCGACGGACATGCGCAGTCGGCGCTTTTTGAAAAAGACGTGACAGGACAAGGAAGAAGAAGCGAAGGAGGCGAACAATAAGAAGGTGGTGCTGGATATTTTTCTCGCAGGACTGGGGACACCCCCAGTGCTGTTTGAGCGCTGTGGACTGCCCCCAGTGCTGCAAGAAAACTAATGGGATTCTAATGATAGAATCCCTTTAAGGATAGGTCATCAATATTATTTGCCAGGAACACCTGACACCACATTTAGCAGCATACCTTTAACTTTTCAGTATAAACTGTCAAGTGTGTGTAAGACAAAAGAAACACTATTTCTGGTCATTACAATGTATATTCTACAGTTTTTATCAATTTCCCATGTGCACAATAGGGTGGAAACTAGTTGGCATACACTATACATAGTATGTAGAGGAGAAATTTTTCAAAAGAGGCTGCTCTCTCACTAAGAAACAACCCCAAGTCCACACAAGACATATATAGAGATTTATGTCCTATATTGCTAACAATAAAATGCTTTGGTTGTGATGAGAATTTCTATTCAGCTCTAGCATTAGCCTAAAGGTACTGTGGGGAAGGTAGCTCGGTAGCAGCAATGGTGGGGATCCAACTAGTCAGAGACCGGGACACAAAATTGTAGCCAACAGGTTTATTTAAAGGGATCCTATCACTCAGACATGATTTTTTTTTTAAGTACCACGTCAGAATAGCCTTAAGAAAGGCTATTCGTCTCCTACCTTTCGTTGTATTCTCTGCACCGCTGTTCACCTACAATATCGGTTCTTGTTGGTATGCTAATGAGTTATCTCGCAGCACTGGGGGCGGTTCTCAGCTCTCAGTCAGCACTGGGGGTGTACCCAATGCTGAGAGAGAACTCTCTCTAGCGCCGCCTCCTCTTCTTCAGCAGCGTCATCTTCAGCCTCTTCTTCCGGCGGTGGCTTGTAACTTCTACGGACTCAGGCCTTGGGCAAAGCAGACTGCGCATGCCCACAGGCCACAATGACGCTGCTGAAGAAGAGGAGGCGGCACTGGAGAGAGTTCTCTCTCAGCATTGGGGACACCCCCAGTGCTGTCTGAGTGCTGGGGACCGCCCCCAGTGCTGCAAGAGAGCTCATTAGCATACCAACAAAAACCGGGATTGTAGGTGAACGACGGCGCAGAGAAGACAACGAAAGGTAGGAGGCTATTCCGATGTGTTACTTAGAAAAAAATCATGTCTGAGTGATAGGATCCCTTTTAAAAAAAAAAAAAAAAACAGCTAAATAAATATACTGTACCTTCACATCAGGCACAAAAATGAGCAATATAAAATACAACCTTAACTTCATGCAAAACAGTGTGAAACAAAATCCTGATCGTCTGAGCGCTAACTAAACAATTATTACTAACTGTACATGTGGCTTACTACCAGCCACATGAATCAACACAAAAAAACACAATACTGTCTCAGCAGACTCACAGTATCAGGACAGACCAAGTCACTTCCTCTCGCTCCCAGGATCTGCCCTGAAGCGCAGGCTCTGCAGCCTTTTACGGCCCAATAATGAGCCCAGGACCCAAACCTGGACTGCAGCGTATTCAAGACCCACCCTGGACCACACATATGTCAGGAATCTGGGGGAGATATACCGTGCCTCCAACACTGCCTGTCAACTTCTAACAATGTCTATACACATAAATACATATATCCTGACATAGTATCGTCAAATCATATTATTTGAAAGCTGGTTACATGTGGAATGAAAAGAAAACCATTAAGGAGGGGCACGTCTGTATACCATAGCAAGCAATAATTTACAATTTTTATTTTTCAAGTGACCTGATAAAAGAAAAAAAAAATCAAGAATGTTCTAGAAATCATTAAAATGTATTTTGTCTGCTCTAGTTCAATTCCCTGCAGGGTAGGAAACAATTGTCAAGGTATGTTATATCATGAGGACACATGGTGTTGCAAGGTCTTAGAAATGATACAATAAACCCTAGATTAAAACTGCTGAAGAGGTAACAGAATCCAAGAAGAGACATCTGTTAAATGAAATGCCATTTTATTTGACAGATGTTCTATATATCTAAATCCATAACATTAAACAAAGGTGAAACATGCATGTACAATAGCATAGAGCCATGGGAGAAAAAATATTTTGTTTTCTCTTTTTTAATTCTAAAAGTGAACTAATCATTTTTGAGAAGTGGTGAAAGTATGGCAGTATGACTTAATGTACCTGTTGATTTATTCTACATGTAATATATAGGGAGACACTGCAAGGTGCTCATGTGTTAATCTGCTAAAAACAGCTAGCTTTGAAAGGTTTTTTTTTTTTTCACCACAGTCACCACTACTACTTTACTATTGTGTGTGTACAACTAGAATTGCATATTTGCATGCAGTGCGTTTGTGCATACAGAAACGCTTAAAATATTTTGTTCAGGTTTACAACAATGCTCTGCCTCCTTCACACTGTGTATCAATCACACACCAGACCAGACCAGAGTGGAAAAAAAACAAAACATTAAATTCCTATTTCTAAATGTGTTTTTTTAAGATTATATCAGGCTAGACTGTGTTGGTTGAATACACCCAAAAAAACCCCACCAAAATAACAAAAACTATTTTAATTGCATTAGCAAAGGATGCACTACTATAAGTAGCACGGCTGCTACTAATACTTCACTATTGTGTGTGACGTACATCTAGAAAAACATTTTTTAAAAAACAAAACATATGTGCACACAGTGTACTTGCACATGCAGAGAAAGGAAGAAAATATTCTGTTCCGGTCTACAATCCTAGAAAGAATGTGTTATGTGTCTAGAGAACAGAAGACATCCTTCTATTACATGTAATTCACAGACTGGAGAAAAGCTCCAATTGGGAAGCAATAAAACAATAATGTGATAAAACTTCACTTTTATTATAAAATCTTTTAAAAAATGTCCATAAATCGACAGTGAGTGCTTAATTATGTCTCCACAGACGTAATTGGAGATGTAATTGAGCACTCACTATCGATTTACGGACATTTTTTTTAAAAACATTTATAATAAAAGTGAAGTTTTATTACTCTATTGTATTAGTGCTTCCCAATTGGAGCTTTTCTCCAGTCTGTGAATTCCTTATAACACATTGGGCGCTACATGATTAGTTATATTCTCAATGATTCTTCTATTACAAGTACTGTCAGACAATATAGAGTATTGCCTGGCAATGAAAACCTGTCCTGTCTATCTTTGTGTGTCTATATTCTATTCTATCACTGCACTACAAATCTGCCTGTATTGCTTGATTCTCTCTAAGTACTCCAATAACTATAGTTCAGGTTTCAATTCTGACTTGTGCGGTCTATAACTAATAGGATAGCATTAGCTGTGAGATGCATTGAGATAGATGAGTGGGCATATCTACCATTACAGCAAATGAAGACTAGTCACTAGAGTTGAGCGAGTACTGTTCGGATCAGCCGATCTGAACAGCACGCATGCATTGAAATCAATGCACGCAGCCGGTACGCGGCGGGTTAAGCGGCCGGCTGCCGTCAAACCGGAAGCACCAGGTGCTTCCATTCATTTCAATGCATGCGTGCTGTTCGGATCTCTGATCTGAACAGTACTCGCTCAACTCTACTAGTCACAAGTGTACAAGCTTATATAGTGTATATGACATCAGCACTGTAAGGTCCACCTACCACTGTCTATTGGATGAGAGACTGTCAGATGTCACTATTATGTGATGTGAGCGTCATTTGTTTAATCTGTATTTCCTGGTCTAACATGTGGCAGCACCCATATTCTTGTATCGCAGCCATTTTTGTTCATCGGAAGTAAATTGCCATTGATTTAGTTCTGTTAATAACTGAACAATTTGGAATATTCGGTATGAACCTCACTTGTTAAGATCTTTCGCTGCTTTCACATACCAGCTGTTACAGAAGCACTAGACATCACTTGGAATAGAAAGCTGCAGAGGGGTCAGACACGGGAAACTTTAGGATGCGGGGAGTTGAAGATGGATGACAGCAAGCTAGGATTTTGTTAATAAAACTGTTATTCACAGACAGCAAAATGCTTACAGACTGCTCTCGTAGACTGCTTTTCCTCTTGCACTTTATCTGCTTTTTTGTATCTATTTGCACTCCAATGTTACTTGTTTTAATTCTTTAGCTTACTTGTATAATGCCATCACATTCCACAGACATTGTCAGTCACTGCCCCATATAGGATTCACAATCTACATTCCCTATCACTATGTCTTTGGGAGGAAACCCATGCAAATATGGGGAGAACAAACAAACTCATTGCAGGATTCAATCCCAGGACTCCAGCGCTGCAAGTCTGCAGATCCAACCACTGAACCATCATGCTGATGCAGTGTTAGTTAAACTTCTATATTATGATCACTTTTTTCAGGTATTTGTTTGCAACTATATAGCAGCACACTATCAGCAATGGATGAGGGGGGGCTGCTCTTTATTCTAAATGCCCCTAGTTGATAAACAAATGTAAACTGTGTATCAGCCATAATTTGATAATGAACAGCGGAAAAAATGATAGTACATCATATAATCACTGATGGAGACGATAGGGAATACAGAGACTTAAACCGGGATTTTGTTGAATGGTGCCAGCAGAACCAGCTCAGGATTAATGCTGGGAAGCCGAAGGAGATGGTGGTGGACTTTAGTATACGGAGAGGTGCTCCGACCCCGGTGGAGATCCAAGGAACATGTATTGAGATAGTCAGGACCTATAAGTATCTGGGCGTGCTCCTCAATAATAAACTAGACTGGGCTGATCACCTGGAGGCGCTGCACAGAAAGGGCCACAGCAGACTCTACCTGCTCAGGAGGCTGAGGGCCTTCGGAGTCCAGGGGACACTTCTTAGGGCCTTCTTCAACTCTGTGGTTGCCTCAGCCATCTTTTTCGGTGTGACCTGCTGGGTGAGCAGTATATCAACCAGGGACAGAAATAGACTTGATAGGCTGATCAGGAGGGCCAGCTCTGTCCTGGGGAGCCCCTTGGACCCAGTACAGGTGGTGGGTGACAGAAGGATACTGTCTGTGGTGACCTCCATGCGGGAGAACAAATCCCACCCCATGTATGGGACCTTGATGGGACTTGGCAGCACTGTAAGTGACCGTCTGCTTCATCCCAAGTGTGAGAAGGAACGCTATCGCAGGTCCTTCCTTCCAACCGCAACCAGGCTGTATAATCTACATCAGACCAAACGAAGATCACTCCGCACAGAGAACTAATGATTATGACGATGACCATGAGGTCTTCCTCTTCCGTTTTTCCTTAGCTGCCATGGACTCCTAGTATATCTTCTCTTCTCAGCTTATGTGTGTCTACGTCTGTAATATATTACTCTGTATTATCCTGTACCTGTATTACTATGCTGCTGTAACATGCTGAAATTTCCCCAATGTGGGACTATTAAAGGATTATCTAATCTTATCTTATCTTATAAGAAGGGATATGAAGTGATGGAAAAGACTGCCCAGAAAGACCATGCACATACTTGAAATTTTGTGTCGTCCAGTTTTGTGCAGTATCACAAGTTAGGTGTAAACTCCTGGCTGATGAATTTCCACCTGGCTACAAACACTACTACTATGTTATACTCTTACACAAAGGGAGTGTTCACACTACCGTTGGTGTCCGACAGCTAGTTTCCGATGCTAATGTTCGCGCAAAATCTTGTGCGGACATTAGCATCGTACACTAGCTGTCTCCGTTACATTTTGCATTGATTTAAATGGACATCGGGTGCGTTCTTTTACTGTCCGTGGGTGTCCTTAACTGTTCGTTCACAAAGATGTCCGGTTTTTCAAGCGGACAGCAAAATCCTACTACTGAACAGCTGAACTACTACATTAGTTTTACAAAGTTACCTGTACAAAGCTGTACAAATAAAGAAGGATTATACTATAGGTAAGTTTTATGACAAAGTACAAAAAGAATACGGCTAAACAGAGTATACATTGCCAAAGCATAACTCCCCAAGCACCAGCAGATAGCAAGATCCTGCTTGCAAATTGGCTCCAGATAAGAAGAGGCAGGAAGTTTTAGCCATTGACTCCCTTGTCATTTATTTATCTGATATCTGTATAATGTAACAATTATAGAAATCTTTCTTCACTGTACAAATCTGTTAGAATAGGAAATGCTTTAGTACACTAGAACACTTGTTTGATACCCTGTGGAGATTGAAAATAGTCTTGTCATATTGCTGAAACAATTCTATCACAGTACAGTTACTGCCAATAAAAGCTATAACTTTTTTAATAGAATCAGAAATCTATTGGAGTGGAAACCATGTGTTGAAACATTTTAGAAAGAAAAGACTGTAATGTAGTGATTGTGAAAATGTGGAAAGTGGCCAGTACTGTAGATGGTTCTACAAGTTGTGACTTCTAAAGTAAATCACACCGTACAATTGTTGACTGATAGAGATGAGTGAACAGTAAAATGTTCGAGGTTCGATATTCGTTTCGAGTAGCCCCTCAATATTCGACTACTCGAATCGAATATCAAATCCTATTATAGTCTGGGGGGGGGGGGGGAAATGCTCGTTTCAGGGGTAGGCACTGAAATGACTCTCTTCAGCTAAAGAGGTGCTCAATCTCTCTATATAGATATCCAATAGAACAATAATAGTAAGGTAGATAAAGGTAACTGATTGATACAGCATATGGAAAAGCAAATGAATTAGGAAGAATAATTGAGAAACAAGAGTAAAACAAGGAGAAAAAATAACAAATAATTGACTTTTTCATTTAAATATAGCCCAATGGCCTCACATAAAAGGTCTGCAATAAGAAAAAATTGGATATTGATGGAAAAAAACTCAATCTTAGCCCCTTCCCGGCATCCGCTGGAATAGTATTGTGGATGTAGGGTATTTAAATATGGTCCGAGACCAAAAGCTAATGCCCGTAGTCAGTGTCCATACTGATCGAGGGCATTAACCCACTCCCTGGCACCTAGGTTAAAGATATATATAAAAAATCAAAAATATTAAAAATTCTAATCACCCCCTTTCTAAAATGTCACTTTCGGAAAGAATTAAAAGAAAGTTCTGAAAAAACCTTTGATAACTTTTAGATAGAATAAAAAATCGTGTAGTTAGAAGTCGTCTAGTCTCTTCAAAGCCAAATTGGATGCAAAAAAACAATACCAATAAGTAATTATACCTGTCATAGTTATATTTACTGCAATTATAACATACAGTAAAAGCCACACATTTAAAAATGGGAGGGGTAGGACATAATATAAAGCAGTTTCTAAATTGTAAAATGACATTTGTTATATATGTGGTTCTCTGCTCAAGTCAATTTCATCTGGAGAAAGATCACATAGTTTGATCTGTCATGTGAAAGATGTACACAGTGGCAATGCAGAGATTTTATGCTTTGTGGTGTAGAACATATTCAGATGCAACATGATGGAGACAGGCACACACTGTTATTGCAGAAGGATAAAGGAACATGAGACTACCATTATTTTATAGACAATCATCTTGGCTATCTCATACATAAATTTGTCTTGGAAGTATTTAGCATATGATTAATTATGCAGATTCTTGTCATGTAACTGCATTGTTACTGTTTTTCTCCTGGTGACCTACTGATCTATAAATCTTTTTCTTCTTGTATACTACAAATTACAGCCTGTTCTCACATTTCTTAATAGCTCAGTGTGTTATTAGGTTGATTCCCAAGTAAAAAGGTCACTTTAAACCGAGGATCAGCCATGAAAAAGATTTCTGAAGAAAAGAGAACCAGCATCATCAAGCAAATCGATAGTGGTCTCTTGTTCAAGAAAATTGCCAAACTACGTCATATGAGTGCCATGACAGTTGGAATAATATGAAATGAAGTCCATCCATCCATTCAAACGGTTGAAGCCCATGCAAAATATCAGAGTCAACAACTAAACTCATCAAAAGGTCTATCAGTTCTGAAACAACAAACATGAGAGTGGTGGTGGCTTGTATATTTCATAATAGTGAGATCACAAATGTCCATGCATGCACCGTTGGATGTAATTTTGGAACGGTCTACATCACCAGCCGCACATAAAAGGCTTCCGAATTAATATCTTTCTGTAATATAGTCACTATCACTTGTATCCTGTGTCATTGGTTGTGGATTGTAATAAGCTCTCTAATCTAGTGAACCTACTAGTAGTATATCCAGTGCCCCCTGTAACTAATAATCCCCTTCCCTTTTTACAAAATTAAAAACCTCTGTTAACAGTCTAATGTAGTGACATAATTTTGGCACCAGTCCTGCCAGTCCATTGTTGCTTTCTAATGACTGTTCCTGCCACAAGTGATCAATCAGTGGCCTCAACGAAGGTCACCGGATGTCTCTACCTGTGAAGGGATCCGGGACATCACAGCCAGTGAGCAGTTTCACTTTGAGAAGACAGCCCAACAGAAGGACACTGGTGCACCGGGACAAGTGACTATGATTTTTTTTGTCTGCCTCGGCCTATTTTAAAAATATTTATTTGGCCCTGAAAACCCCTTTAATAATTTCTTGTTAGAAGCTTGTATGAGTAATAATCATACTATTTCATTAACCTACTTGGGTTAACCAATTAATTTTTCTTACCAAATATTGGAAAACAATTAGATATATATGCTGGCCAGCGAGAAGCCACCTCTCAACATTTATTAACATTAAATGAATCTTTTGGCCTATACCAGCAACTACTGACCCAAGCCTGAGCTTTCTAATGGCAAATCCTGCCCTCTCTTTCATGATGCAACTGGAAGAAGTAAAATGTCAAAACGACACAGCCTGTCCATGATGGAGCTCAATAATATATTTTTAGCTAAAGTAATCTTTAATGTGTTGACAAATAGTCACATAGTCAGTACATAAAACCCAGACACATTTCTCAGGGTTCGCTAAAGAAA
The DNA here is from genome assembly GCF_031893055.1 of Leptodactylus fuscus. Lineage (NCBI taxonomy): Eukaryota > Metazoa > Chordata > Amphibia > Anura > Leptodactylidae > Leptodactylus > Leptodactylus fuscus. The sequence goes on from NC_134265.1 coordinate 255,244,065, forward strand.
TTAAAGCATTTTGATTTAAAAAAAAAAAAAAAAGAAAAAAAAAAAGAAAGATTGGTTTAACCTCTTAGGATCAGGCTTGCAAAAATAAAAAATCATCCCCTTAACAAAAGTATTCATAGACGTAATAATAAACACACATGTGAAACTTGACATTTCATCTAGCAAATAACACAAGTGACTATGGATGTGAGTTCAGCTGCAGATTTGCTCCCACTGAGCATTGAATAAGATTTCTTACTGGACTCATAGTGAGATGAAAGCATACAGCCTCTGCCAGATAGGCCCACCTGTGCTCTCTGTAGCATGCCTCATTTAATCCATCTAAAGAAAAAAGACGTTTTCTTCAGTGATTAAAAGTATTTTTATATATCTTTATTGCTTAAGCAGTTCCTAGGAATGTCTAGGTATACTCTACTAGGCTCATGTGTAAACTTGACTTTGACAGAAGATTATCAAAATAAAATAATCTACAGTATACCACACTAAAAATAGTTGGCATATTACTTTAAGGGGTTAACTACATTGGTACAATTAAAAGCACACCGTAAACCTTCAACCAGCTCTGTCAACAGAAAAAAATATGTGTTATGCCTGTCAGAAGACAGGGATGAGAAAAAAAAATTCCCTAAATAATTTTTAATATGTAAAATTAGTAATGTACTAAAAAACAATATAAAACAGATATTACCATAACTGTAATAATATTGTGAACTGAAAAGAATTAAAAATTTAAATATACACTACCATAATTGAGGTTTTCTTTATATTCCCACACAAAATGTTAATAGAATGTACTCAATAAGTTATTGGTACCCCAAAATGCTGTAATTCAAAATGCAGGGGGCATTCACATTGAGTTTTGTGGTGCTGTTTTTGCCACAAAACTCATGTAAAGAAGAAGCGCTGTAAAACAGAATCCCAATGAGTTCAATGGGTTCCATCTTACACGCGTAAGACATTGAACTCAATGGGTAAAAAAAAAGCCTCCCATTGAGTTCAATGTGTAGCCCACATAAGACGGAACCCATTGAACTCAATGGGATTTTGTTTTACAGTGCTTCTTCTTTACACGAGTTTTGTGCAAAATCAGCATCACAAAACTCTGTGTGAATGCCCCCTCATCCTGAAAAAAAAAAAAAAAAAACTAAACAAAAAACAAGCCCTCATATGGCTGACTTAGAGACTCTGCAAATATGACATTCAAAAACAAAATTATGTAAATCTGTGCATGAAAAGTCAAATGCAGTCCTTGGTACTTTGTACCTTGCTGTGTGCCCAAATAGCAGTTTAAGCCCATCTGTATCACACTTGTACACAGAATAACATACTTAATGTCATATCAGCAGTGAGCATAAATTGCTATTTGGGAACACAGCAGAGCAAAGAAGGAAAAGAGCACTATTTGGCTTTTGGAGCATAGATTTAGACAATCTGGTTTATGGACATCGAGCTACTTGTGAGGATTACCTGAAATGCTAGAAAAGTGGAATCCCTTGACATGTGTAATTTTACATACCAAGTGTTGTTTTAATTATTTTCCAGAAAAGAATGCATTGTGAAAACTGAAAAATTGCTATTTTTCCATAAATACGGCAATTCAGTGCTCAGTATGTTGTACCTAGCTTGTGTCAGAGATGAAAACTCCAAAAACTGCTTACCAAGGATACCCACTTAACAATTTTTTGAAGTGTTTGCCCTGCTGACACACACTGGGTAAAATTGGTCTTTCATTTCTGGAAACAAAATGAATGCAACACTGAACAGAGATGCTAGGTATGACCCATACTAACTTCCTTGGAGTCTGAAGTTTACAACATGCAGTAATTTCTTGGCAAATTTTGCTCTACTAGTACCTCCATGGCTCTGCAAAAAACAGTTGAAAAAACAATTCCTCTAAGTCAGTAGTTCTCAACCTGTGGGTCGAAAGACCCTTTAATAGGGAACGTCCAAGACTATCTTAAAATATATATTTTCGATGGTCTTAGGAATCAAGACAATGCTCCTCCGTTCATCTCCAGACAGGTCCATCCACCAGTGTCAGCTTTAGGGGGGCAGACTGGACAATTTTAACCTGACGCTCCGGATCCCGGGAGCTTCATTGCTGTATTGGCATGCTGTTCATGCTGATGCTGTTTAATTCTATGACAGAGCAGGGAGCTGAAATGTCCCTGCTCTGCCATAGAAGACCGCTGGTAGTGCACATGACATCGCAGTATAGGTGGTGAGTTGATGTCACTGCATTGCGCCACTGTTACAGGGGGAATCTTCGGGTGCGCTGCTCATCATGGGGGCATGGTAAGATGAGTACAAGATTTATTATTTTCAGGTAAGAGTAAGATATCACATGCTAAGGGGATAAACTATTATTTATAGGGGTCTAATATTTATAGTATAGTAATATAAGGGGGCTAGTATTTATAATGGAGGAACTATTACACATAAGGGGCACTATTATACCCATGCTACACCATGCTTCAAGACAAAATTTCATTTATTTGTAATTAGAAATAAATATGGAAATATATAATTACATATTGCTTTTGTGATTAATAACTATGCTTAATTATGTTTTATTTGTATCAATGAAAATGCATATCATATATTTACATTACAATTCATAACAGTAGCAAAACAAAAATAATTTTATTTCACCACAAGATGAGAAACTGCATTAAAGGGTTCAGGGATTAATAATGCTGAGAGCAGTGGCGTAACTAGGAATGGCGGGGCCCCGTGGCGAACTTTTGACATGCGCCCCCCCCAACCGACACCGACATCGAAGACCTCGACAGACCCTCTCCTCAACACTCTATTATTTCCCTTAGTGACCCCTGCACACAGTATTATGCTCCATAGTGTCCCCTGCACACAGTATTATCCCCCATAGTGTCCCCTGTACACAGTATTATGTCCCTTACTGGCCCCTGCACACAGTATCATCCCCAATAGTGTCCCCTGCACACAGTATTATAGCCCATAGTGGCCCCTGCACACAGTATTATGTCCCTTACTGGCCCCTGCACACAGTAGTATGTCCCTTACTGGCCCCTCCACACAGTATTATGTCCCTTACTGGCCCCTACACACAGTATCATCCCCAATAGTGTCCCCTGCACACAGTATTATGTCCCTTACTGGCCCCTGCATACAGTATTATGTCCCTTACTGCCCCCTGCACACAGTATTATGTCCCTTACTGGCCCCTGCACACAGTATTATGTCCCTTACTGGCCCCTGCACACAGTATTATATCCCATAGTGGCCCCTGCACACAGTATTATACCCCATAGTGGCCCCTGCACACAGTATCATCCCCAATAGTGTCCCCTGCACACAGTATTATACCCCATAGTGGACACCCATAAACAATTATTATACTCTGTGGTCTTTTCAGACCCCAGAGTATAATAATCGGAGACCCAGGGGAATAAAAACATAAAAAAATTAATGTTTCTTACCTGTCCCCGACTCCTACGCTGTCTTCTCCGCTGCCGTCCTTCTGAAATGATGTCAGAGATGTGACATCACTTTTATTATTGTGTATACTAGTATTAGTGTGATTAACAAACAACCAATATCAAAGGTCTTTTGAAGTAAACCTTCTCTATAGCCTGCTAGAGAATAAGGGTAATCCCTACAAAAATAATAATTTAACCCTGAGACTAAATGGACCAGCCCCCTAAAAAACAAGGGATGCCATAAATTAAGGAAAGAAGGTTTATAAAGTCAGCTCAATTAAGACTAAGACCATTAATCCAAGACTTCCTATCAAATGGTAGAGAGAAACTGAGGATTATTGCTGAGGGGACAATGCTATACACAGCATATTTCAGTAGTCATCCACTATCACCTGCAGCTCTCCTAAGTATTGTGACTCTAAACCTTGCCTCCTGATCTGAGAAATAACCGCCTGGTGCATTTCAACAGCTGGCCAAAAGAGTTTTATGCCAACTGTCTCATCTGAGGTGTTATTGTGGAGTAATCTGCCCCTTCGATAGTTAATCTTAGTATAGGCTGGTGCAGACCCTTCTGCTCCCCCATTAGCACTCTGCAAGGAATATATCCAGGGGCACAGTGAATATTTTTTAACCCCAAGTGTTGCATTAATTTATTTTCCAGAAATGAATGCGCATCTGAGGGTCAAAAGTGAAAATGGCATTTTGAGAAATGCCTAATTTCAGTGAGTGATATTTTGTGTTCAGCATGTGTCAGAAATTAAGACACCAAAGGCTGTTGTGTCCACTATAATTGCTTAACAAGTTTTGGAGTGTGTGTATCTGCTGACAGAAGCTGGGCGCAACATATCGGGAAGTATAATTTCACTTTTCATTATCAGTAGTGCATTCATTTCTGGGAACTAAAGTAATGCAACACTCAAGGGTTAAAGATGCGAACAATGTTGCTTGATAAATCCCTTGAGGGGGTTAATTTACAAAATGGGGTCACATGTCTGTGGATTCCACTTTGTGGAGCCAGTGGATTCCAGGCTTTGTGAAAGTGACAGAAAGTCCAAAAACCAAACTGTGCTCCAAAACCAAAATAGTGCTCCTTCCCTCCTGTGTTGACTGTGCCCAAGCAGTAATTTCTACCCACATATGCAAGGGTGCATGTTTCATAAGGCGCCCTGAGGAAATGACTTCAGGCCACGCCTCATGGAATTAACTGGGAGGCATTTTTTTAACCAGCGTAACTAGGCAGTTACGTCACAATGCTGAAGAATGTCAGGACGCTACATACAGTGTTCCAGTGTATTTCAGCATTGGTTATAGCGCACCCTGGAGGCAGCAGCAGAGGGTGGCAAGGACAAGAGCATAGACAGGTGAGTAAATATTATTGTTTGGTACTCTGTGTGAGGGTGGAGGGGAAAAGGGGGCCCTGAACTTAGTGGTGGGGTATGTGTAAAAAAGGGGTGTGCATGTAGGTTTTTAAAAAAAATGGTCATATATTGTGTGGGGAATATAAAAGCAGGTCATTAAACTGTGTGAGAGCCAGAAAAAGGGGTGAGATATTGTGTGGGAACAATAAAATAGGATCATATACTTTGGGGGGGGGGGGCAAAAACGGGTCATCTACTGTGGGGAAGCCATAAAAAGGGGTCACATACTGTGAGTGGGGTCATAAGAAAGGGGTGATATACTTTGGGGTGGGCATAAGAAAAGGGTTAAATACTGTGGTGGACCATAAGAAGTTGAGTCATATACATTGGGGGCAAAAAAGGGTGGGCCATATATCATGTTTGGGGGCAAAAAAAGGGATTCATATACTATTTTGGGGGCTAAAAAATAGGGAGTCATGTATCATTTTGGGGAGCCAAAAAACGGGATCATGTATCATGCGATGGGCAGAAAAAAAGATTATATACCATGTGGAGCCAAATAAACAGATTTTTTGATTTGCCAAATTTGGGGGAGTGTGTCCTAATCAGGTGGGTCCCATATCAGGGTCAGCATGAGCATCTCCAAGCTCCTAAGAGGGCTCACTTGGCTGCCGGGAGCTGACAGATACTACTGCAGATTTTTCTTTTTTTTTTTTTTTCTAATAAATAGGCCACTACCTGCTGGAGTCACTCCAACAAATAATGGGCCCTATTTACTTACCTATGCCTGCTCCTGGCCGTGACCGCCTTTGCTTCCATTTCAGCCATCCAGGGGGCCCCAGTCTTCCCATATCAAGTTGCTGATACTGGACAGGATTTCACTGACAGCAACATGATATGGGATGCACAGGGCCCCCTGGAGGGCTAAAATGGAAGTGAAGGCAGCTGTGGGAAGGAGTGGGGACTAGTAAGTAGGGCCCATGGCAAGAGTATTTGATGGATGACTGTAGTGAGATTAATCTCACGAGGATTGCCTGACAGTTCCATTCAGACCGAATATATCCAAACCGAAACTGCTATCATTATACTCTGGGGTCTGTGCTTCCCGAGCATCATTTACATATCTGCAGAGAACACAATATATTTTAAAAACAGCTATGAGCAGGAGAGCAGAAAAGTTAGGACATGAATAAATAAAGAATATTCCAATGTGTGTTTACTTAAAAAACAAAAAAATTAATTATAGACTTCTTTTAAGGTAGTTTTAGGCTGTGTCCTTAAAGGAGCTCTATCATTGGGAAAAGTCATTTTTAGATAAGCACATCCTTGCATAGTTTTTAGAAAGGCTATTTCACATGTACCTTTTGTATGTAAATCGCATCTTAGGATTTTGAATAAGTCTGTTTTTATTCATATGCTAATTAGCTTCCACCATGCACCGGAAGTGTCTCTGTGCAATGTATGCTCTATGTGAATGTACAGCAGAGATGAGTCATTTTCTATACATACACATAGAGCAGACAGTGCACAGAGACACTTCCGATGCACGGTGGAAGCTAATTAGCATATGAATAAAAACAGACTTATTCAAAATCCTCTGATGTGATTTACATACAAAAGGTAGGTGTGAAATAGCCTTTCTAAAGCCTATGCAAGGATGTGCTTATCTAAAAATGACTTTTCCCAATGATAGAGCCCATATAAAGGGGTTAAAAATTTTAAACAAATGTAATATAACTAAAGTTTACCACTAACATGATTAAGAATGTTTAATGAGAAAACAAAACTGAATCAATATCACTTGGGTAAGTTAAAGTGTCCCAAAGTTATTACCTTGCTTTGAGAAATGGGGCTGTGTCCTTATAGAGTTCTTAAGCTGTGTCTTTAAGGGGTTAATATCTTATTTTATACACCTTAAGGTGGAGACACACATGCTATAATTGCAGCAGGTTACTAACCAACTGTGATCTATAGTAGCAGCAAGATAGAAGAGATTTAATCAAAATGTTATCCACAGGTTGCAACTAAAACCCAAAGCATGAAGTGACTTCCACTGTGAGTTTAAAGAGATTCTACCGCTACCCCCAAATATATCCACCTGCCACCACTGTATTACAAAGATAAAAAACATACTTTTGTTTTGTATGTCATAGTTGATTTGGAGCAAAAGGGTTAAAAGTGAAATAGTTAAAGTGAAAGATTTATTGATTTGTAAGGCTGTAATACAGTACTTTAGCTCTGAATAACTGGATGTGTCACAGTAATGAGTAGCACATATTAATATGTATATGAAGCCTTGATGAGAAAACCATTTTTCCATACAACATTACATGCTAAGCTCTATGATGGCATGTTTTTTTTTGTTTTTTTTTTGTGCCATTCACTGGTTGGATACAATAACATGATACATTTGTGTAGTTTTCTTAAGTTTTACTACTTTTGCAAAATATCAACTAGAGATAGGAAAATCAGTTTGTAACCAATCAGATTGGACTAGAATATTCTTTGTAGGCAGGCCGTAGCCATTCCACACGCAGCATATGGTGGGCAACATCACATTATCATTAATTTTTATCACCATCTGTCTCTTCTTCTCCATGCAATCTGCACCTAGTCATCTGGCTGGTCTGCAAGTTTAAGTCCTGCCTTGCCAAGTTACTGGCTGTACAGTCGCTGTCATGATACTTAGTGGAATCCACTGCATTTTGCCAACTGATGGCAGCATATAGTGTCTATGGAGAACACCTGACCATCATTATTTCTGGAGGAAAGTTGTCTCTGCTTGATTTTTACTAGTATTATTACGAGAACGGATTGAATTCATAGAGGATCTCCCAGAAACCTACTCATTAATATTCTCTAGAGTTCAGTAAATACTATTAAACTCGCAGCCAGGTGAAATAATCTATTCATAGGGTTACTTATGGATGAGTTGACATGTCAGGGAAAGATATTTCATGAACTGAATTTCTACAATGGTGTCATCCTATTACATTACCACACTCTAATTCACTGAGCTCTTTAGAATGACCTAGGCTGAATGCATAACTACACTGATGAGCAAAAGGGTAACAATTAGAGATGAGCGAACAGTAAAATATTCAATATTTGTTTCAAATAGCCCCTCAATATTCGACTATTCGAACGAATATCGAACCCAATTATAGTCTATGGGGAAAAAATGCTCGTTTCAGGGGATCCCACTCTTCGACTCAGGAGAGTCACCAAGTCCACTATGACACCCCAGGAAATGATGCCAACACCCTGGAATGCAATTGGGACAGCAGGGGAAGCATGCCTGGGGGCATCTAACATGCACAAATCACTGTATTATGTCGAGATCCCTGTCCGCTTGCGATATGCGTGAGCTGACTTTTTCCCATAGGAATGCATTGACCAGTATTGTTTGGCCGAATGCCATACAGAGTACAGCATTCGGCCAATCAACGCTGGTTCTGCTGTAGGCTCATCTGTGAGGAGGCGGAGCCTAAGATCAGACCAGAATGGAGACTGCTGTGGACCGATCTTAGACTCCGCCTCCTCCAGCAAAATCAGCGTTGATTGGCCGAATACTGTACTCTGTATGGCATTCGGCCAAACAATGCTGGTTAATGCATTCCTATGGGAAAAAGTCAGCTCGCGCATATCGCAAGCTGACAGGGATCCCGACCAGTTAGAGCCCCGAAGAGCTGGGTGAGTAACATTCCCACCTAAATAAAGGTAATCCCTAGCTAACCCTGCCTGTACATCTATCCCTGTCTCATAGTCACATAGTTCACAGTCTCAAATTAACCGAATGTTAAATCCACCATTCGTATAAATTGGAGGTCACCTGATTTAACCAGCCAATTACTTTTTCTGATTTTTTTTCGATGCCTCTGTTGTCGTTCCTGTCCCACCTCCCCTGCGCAGTTATTGGTGCAAAAAAGCACCAGGAATCAAATACCTCGAACGGCCTGATATTCAATCGAATATCTATTTGATCGAACAGTGTTCGCTCATCTCTAGTAACAATGTTTTGAACTCTTGACTTTCAGGCCACATATTGAAAATGCAGCATTTGTCCACGGTGGAAATACCAAGGCAAAAAAACCACTGCACTTTAGGCTTTCCTGATGCATGCAGTTATCCACTAAGTGTGGATGGGATTCACTAGAATCTCATCCAATTTGCAGTGACTGTAAAACGCTGCTCCATTATTTACCATCCAATACAGCTTTCAACGTGAGACTACCATCATTTTATAGGCAATCATCTTGGCTATCTCATACATAAATCTGCTGAAGTGCCAAAGGTTGCCTACCCCCACACTAGTTTTTTCTCCCCTCCTTTTATCTGCACCCTATCCTGTTTATTTCCAGTCATTTTGTTATGCATATAGACAATGTTTAATTATTAGCAAAAAAAAAAATCACAGAAATCACAGAAATATAAGAGATTATTTTTTTTATATTTGTGGAGGATGCAGTACCACTGTATATATAATCACAATAGTGATAGCAGGATAAATAAAGTGATATACCTAAAACAACCAGTGGGCAACAAATGTTTTGCGTTCAAATGCTTCTTTTGGCCCAAGTTTGTGGGCATAGTATAAACTACTGGGCGTATGTATATATAAATATGTGCATTTGCTCATACAGAGAAATACTTAAAATATTTTGTTTAGAATGACAACAACAACACTCCATCCCAATGCGTATGGTCAGTTACCAGAGTAGAAAAATAAAATCATGAAATTACAATATGATTTTTTTTTTAAGATTGATGCAATTTAGACTGTATATTTGGTGAACACAACAAAAAAAATGCTGACATAACTTTCTTTTTATTACATTAGAGGAGGATGCACTACAACTACTGTGAGTATATATGTATATATATATATATATATATATATATATATATATATATATATATATATATATATGGGTACATACAAATAAATGCTTAAAATACTGTGTTCAGGTTAACAACAATGCTCCTTCACACTGTGTATGTGTCAGTCACCAGATCCGACCGGAGCGGAAAAAAAACCCTATTAAATTACCTTTTTTTTTTTTTTTTTTTTTTTTAGACTAAAGCACACTAGACTGTACATGAAGTTTCATACATAGACTCATCATAATTTATTTAATAAGAAAATACATTATGTCTGATTTTTTTTTTTAAAGCCAGGTAAGATTCTTTGGAAACACTAGAAATCCATTTTAATGCTTTCAGTACAAGAATGAGAATAATTACTTGTTGCATGGATTAAGACAACATTATAATCTGGCTATTTCAAAAGTTTGTGATTTACCAAGGCTAAAAAAAATCATGTAAGAGAAGATTTAATTTAAAAAATACTTTTTTTTAAACATTGTCTTTCCCACGGGGTTCAGTTTATGGTAGGAGAAGACGTGGGAAATACATTATGATCACAGTACTGAAACAGGATTATCACCCCTACTGTTGTCTTAATGGAATAAATTATTGAATTTTGTTTACGTGCACAGCATAGTTAATTTATCTTCTTTAAAAACGTAAAACTTAGATGGCAGAACTTCAAATAAAACACCCACTGTCTCATACTTCCAAATCACTAGATAAGGATGCTAAAATATGCAGTTCATAAGTTGTTCAAGGGACAAGTGTTATATACAATAGTGCTATATTAGGGGAAATAAGGGAGAAGGAGAAGGAGAAGGAGAAGGAGAAGAAGGAGGAGAAGGAGGAGAAGAAGAAGAAGAGAAATTATACATGCAAATGCTCTTGCCCCCATCCAGTCCACCTTAAACTGTGCTGCTCACTTTATACACCCCTCTCTCCAATCTCCATCGGCCGCTCCCCTCTGCCAATCTTTTCATTGGCTACCTGTTGCCGAGCGAATAGAGTTCAAGTTACTACATCTGACCTAATCTCCCACTACCTGCCCACACGTAACCTCAGATCCTCCAATGACCGCCTACTCCGCTCTGCTCTCATCTGCTCCTCACACAACAGTCTCTAAGGTTTCTCCCGGGCATCCCCCATACTCTGGAACTCCTTACCAAGATACATAAGACTGATCCCCACAATCACAGGCTTCAAGAAGGCCCTGAAGACTCACCTATTCAGGAAGGCCTACAACCCCCAATAATGCTACTGTCACTACACCACCATCTGAGCAGCCTCTCCCCTCACCTTCTGTCTCTATCCCTCTTCCCTCATAGACTGTAAGCCCTTGCGGGCAGGGCCCTCTATCCCACTGTGCCAGTCGGTCACTGTCAGCCTTATATTTGTTTTGTATACTTTGTGTAACTTATGTAAACCCTCCAATGTACAGCCCCATGGAATTAATGGTGCTATATACTGTATATACTCGAGTATAAGCCAAATTTTTCTGCCCAGTTTTTCTGCTGAAAAAGCCCCCCTCGGCTTATACTGGAGTCAGCAAAAAAATAATAATTTTTGTTTTTGTTTTTTTTAGGAGGTGGGGGTGGGGGGGTCGGTCTATGACCAGCCACAATATTAATGTATAGAATCTCCTATAAAATAGTGCAAAAAATAAAAAATAATTTTAAAAAAAAATGTTCTAAATCACTCCTTTCCCTAGAATACATACAAAAGTAGAAAATGACTGTGAAACACATACACATTAGGTATCCCTGTGTCTGAGAGTGCCCGGTCTACTGAATATAGGGTATCTGCAGTGCTCCTGTTCCGTTGGAAAGGGGTTAATAGGAGCACTGCAGATACCCTATATTCAGCCAGACTGAATTCCAAGTGGGGGAAGAAAAAACAGTCCTCAAGCTCAGGGAAGGGGCAGACAGACAATCAAAACACCCCCTCCCCTTCCCCAGCACCCAGCAACTACTGCACCCAAAAACTATGACCATTTTAATTTTTGAAATTGAGTCTTTGCCTAAAGAGGAAACGCATAGGCATAATTTGGTAGTTAGTTATTTAGAGGTGCTAAGCTATATGACTGTGAGCTGTATTCAATAGGTGACCTAGCCTCTGAGACCTCTCTTTCTGCCTGTTGGTGTGGCACAAGGCCAGTAGTCTCAGGGGGGCACATCATTGAGCTATATGCATTGGGTCCCTATTTGGTGTCTTTCAGCTTATATGACATATTGCTCCACCATCTTTTGTGGCTTATGGAGTGAGTTGAGCTTTGTAGGAATAAATAGCCTGCAGTATATCCTTCCCAGTGCTACAGTTTCTCACAAGTATTTGGTTACAACAAATATAAGGTTGCGGTGTGGTTTACATTGACACGTGCATTTTAGTACATTTTTGGCATTTTAATAACTAAATAAAAGTGAGGTTTTATGAAGTCTCCTAATGGGTTTGAGATATTATGCACCATAGTCGCCCCTGCACACAGTATTATGCCCCACTGTGGACACCCATAAACAATTTTTATACTATGGGGAGGATAGCAACATAAAAAAAAAACACTGTCATTTAACTCTCATGGGCTCCGCTACACTCCTCAGTGGTATCGGCCATCTTCAATCACATTCGAGACGTCACATGACCCGGGACGCAGGCCCGGGTCATGTTACATTAGGGACGTCACACAAATAGGCCTGGAGCCTTCCTGGAGCCCAGAGAGGTAAGTAATAGTGTTTTTTATGTTCTCTTACCACTCTTGGGCCTCCGATCATTATGCTCGGGGGCCCGAATATAAAAATAGTGTTTGTGGGGCCCGTGGAGTCACTTACCGTTCCCAGCTCCTGCCAGGATGGGTAAGTAAATAGGGCCTGTTACTGTCTGGAGTAACTCCAGCCAGTAATGGCCTATTAAAAAAAAAAAAAAGCGGTAGTGGCTGTCGCCAGGCCCCTAATTTCTCAGGCCCTGTGGCAGCTGCTACCACTGCTTCCCCAATAGTTACGCCACTGTCTTTAATGAAGCCAGGCATTTGTACATAGACTAAAGATTTTTTTTAGACAACATTAAAATACAGTAATAATTGTGAGTGTACTAAATATATTTTCATAAAACTAAATTTACAGTAAATAGTTAACTTATTTATGTACACCTACCAAATCATTGCCTCTGCTGAAACACTAAAGAAAGTTTCATCTACATATATAGCAACTGTTTAGAGTTGAGCGAGTAGTGAAATATTCGAGATTCGAAATTCATTTCGAGTAGAGCCTCAATATTCGACTACTCGATCGAATATCGAATTCCATTATAGTCTATGGGAAAAAATGCTCGTTTCAGGGGAAACCACTATTCGACTAAAGGAGAGTCACCAAGTCCATGAGTAGCAGGAGGAGAGTGTTAAGAAGGAGCGCTGTGCAGTTAAATCGCACAGACCCCATTATGGGGTCCGTGCGCTTTAACTGCACAGCGCTTGCAGTTGCGCTGATATTCCGTTCGGGGGGTCCTCCTGTGGACTCCTTCCAGACGGGAGGGAAGCGCCAATGTGAACCGGCCCTTACTCGTCCTGCAGAACCAGCATTGATTGTCCGAATGCTATATACTGTACAAAGAGCTGGCAGCTTGCCGTTACGAGGGAACTTACTTTTTCTCATAGGAATACATTGACCAGCATTGATTGGTCAATCTACAGCATTTGGCCAATCATCACTGGTTCTGCTGGAGGCTCATCTGTGAGGAGGCGGAGTCTAAGCTCGGACCACAGCAGTCTCCATTGTGGTCCGATCTTAGACTCTGCCTTATCACAGACGAGCCTTCGGCAGAACCAGTGTTGATTGGCCGAAAGCTGTACACTGGCCAATCAACGCTGGTCAATGCATTCCTATGAGAAAAAGTCAGCTCCCGCATAACCGCAAGCTGCCAGATCTCCCGTCTAGCAAAGACGAGCCTGCTGCAGAATCAGCGTTGATTGGCCGAATGCTATACACTGTATAGCATTCGGCCAATCAACGTTGGTTCTGAATCCAATCTTTACTGCAAATAGTGATAGTATTCGAACGAATACGAGTATTTCGAATACCTTAGTATTCTATCGAATACCTACTCGATCGAATACTACTCGCTCATCTCTACAACTGTTTATGTGGTTTATACATCCCTTTTCAAACTGTGCTTTGCTCAGAGTATAAACAAGAAGGTGTGATGGAATTGGGTGAATTCGTGTGTGGGATAGGGTCCCAATCCGTACTCTATTATATAAAGGATCCCACTCGAAGCAACTTGATTTTCCTTAATCTTTGCGTTTATTTACAACAAAGTGTATACTGCTTGGTGCTAAATAAATAAACGTTTTCGGCCTGACCGACCTTCATCAGACTCAGTAGTTTGTCGTATGATAAATGCTGGACAAGGAAGATGTCCAAAAAGAAGGTGTAAGAACCTTAAGGATTAACCGTAACTGTCAGGCTGTTGGGTATAGATGTCAGGAAATGCGACTGACATAGGCAATGGCTATGCAAATGCTTAGAAGCTGAGGCCCACTAGCTATGGGTGGCAAAGCATGGATGATGCCACCAATGAGATAGGACGTGCAGCCATCAATTCCAACAGATCCCTGTCTTTGGCAACCTGCATCATCCATGCTTTGCCACCCATAGCTAGTGGGCCTCAGCTTCTAAGCATTTGCATAGCCATTGCCTATGTCAGTCGCATTTCCTGACATCTATACCCAACTGCCTGACAGTTACGGTTAATCCTTAAGGTTCTTACACCTTCTTTTTGGACATCTTCCTTGTCCAGCATTTATCATACGACAAACTACTGAGTCTGATGAAGGCCGGTCAGGCCGAAAACGTTTATTTATTTAGCACCAAGCAGTATACACTTTGTTGTAAATAAACGCAAATATAAGGAAAATCAAGTTGCTTCGAGTGGGATCCTTTATATAATTGCTCAGAGTATATTCACAGGTAGCAGATTTCTTGCAGAAATGTAATCATTTTAAAATCAATTCCATTCATCTGAGCATGGATGTTTTAGCAGCAAGCACATTCATCTCTAAAAGTGCCTTTCAGATAAATGGGAGAATTGTAAAAAAAAAATCTTAAATCTGTCAGGTGTAAATATATACAGTACTGTAAGAGCAACGCAAATCATGCAAATCGGGAGAGAGGATAGATAGAGAAGTAGTTTACAAAGCTCTATTGCTCTTAATGTACAGTGGACATAAATCATACTTTAGAGCAAATATCTATTAGCTTATTTTTAACATCATGTAAAATTAACCTTTCAGAATCTGTAAAAAAGATAAAATTGTGACATTCTCCATTGTGTCTCATAAAGGTAACATGTAGTGGCACACTGAGTGCCTACATACAGTCCTATGAAAAAGTTTGGGCACCCCTATTAATCTTAATCATATTTAGTTCTAAATATTTTGGTGTTTGCAACAGCCATTTCAGTTTGATATATCTAATAACTGATGGACACAGTAATACTACTATACTAACAGAAAATGCGCAATATGCATTAAACCAAAATTTGACCGGTGCAAAAATATGGGCAACTCAACAGAAAAGTGACATTAATATTTAGTACATCCTCCTTTTGCAAAGATAACAGCCTCTAGTCGCTTCCTGTAGATTTTAATCAGTTCCTGGATCCTGGACAAAGGTATTTTGGACAAACAATTCAAGTTCAGTTAAGTTAGATGGTCGCCGAGCATGGACAGCCCGCTTCAAATCATCCCACAGATGTTCAATGATATTCAGGTCTGGGGACTGGGATGGCCATTCCAGAACATTGTAATTGTTCCTCTGCATGAATGCCTGAGGATTTGGAGCGGTGTTTTGGATCATTGTCTTGCTGAAATATCCATCCTCGGCGTAACTTCAACTTCGTCACTGATTCTTGAACATTATTCTCAAGAATCTGCTGATACTGAGTGGAATCCATGCGACCCTCAACTTTAACAAGATTCCCGATGCCGGCATTGGCCACACAGCCCCAAAGCATATTGCCCATTTTCTGTTAGTACAATAAACCTCATTTCAATCCTGAAATATTACTGTGTCCATCAGTTATTAGATATATCAAACTGAAATGGCTGTTGCAAATACCAAAATATTTAGAACTAAAAATGATTAAGATTAATAGGGGTGCCCAAACTTTTTCATAGGACTGTAGTTATAGTATGGAGCTAGGTATTCCATGTGAATATACAGTATATAGGATCTGAGCTCACAGCTTTGCCATGTGCATGACCTATAAAATAGATACTGTATTGTGGAAGGAGTTACAATAAATTTGGATTGGAATGTTAGTAGATTATAGTATAATAGTATAGTAATATATTATAATTTTACTACATTAAAAAAGCACCTTAAAAGAATTCCTGTATTGGCATGTAGAAAATGTTGCTATTGCAAACTAAAGAGACTATCGACTATACCTGTCTTAGTTCTATTCTTCTGAAACAATTTCACTAATGCAGGCTATGGGTCTCATTATACCTATTAGAGATGAGCGAACACTGTTTGGAACAGCCGTTCCAAACAACACGCTCCCATAGAAATGAATGGACGTAGCCGGCACGTGGGGGTTAAGTGACCGGCCGCCGGCAAAGTGTACATGCCAGCTGCTTCCATTCATTTCTATGGGAGCATGCTGTTCGGAACGGCTGATCCGAACAGTGTTCGCTCATCTCTAATACCTATGGCTTTGCACAGACAGGGATCAGTGTCATATTAGAGTTGTATTACAAGTTCAATTTCCCTAGGTGGCTAATAAAATAGTTACATTAAAAATAGAAAGTTTTTTTAAAAAAATATATAATATAGTGACCCCAGGAAAATCGTTTATTTCAAAAAGTGACGTTTTATTTATAAAAGCTGTAAAGCGTAATAAAAAACAATATATAACCAAAGCATTTACTCTAAAAAGGTGACAAATGAAAGTACAACTTATCATGCAAAGAATAAACCCTCACATAGCTAGGTTGATAGAAAGATAAAAAAAAGTATGAATTTTGAAAGACGGAGAAGGAAAATATGAAAAAAGTTGCTGAGCATTAACATACAAACTACCCTGTGTCCTTAAACTGTCCCTGTGTCCTGTGTCCCAGGTTAAACAAAAACCTGTAAGGTTGTTGGGGGCTGCACCATATAGGGAAAGACCCTGGGGCTTCAGCAGCACGGTAGATAGAGGGTTAAGTATTGTCACCTGTTCATGTGCCGGCTGGGAGTCCTATTCTCTACAGTCTGTACCTCTGTACAACTTTACACTGAGAACAAACAGCATGTGGTTCTCAATACAGAAACAAGAGAAATAATAAAGAAATAAATAAAGAAATGCAGGATTTCACAGAAAGGAGCCACAATTTGTTAATAAAATAGATTACAAAATGTATTAGTGACACAAATACTGCCAGAATATCAAACATTGTGCCAAAGTTTAGTTTGAGAATATCACAACACAGGAACACTATTTTTGATATTGTAATAAATTAATTCACTGCATAATAGTAACATTTATCATATTTCTTCCACTGTATGCATCAGGTTAAGCATGGCTGCTAAGGAGATAGGGCAAAGTAACAAGTAATTAAAATGTGTTCCAGTGTCCTGGTTCTCTCCAGTGTTTGTCATCTCAGTATCTCAGTCTCCGTGAATCTGAAATCCCCCCTGCCCTAACTAAAATTAACCCCTTGTTTGCTTCTTTCCAATCTGTCAGTCCATGGACAGTGATGAAATGTCACACTAAGAGACTCGAACATGGAAGAAGCAAGGAAAGGTTAAAGTCGGGGTTGGATGGAATAGACTAGACACAATAACGCAGTGAAATGGCTCTTTTGGCCACCGTGCACACATAACAGTGAAATACATTTTTGTAACAACCATCGCAAGGCTGTTTTAATAACAATGCGAGTGAATGTTTATTCACATGTCTGTTTTTGGCCTGGACTGTTTACATAGCCATAAAAAACTGACCTGCTTTATCAATAACCTCAAATAATTGTGGTATAAAGTTGTTAGACTTACCAGGTCATACTAGTACTCCTGGGTGTTCATTTTGGGTAAGTTAACACATAGGAACTTGCCACGGATTGGGTGTGGATTCTGTGCTAGAATCAACAGCAGATTCTTCCTCTGGTTATTTTCAATAGGAGACAGAGATGGCAGCAGGATGCTGAAAAATAAGTGTCCTGCTCATTCTACCAGCGAATTCCCATACGCAGGGCCTAAACAGCAGCAGGAAGCTTTAACTGAATGTAGATGCTGGCATCCCATCACGGGTTGCCCATGGGCTGTAAAAATGTGGAGTTCCTCTTCATTGTCCACCATGTGAACTTACCCTTATTGTGGAGTGTCCTGGGCTCTCTGTGTTGAGTCATCACCATCCTCTCCTCCTACACTTGAATGGTAACTCTACTGGTCTTGTGAATAGATGCTAGAGCTACCACCCAAGACCAGAGAAGAGGGGTTCAGTGAGGAGAAACTTGGTGACTTCACTGCGTCATCATTATGCCACAACACTGGGAAAGATCATAGCAGGACCGCAGCAGCTAGTAGAAGCAACATCTCCACTATGACTATGCAGATCCACACTGCTGCCAATGTTTTCTTTTATTGTAGACCTCCGGGGGTTGGGCAGGAGGAAGCCGCTGGCCACCAATTCATTTGAATTGAAAAGTAACTCCTGCTAACACTCTCCATGTTATTTACATTAAAAGTCATGTTAACAAATGCCAATCTAGATGTATTTTTAATAAGAAAGATCCCACTAAATGGCAAAATGAAAGCACTACAAAGCCCCTATATCTTATTGCTCTGTTAAAGGTAAGTGTTAGGAACCAAATACAGTATATATTGGACAGTTAGTCCCGGGCAACGAGACTCCTTTGCGCACCGAGACAAAACAGCACTGAGCATCATACACCCTCCAAACCGAAGCAGAACCAGGCCCCAGAGGTCTTTGCCAGAGCTCCTGATGGTGGAGATGGACTGGTAAATTCTGCGACCAAGAACCGCAGCTGCCCAGAGGGGATCACATGAACAGTGCACAGCAAGTTTCAGTGGAACCATAAAACCCCCCAAAACACTCACCTAGCTGGGTGAAGAGACAGTTGAAGCTGGTTAGCAGAGTTGAGTGCAATCACAGGAGTTCGTTAGGAGATGGCGGAAGCACCGTAGGGTAGTCATACCGGCCGGGTCGGTAAGGTAACGCAATATCCAAGGATTAGACATGACATAGTCAAACAAGCCGGGTCATACACTGGAGGTCACATGGTACAAAAGGGTGCAGAAAAAGGGTAATTAGACAAGTCAGATCATACACTGAAGGACACATGGTTCAGAATCGCAGGTCAAGAAGAGGAGGTCTGGAAGGCAAGCAGGGTCATACATGGAAGGCCAATAGCAGGAACACAGTAGGAGGCAAGAGAAGCAGGTCAGGGAGAGACAGGAGCGCAGGGTGAGCTGATCTCAGGAGAACTGAATAACCAGCAGCAAGCAGGAGCCAGACCCAGAGCAAAATATCTCCAAAGATGATTCTAATTTCTACTACTTGATTTTTTTCAGCTAGCATAAAATCAAGCATCTGCCTCATATTGAAATGAATGGGAGGCAGAATTTTTGTGGCAGCAAATATTCTGCTGAAGTATTTGTTGTATTTCTTTAATGTGATATTTGCACATAATAAACTACAGTTAAAAAACTGACATATATTATGACAAGTACAAAATAGCTGAATATCAAAAAGACCAAAATGCGATGAAAGAAATAGGGCATTGTAGAAATCACATAAAAGTGAAGCTTATAACAGGAAAATATGTATAAAAAGTATGTGTATATATATATATATATATATATATATATATATATATATATATATATGTATATATATATATATATATATATATATATATACACACACACAGTGTTGGCCAAAAGTATTGGCACCCTTGAAATTCTGTCCGATAATACTCATTTTCTTCCAGAAAATGATTGCAATCACAAATTCTTTGGTATTATTATCTTCATTTAATTTGTCTTCAATGGAAAACCACAAAAAGAATTGTGAAAAAGCCAAATTGGATATAATTGTAACATCTCTGCCTGTTCGGGCCTCTGCGCCACCCTCTGCTCGCATGCTGCGGCGCAGGAGGCGTGTGCAGTTTGATAATCTGCTTAAAGTTTTTAATTGCACTGTGTGAACACGGCTCTAGTCCTTAATTGGATTTGCACCACACCCGTCTTCTGCCAAGGTTGCCTCTGTTCATTTAGTGTTTGATTTTGTCTTGCCTGTGATTGACAGCTTTTCTTCCTATCAGGTTCTGGGCGGGTTCTTCCTCCCCTATTTATTCTTGGCTCACAGTCACACTGGGGCCGGTTATTGCCCTTCCTTTCTGGTATCTGTTGCTGTTATTTACTTTCCTACTGACTATTCTCTTGACTCCGATTTGGCACTGCATCGCTCTCTTGTTACTGAACCCTGGCTACCTGACCTCCCTTTGTTGTTGTACGTCTTGTCTGCGTTTTGTGTTTCATGTATTCAGGGAGGGATTGTTTTCGTGGTTGTCGCCTATTACCTAGGATAGGGTCTGGCAATAGGAAGGGCAAGCGGGGGGCTTCAGTTTAGGGCTCACTGTCCCTTGTGCCCCTCCCTCCAGGGTTCACCAGCAGCTTCTGGGGAATTATCATCTGGCTATTCCCTAACAATAATTCCACACCAAACATAAAAAAAGGGGGTGGACAAAAGTATTGGCACTGTTTGAAAAATCATGTGATGCTGCTTTAATTTGTGTAATTAACAGCACCTGTTACTTACCTGAGGCACCTAACAGGTGGTGGCAATAACTAAATCACACTTGCAGCCAGTTGAAATGGATTAAAGTTGGCTCAACCTCTGTCCTGTGTCATTGTGTACCACATTGAGCATGGAGAAAAGAATGAAGACCAAAAACCTGAATGTTCCTGTGTCTACCGTGTGCAGTGTCATCAAGAAGTTTAAAGCCCATGGCACTGTGGATAACCTCCCTAGATGTGGATTGAAAAGAAAAATTGAACAGAGATTTCAACGCAAGATTATGCGGATGGTGGATAAAGAACCTCGACTAACATACAAACACCATGTCAAAGGGAAACAAGGGGGGGAGGGAAAATTTAGGTTCAACTTGCAAAAAAATATATAGAAGAATGATGTAACTCACGTTCTTGAAAGAGTAATGCACGGAGAGTTCTTGCGGCCCAAGAAACTTGTAATCAGAAACTTCTCAAAAAATGTAAAACTCCAGCATAAACGTCCTTTTTCATAAAAAATAACTTTTAATAGGAAACTTTAAGTTAAAAAATCCACAAGTGTCTCTTAAGCAACCTCTGAGAAACAGAATATGCTATACAGTGAGCTACATTGAATGACTAACAGATGTTAGTAGACACTGACTGACGCGTTTCGACACATGATGTGTCTTAGTCGTAGCCTGACTAAGACACATCATGTGTCGAAACGCGTCAGTCAGTGTCTACTAACATCTGTTAGTCATTCAATGTAGCTCACTGTATAGCATATTCTGTTTCTCAGAGGTTGCTTAAGAGACACTTGTGGATTTTTTAACTTAAAGTTTCCTATTAAAAGTTATTTTTTATGAAAAAGGACGTTTATGCTGGAGTTTTACATTTTTTGAGAAGTTTCCAACATACAAACAAGTTCAAGCTGCCCTGCATTCCAAGGGTACAACAGTGTCAACCCCTACTATCCGTCGGTGTCTGAATGAAAAGGGACTGTATGGTAGGATACCCAGGAAGACTCCACTTCTTACCCAGAGACATAAAAAAGCCTTGTTTTGGAAGAATGTTCTCTGGTCAGATGAGACAAAAGTAGAGCTTTTTGGGAAAAGGCATCAAGATAGAGTTTACAGGAAAAAAAAAAGAGGCCTTCAAAGAAAAGAACACAGTCTCTACAGTCAAATATGGCGGAGGTTCCCTGATATTTTGGAGTTGCTTTGCTGCCTCTGGCACTGGACTGCTTGACCGTGTGCATGGCATTATGAAGTCTGAAGACTACCAACAAATTTTGCAGCATAATGTAGGGCCCAGTGTGAGAAAGCTGGGTCTCCCTCAGAGGTCATGGGTCTTCCAGCAGGACAATGACACAAAACACACTTCAGGTCAGCACTAGAAAATGGTTTGAGAGAAAGCGCCGGAGACTTCTAAAGTGGCTAGCAATGAGTCCAGACCTGAATCCCATAGAACACCTGTGGAGAGATCTCAAAATGGCAGTTTGGAGAAGGCCCCCTTCAAATCTCAGGGACCTGGAGAAGTGTGCCAAAGAAAAATGGTCTAAAATTCCAGCAGAGCAGTGTAAGAAACTCATTGATGGTTACCGGAAGCGGTTGTTCGCAGTTATTTTTCTCTAAAGGTTTTGCTACCAAGTATTAGGCTGAGGGTGCCAATACTTTTGTCTGGCCCATTTTTGGAGTTTTATGTAAAATGATCAATGATTTGACTTTTTTTTTCATTCTCCTTTGTGTTTTCTCATTGCAAGTAAAATAAATGAAGATATTAATAGCAAAGAGTTTGTGCTTGCAATCATTTTCTGGAAGAAATGAGTATTATCTGACAGAATTGCTTTTGGCCAACACTATATATATATATATATATATATATATATATATATATATATATATATATATATATATATATATATATATATATATATATAACTAAACTAGAATTCTGGCAAAACGTTGAATATATGTAATGTAAAAATTTATTATGTATTTACAAATAATTCACCTCATGAGACAGTTTTGAAAAGAAGAGTCGTCAACAGCATCAGATTTACAGTAATATTGCAATGGAAGAAAAAGTGTCTAAGACTTCTAGCAAGACGTTTCCAGTTTATCATGTAGTAAGCAATAGTGTGATGAGTTTGCCTGGTCTAGTTCTAGTTAGCTGAAATATAGGACCGTTTTAACCACTTAAAGTCTATCTGCAATTTAAAATGATTAAAAACCTTTTAATAAAAGGAATATTGCAGGTGAATAAAAAAAAGTTTTGTATTATATCTTATTAAATAAAAATAAAAAAACTCTTTGTATCAGACTGAGTTACTTCTAGCGCAGAAGTCTGTGGAAAGGGAGAGGAGAGAATTATGTTGCTGTAAAAGACACCTACTGCAGCTTCTAAATTCTGATATGTATGGTAACTAAAATAACTCTTCAATTCCAATATATCTTTTAAGATAATGCTCTACCCTCCTAGAAATTGAGATAATCTGGCAGCAGCCTCCTCCATTCTTTTCTCCTTTCCATAGGCTTCTGTGCATGAGGCTGGATACGTATACAAGAGTTATTAGAATGAAAAAAAGGAATAGGAAAACATACTAATAATTGGGGAAGGAAACCATGTCCAACATTAGCTGTTATAGTATGTTAGCACTTTAAATATGGTGTCTATACAGTAGATGTAGTGGCACCATGGCCAGCAGGCTTCCACTGTATTATCAGGCAGAGACTTGGCAACAATGTCTGTGAACATTGCTCTTTGACTGGGGGCATAAATCCTTCAAATACTTAAGTCAAATGGAACTGCAGCATATGTTTACCGGTGGCATGTGGGTAGTGCCATGTTCTTCCATATCGTCAACCCTTGACATCTGGGGTTGGAAATTTGTTTCTGTGATAGCCAGGACCTATTGAAGGCTCTTAGGCTAGTCATTACTGTACTTCTCTAGTAATACAGCAACTAGTATATCAGTAAATTATGTATTTTTTTTCTAATTCCACCCCATTCTTAATTTTTTTCCAGCTTCATAGTAGATTGTACAGAAAAATAAATGGCACCATTATGATATACAATTTCTCCCATAAAATTAATCCACATACCACTCTGTGAATAAATAAATAAATAAATGTTATGGATTTTGGAAGTTGGGGAATTAAGAAAAATGTAGTGGGAAGGTGTTAATCAGATTGTTAGGGAATGGCAGACGATAATTCCCCAGAAGCTGCTGGTGAACCCTGGAGGGAGGGGCACAAGGGACAGTGAGCCCTAAACTGAAGCCCCCCACTTTCCCTTCCTATTGCCAGACCCTATTCTAGGTAATAGGCGACAACCACGAAGACAGTCCCACCCTGAATACGTGAAACACAAAACGCAGACAAGACGAACAACAACAAAGGGAGGTCAGCTAGCCAGGGTTCGGTAACAGGAGAGCGATGCAGTGCCAAATCAGAGTCCAAAAGAATTGTCAGTAGGGAAGCCAGAGGTCAAGGATTAGAGTACAAGTAATATAACAGCAAGAAAAACCAGAAAGCTAGGGCAATAACTGGCACCAGTGTGACTGTGAGCCAAGACTAAATAGGGGAGGAAGAACCCGATCTGAACCTGATAGGAAGGAAAGCTGTCAATCACTGAATGGACAGAGGGAACAAGGGCAGAAGACGGGTGTGGTGCAAATCCAATTACAACACTAGAGCCGTGTTCACACAGTGAAACTAAAAACTTTAAGCAGATTATCAAACTGCACACGCCTCCTGCGCCGCAGCACGCGAGCAGAGGGTGGCGTAGAGGCCTGAACAGGCAGAGATGTTACACAGATACAGTCCTATGAAAAAGTTTGGACACCCCTATTAATCTTAATCATTTTTAGTTCTAAATATTTTGGTGTTTGCAGCAGCCATTTCAGTTTGATATATCTAATAACTGATGGACACAGTAATATTTCAGGATTGAAATGAGGTTTATTGTATTAACAGAAAATGTGCAATATGCATTAAACCAAAATTTGACCGGTGCAAAAGTATGGGCACCTCAACAGAAAAGTGACATTAATATTTAGCAGATCCTCCTTTTGCAAAGATAACAGCCTCTAGTCGCTTCCTGTAGCTTTTAATCAGTTCCTGGATCCTGGATGAAGGTATTTTGGACCATTCCTCTTTACAAAACAATTCAAGTTCAGTTAAGTTTGATGGTCACCGAGCATGGACAGCCCGTTCTCAAATGATCTGAAAACAAAGATTGTTCAACATAGTTGTTCAGGGGAAGGATACAAAAAGTTGTCTCAGAGATTTAACCTGTCAGTTTCCACTGTGAGGAACATAATAAGGAAATGGAAGACCACAGGGACAGTTCTTGTTAAGCCCAGAAGTGGCAGGCCAAGAAAAATATCAGAAAGGCAGAGAAGAAGAATGGTGAGAACAGTCAAGGACAATCCACAGACCACCTCCAAAGAGCTGCAGCATCATCTTGCTGCAGATGGTGTCACTGTGCATCGGCCAACAATACAGTGCACTTTGCACAAGGAGAAGCTGTATGGGAGAGTGATGAGAAAGAAGCCGTTTCTGCACGTACGCCACAAATAGAGTCGCTTGAGGTATGCAAAAGCACATTTGGACAAGCCAGCTTCCTTTTGGAAGAAGGTCCTGTGGACTGATGAAAGAAAGATTGAGTTGTTTGGTCATACAAAAAGGTGTTATGCATAGTGTCCAAAAAAAACAGCATTCCAAGAAAAACACTTGCTACCCACTGTAAAATTTGGTGGAGGTTCCATCATGCTTTGTGGCTGTGTGGCCAATGCCGGCACTGGGAATCTTGTTAAAGTTGAGGGTCACATGGATTCCACTCAATATCAGCAGATTTTTGAGAATAATGTTCAAGAATCAGTGACAAAGTTGAAGTTACGCCGGGGATGGATATTTCAGCAAGACAATGATCCAAAACACTGCTCCAAATCGACTCAGGCATTCATGCAGAGGAACAATTACAATGTTCTGGAATGGCCATCCCAGTCCTCAGACCTGAATATCATTGAACATCTGTGGGATGATTTGAAGCGGGCTGTCCATGCTCGGCGACCATCTAACTTAACTGAACTTGAATTGTTTTGTAGAAAGAAATGGTCCAAAATACCTTTATCCAGGATCCAGGAACTGATTAAAAGCTACAGGAAGCGACTAGAGGCTGTTATCTTTGCAAAAGGAGGATCTACTAAATATTAATGTCAGTTTTCTGTTGAGGTGCCCATACTTTTGCACCGGTCAAATTTTGGTTTAATGCATATTGCACATTTTCTGTTAGTACAATAAACCTCATTTCAATCCTGAAATATTACTGTGTCCATCAGTTATTAGATATATCAAACTGAAATGGCTGCTGCAAACACCAAAATATTTAGAACTAAAAATGATTAAGATTAATAGGGGTGCCCAAACTTTTTCATAGGACTGTATAATAAAACATTTCTTATAACCAGCTTTACTATTAGTTTATGCTTTAGTTTTGCAGTCTATTTAGATACTTAGTGATGCAACCTTTTTGTTCCATCTTTTCATCTCCACATTTTAAAAGCTGTACCGTTTTATTTTTCCAATTCTTCTAATGTAATGTCTTGCCCGTTCAGGCATCTGTGTCACCCTCCACTCGCATGCTGCGTCGCAGGTGGCGTGTTGAATTTGAATCTTTGTTTAGAGTTTTTCATTGCACTGTGTTAACACTGCTCTATTATCTATCCTCAGTAATTGAGTTTCCCCCAAACCCTCCTTCTGCACCTTGTTTCCCTCTGTTCATCAAATAGTTAATGCTAGCCTTGCCTGTGTTATTGACAACCTGTCTACCAATCAAGCCTAGGGAAGGTCCTGGGCTTACTATATACAGGCCATCAGCCCACACAGGCTTGCTGGCTATTGTGACTCTGTCCTTAGACTTTGTCCCTGCTAAGTTCCTCTTTTTGTTATTATTGTATTACTGACCTCTGACCCTTGGTTTCCCTTTTGACTATTCTCTTGTATTATGATTCTGTACTGCGTTGCTTGACTGTTACCGGATCCTTGGCTAGCCGACCTCCCTTTGTTGTTGCTTGTCTTGTCTGCGTTCTGTGTTGTCACTTATATATAGGAAGGGCTTGTTGAAAGCATCTCACCTTAAACTTTTCTTACATCTGATCAATCATAAAATTCAGTGTGATACTATTGTATTGCAGTGTATAATACCTGAATGTTGTAAATGTGACAGTTTACCTATTAGACCCTGTCTTTGGAAGTCCCTAATAACCACCTCTACATACAAAGTTGAAAAGGCATTAGACCTCTGTTTATCTTGATATTGTCTTGGCACTCAGTGTATTGTGAGATTTCTGATAGGGAGGGAGAGAGAGAAAGAGAGAGAGGGAACCTCCTCGCTCACAATAACTACTTAATTGCTACTATCAGCACTGCATCTACAGGACTACGTGCACAGGACTATCATTATCTCAGATCTCAATTGTAGGCACAAGGTGTGAGCTGTATAGCTAGCTACAGTAAGAAGGTGAAGAATGGTGCATGTTAATTCCCCTCCTCCTTGTATGTTCTATTTAGTGTCAGACTGGGATGTCTAAGTACCACCAGTGGAGTTGTTTATAGGGGCCCACTGCCAGGACCCCTGCGTTGCGGTATTAACATGTCAGGAGCCGTGCTGCTTACCCACCATACGATGTGAACTGCTGCACTACCTAAACCCACCGTTACACCCTGTAAAGCAATCAAACAGCATGGCTCCTGGAATTGTTAACATTACCTGTAGCTGCACTGTTCTGCAAAAGCTGATCGGCAGGAGTCCTGGCTGGACCCCCACAAATGTAATATTGATATCCTACCCTAAAGACAGACCATCAACATTATAAAGATGGATAAACCCTTTAAAGAGGGCCTAATTTTATTTTTATGGTTAGTTCACTGGTTCCCGATATAATGTTGCCTTCACTGGTTTCCCATATGGTATCAGTGAATCCTCAGGTGAATCAATCTGAGACTGGTTCTATTACAATGAACTCCATGAATATGTTGGAAATTTAATTTATTGTAAGGTGATATGGATTTAAAGGGACTGTATCATCATAATGCAATATATTATTTAAATCAGGCTTTTTGGTATTGTTTCTTGCTTCCTTGACTATCCAAGGGTGTCACTTTGGGCAGAGTCATTTCATTATCAGTAGAGAGCAGACAGGTTAATGACTGCTGCATAGTTTGTTCAGAGATCTATAAAGAACAGGATGGCGGCACTCTACACCGAAGTGAAAGCTGAGCTTTTATTTAGTGAAATGCATCTATTCAAAGTAATTCATATAAGTGAAATTCAATCCAGGAGACATTCCCTCTAACCACAAGAACTAGTTATTTAGGGCTGATGTGCCATCACATTCTGGCTGTAGCTTTTTTGGCATAATACAGGGACTTAATGACAAAATACGACTATAGCAGGATTCAAGGCCTTCGGGCTCTTGGACAGTTGGATTGTTATGTTTTAATATTTACCAAAACATAGAGCTGTTTTCTTGGCTGTTTTCTTTTCTTGTATTTAATTAAATTACTGTAGTTTGCAGAATAGAACATTTATCAACATTGTCATATGGATAGTTTAGTTTTTTTTTTGTTTTTTTTTTATTTTGCCTACAACACTTACGGAAAAACAAAGCTGGTGATAAATGCTTGAAACACTAAAGAATATTCTGAACAGGCACGAACGGCAGCAGACCTGACAACACTCTGTAGGCAAAATTTGATAAATCTTAAAGCAGAGCATAAAGCATAAAATTACGGAACTGCAAATAAATGCTAAACTCCACTCTGCTATGTGTACTATCCATCGTAATAGACAAAATTCCAAAGTGTCTGGTCCATCTGTGACAAATACGGTGCACACCAGCTGTCACACTATTCATAGTAATGCTCTCTGCTTGATGATACATGAATCTGACTTATGATCTTTCTCCTCCCTTCATGATTTATATTTAAAGTATAAGGAAACTTTATTTATTCTTTCATAAATCAATAGTGCAGAAGATGGGAAGAAACTTTGCAATATACTTCACTAAAAAAGTGTCTGTTGTCTAGCTATTACTCCTGTCTTTACTTCATATCTAAGTGATTTTAGACCATACGCAGTACACAATCAGTATCAGTTTACAATAGTAAAAAAAAAAGTCTATGGAGAGGGAAGGTGAGGAGAGAGACAGAGATATGAGGTTGTCTACAACAGTACATGAGCAATTTCTGTCAGGAGAAGGCATTATAAAAATTTGTTTTTTGTGAAAGAAAACTTTCTTTCTCTAGTGAAAGTCTCTGATTTAAGAAGCCTCCCTCCTCCATAGACTGCTAACTATCGACCCGTCTCTAACTTCCCCTTCATCTCTAAACTCTTGGAACGCCTGGTTTATTCTCGTTTAATCCGCTATCTCTCTGCTAACTCTCTGCTTGACCCCTTACAATCTGGTTTCCGTGCTCTGCACTCTAACGAAACGGCTCTCACAAAAGTCTCCAATGATCTCCTGACGGCTAAATCCAATGGTGACTTCTCTCTTCTTATTCTTCTGGACCTCTCTGCAGCTTTTGACACTGTTGACCATCAACTTCTCCTCACTATGCTCCGCTCAGTCGGCCTCGATGACACTGTGCTCTCCTGGTTCTCCTCTTATCTCTCAGATCGCACTTTCAGTGTATCATTCGCAGACTCTGTTTCCTCCCCTCTTTCCCTTGCTGTTGGGGTTCCTCAGGGCTCGGTCCTCGGCCCCCTGCTTTTTTCTCTCTACACAGCCCCCATTGGACAAACCATCACCAGATTTGGCTTCAGGTACCATCTCTATGCTGATGACACCCAATTATACACATCTTCCCGTGACATCACCCCTGCACTCATACAGAACACCAGTGACTGTCTCTCTGCTGTCTCTAATATCATGTCCTCGCTCTATCTGAAACTAAATCTCTCTAAGACTGAACTACTACTGTTTCCACCAACTAATAGATCTGTCCCTGATATATCCATTGCAGTCTCAGGCCTTACTATAACTCCTAGGAGGTATGCCCGCTGCCTCGGGGTCATGTTTGACGCAGAACTTTCCTTCACCCCTCATATTGAATCACTCGCACGTTCATGTCACCTCCACCTCAAAAACATCTCCAGAATACGCCCTTTCCTTACCAGAGATACACTAAAGACACTTATTGTCTCTCTGATTCATTCTCGCCTTGACTACTGTAACTCCTTACTAATCGGTCTTCCCCTTACTAAACTCTTCCCTCTACAATCTATTCTGAATGCAGCAGCCAGGCACATCTATCAGGCTAGACGCTACAACGATGCCTCTGGTCTGTGCCAGTCACTACATTGGCTGCCTATTCATTATAGAATAAAATATAAAGTTATCACCCTCATCCACAAGGCTCTCCATAATGCCGCACCTCCCTACATTTCCTCCTTCATCTCTGTCTACTGCCCAACCAGTGTTCTTCGCTCACTCAATGACCTAACACTTACCTCCTCTATCATCAGAACCTCCCATGCTCGTATACAAGACTTCTCCAGAGCTGCACCACTTCTCTGGAATGCTCTAGCCCGGACAATCAGGTAAACTCCCAATTTCTACAGCTTTAAGCGCAAACTAAAGACACATCTCTTCAAACAGGCCTATCACAATTCCTAATGTCAACCCTTCCGTACTACAATTAGAATCCCTAAATTTTAACCCTCCTCTGTCCCCGCTCCCACACTACCCCACTTGATATGGTGCCTTTTCAGCCTAACTTATCTGTTTAAGCTCCATCCACATGTTAAAGGTCACCACTAGTGACGGTTCATACAGTATTATTTGTGTAATGACAGTGACCTCTATTACAGAATTGTCTGAATACTGTATAAGCAATGCCACCCCTGCTACCTCTTGTGTCACCCCCTCTACCTCATAGATTGTAAGCTCTCTTGAGCAGGGCCCTCAGTCCCATTGTGTGAAATTAAGTTCTTTGTTATGTATCTGTCTGTATCTGAACCCCACAAATTGTACAGTGCTGCGGAATATGTTGGCGCTATATAAATAAAATGTATTATTATTATTATTATTACTTTACATGAAACACTTAAAGGGGTATTCCCATGTTCCTTGCTCACCAGTCTTCGCTGCTGCAAAGACTTCTTTCTTGCTGGTTTTCGACGTCAATTGGTGGGCGGGGTTTCATATGCAAAGCCATACTGTCCGACTACCTCCAGTTTAGCGCCGCACCCAAATTAGCGTGTAGCTCCACCCACCACATAGTGTGATCCTATGGGACGACTGAAGGGCCTGTGATGTCATCAAAGGTCCTATAACACTTGGATTTAGCTTGTTCTATATAGAGTCAGCTAAATCCTAGTGGGCTAAGGGAGCAGGTCCTTCTGCCCACTAGCTTTTAGCCTGCTCTATATAAGAAAGCTAAATCCTAGTGAGCAGAGGGACCAGGTCCCACTAGGATTTAGACTGTTTTATATAAGAAAGCAGTACTCATTTCCCCCCTCCTTTATCTGAGAGCAGGAAGCTAGGTCACAGAACACAGGAACAGCTACAGACACAGGCTCGCTCCTGTGCACTTAGCCCCCCCTCCCTTCTTCCTGAGAGCAGGCAGCTATGTCACTTGGGAAATGAGAAGATAATCCCAAGGGCCATAGAAACGCAGTGTCAACAATGAAGTGAATAAATTAAGATAGTGGACAAACAAAGCAGTTTTGCTGAAGGAGTGTATTTAGGAAAAGTCTTAAATCCACATTAACAAGCAGTATAGATAGGATCCTTGTTATGGGACAACCCCTTTAAGTGATGGAAAAGCAACTTTTGTTTCAATATATTACATTGCAAAGTTTGTTATAATCACAAGTACTAAAAATGTGGGTTATGCTTTACACATATTTTTTTTTTTTATTGAATATGTACAAAAGGTGCACATACAGATAAATTGAGGAACTGTACAGGAATTGCTGGGACATCAATTCCCCAGTAGCTGCTGGTGAACCCTGGGGGGGAAGGGGTTAAAGAGACAGTGAACTCTAAGCTGAAACCCTCCACTGTCCCTTCCTGCTTGCCAGTCCTATCCTAAGCAATAGGAGGCAACTGGGCGAGGGCCCTTCCTATATAAGTGACAACACAGAACGATGAAAAAAAAAAAAACTTAGCAAGTCTTCAGTAGGTGATACCTTTTTTAATGGCTAACTCATAATGATGACAGGATATAACGTTTCGAAGCTTCCTCTGAGCTTCTTCTTCAGATATAACTAAAAACACCTTCTAGAGGCTGCATATTTATATATAATCAAAATACAAGAGAATGGTCAAAAGGGAAGCCAAAGGTCAGTAATATAATAGCAGTAGACAGAGGATCTTAGCAGGCAAAAAGTCTAAGGATAGAGTCTCAATAGCCAGCAAGTCTGTGTGGGCTAATGGCTTGTAAACAGGAAGCCCTAAGCTTGATTGGTAGATAGGCTGTCAATCACACAGGCCAGACTAACCATTTGATGATCAGAGAGAAACTTGGTCCAGGAGATGATTATGGTGGAATTCAATTACAGAGGAGAGGTAATAGAGCAATATTCACACAGTGCAATGAAAAATTCTAAGCAAAGAATCAAAATGAGCTCACCTCCTGCGCCGCAGCGTGCGTGCAGAGGGTGGCACAGAGACCTGAACAGGCAGAGACGTTACAGGAACTGTACTAAAAACATGACAATCAAGTAAGTAAATGTTATAAAAAGAAATTTGTTGGGATATATTGGGATTTGGGATTTGGATATTTGTTGGGATTTGTTGCTATATATGGGGTAATGGTATTCAGGCAACACATAGAGTGACCATTCAAATTTTGGGTGCTGCTCACCTCAACTGCAGTAGTTTATACAATAGACAAAGTCCCAAAAGAAAAAAAGGGGCACTCACTTCAAAATATAAAAGGAATTTTCAGCTTTATTCCAAACTAGTAGAATACCTGCGGCTTCGCTCGCGGAAATTATGTGAAATTGTTGTTTATGCTAAAGTAAAATTTTAAAATTTTTTAAAAGTGTCACACTGAAATTGACATTTTCAGAGTGCTACAGTAAATCTTTTTTTTCACTTAAAATTTTTGTTATTTTAGCATTCTACTAATTTGTCATAACATTGATGTGAACAACTTTTTTTTTTATTTCTACATTTTTATTGATTTTGCATATTCAATACATATTTAGTATAAACTATTAGTTATTTTTTGAAATATTTTTTTTTATCAAAAATTAAAATTTATGCACCTTACACAAACATATAAAACATTTATATCAGGGGTGTAACTACTGGGGTAGGTACCACAGAGCCCTGGACATTAGGGGGCCCGGCGACAACCACTACCGCTGCGGTTAATGTTTTTAATAGGCCGTTACCGGCTGGAGTTACTCCAGACGGTAACAGGCCCTATTTACTTACCGATCCTGGCAGAGGCCGGGATCGATCAGTGACGCCGCGGGACCATCAAACAGTATTATTATACTCAAGGGTCTGAAAAGACCCCTGAGTATAATGATTGGAGGCCCAGGAGAGTTAAGAGAACATAAAAATTTGTGTTACTTACCTCTCTGTTTGTCTTCGGGCATACTTGTGTGTTGTCCCTGATGTCACATGACTGGGCCTGCGTCACAATGCAAAGGACGCGTCACGTGACGTCCCGGACGTCATTGAAGATGGCCACCATCATCGGGAAGTACAGCGGAGCCAAGTAACAGTGTTTTTTTTATGTTTGTATCCCTCCTAGGTCTCTGATTATTATTCTCTGGGGTCTGAAAAGCCCCCAGAGTATAATAATTGTTCATGGGTGTCCACAGTGGGGCATAATGCTGGGTGGGGGCCACAATGGGGCATAATGCTGGGTGAAGGGGCCACTATGAGGTATAATTCTATGTGCAGGGACCACTATCGGGTATAATACTGTGTGCAGGGGCCATTATGGGGAGTAATACTGTGTGCAGGGGCCACTATGGAGTATAATACGGTGTGCAGAGGCCACTATGGGGTATAATGCTGTGTGCAGTGGCCACTATGGTTTATAATACGGTGTGCAGGGGCCACTATGAGGTATAATTCTATGTGCAGGGGCCACTATGGGGTATAATACTGTGTGCAGGGACCACTATGGGGTATAATACTGTGTGCAGGGGCCACTATGGGATATAATACGGTGTGCAGGGGCCACTATGGGATATAATACGGTGTGCAGGGGCCACTATGGGGTATAATTCTATGTGCAGCGGCCACTATAGGGTATAATACTGTGTGCAGGGGCCACTATGAGGCATAATCCTGGGTGAAGGGGCTACAATGGGGCATAATACTGAGTGCAGGTACCACTATGGGGTACAATGCTGTGTGCAGGGGCCACTAGGGGCCATAATCCTGTGTGCAGGGGCCTTTGTGGGGTATAATACTGTGTGCAGGGGCCACTATGGGGTATAATACTGTGTGCAGGGGAAACTATGGGACATAATACTGTGTGCAGGGGCAACTATGGGGTATAATTCTATGTGCAGTGGCCACTATGGGGTAAAATACTGTGTGCAGGGGCCACTATGGGGTATAATGCTGTGTGCAGGGGCCACTATGGGGCATAATGCTGGGTGAAGAGGCCACTATGAGGTATAATGCTGTGTGCAGTGGCCACTATGGGGTATAATACTGTGTGCAAGGGCCACTATGGAGTATAATAGTATGCGCAGGAATGCGGGGGTGGGGTGCAACCCTCACACAGTATTAGGGTCCATTCACACGGAGGAAAAGGACGCTGTATTTGGCACTGAATTTTCAGAGCTGAAAAAGAGCCTCCCACTTATTTCAATGGCTTTGACTAGCTTTTTTTTTCCACTCGCGTAATTCAGCGCCAAATACAGCGCCATTTTCCTTTTTTGGCACTGATTTTGATGCTGAATCCGCGTCAGTATCCACGTGGAAAAAACGCCTCCCCATAGAGTTCTATGGGTACCACTCGCTTTTTTTTCCCACTTGCGTTAAAAAAAAAAAAAAAAAAAAAAAAGCTTCCTTCAGGCTAAGGCCCCACGGGCTGTATCCGCAGCACTGCAGTTCTTCCCACAGAGCTTTCAACAGAAAGTTTGCGGAGTTTTCCTCCGCTGACTTTCTGTTACAATTATACCTATGGGAAAGCCGCCAGCGTTTCTGCCGGCTTTGCAAATCGCAGCGTCAATGGGAGGCTTTTTTTCAGCGCTGAAATTCCACATCAAATTCCTCACCATTTTCCTCCATGGGAATGGACCCTTACTATGACCTGAAGGAGCTGACATCTCAGCAATGAAAACCATAGCTCTATTCTCATCCAAGCTATTCCGAACACAGGTATAGCAGTCTGGTTCACAGCTGTCAACTTAATCAAAGTGTCCTTCTCAGGTTTCATCAGATGGCCGAAGTTTCTCTCAAAGAATTTCAAGGGCATCGTGGTTACTTCTGACCCTGTGTCTATAAGACATCTCACCCATTGTCCTTCAATCAGCACTTCCAAGTAAGGGCTTTCAGCCACAAGGTCCCAAGGGTCATCAGGGGCGTCCTGGCACTTTACTTCCCCCACGGTATGCCCCACTGCCACAGGGAGTTCCCGTTTAACGGAAGATGTTCTGGGTTTGCGTTGTTCCTTGGGCATTGCCGGGCGATATGTCCTCTTTCTTGGCATATCCAACACTGGAGACCCCTTGCCCTCGAATAACTTGCAGAACCCCAAGTCTGTCCAGGTGTAGGTGGATACGGACTGGGGTGATGCATGGTGAAGTTTCTTGTTCCCTCCTCCAGAGGAGCTTGACATGGTGCAAAAGCCATCAGAGCAGCACCCCTTTCCCAGTGTTCAGGCGGAACTGGGGCCTGTAACCGTTCCAACTGTCTCTGAATTTCTCCCACCGATGTGCTAAGTACCTTCACCACCTCTCGCAAATCTTCTTCATTGGAAGGAGTTCTCTGATGTGCTGAAGACTGCATTCTCACATTGTACACTCCATACTCTTCTTCTTTATCTCGAGCCACCGCTTCTGCTTGTATCTTCTAGAACTGTAAAGTAGCATCCACCCGGATATGGTCTTTGAGAGCCTGGCGCAGAGGAGGGCTTTGTAAACCGAGGATGAACTGATCCCGGAGGATTTCATCTCCATTTCCAAGGTCATTAGCACCCCTGGCCTCTCTCTTTCGTACATGTGACCAAATCTCCTGGAGGGCATTGGCAAATTGGCGGATGGTCTCATCTTGACGCTGGAAGTGAGTGAAGAAGCGGGATCTAAGGCTACCGGTACTGGATGTTTCTCCATAAATGGACTCGAGGATCGAGATTATAGATTCCAATGTCTTCCTTTCTTCCTCAGGGCGCAGCATTACAGAGCGTCGGGCATCTCCTTCCAAGGCGTTCAGCGCCACATCTGATTGCAGATCAGGAGCCAAATTATATAACTGGAGGGTGCTTTTAAGATATGCAACCCAGTCTTCTAGTGGCCTATTCTGACCAACATATCGTACTAATTGACTCAAGATCGCCCCTGCAGGCAGACACATAATTGGAGCTGCTGCCACGGCAGGAGGGGTGACTGGGGCCACAGGTAGAGTTTCCCCGGACCCTGAAGCGTTCTGCATGGCGATCAATGTACCCTGCTCGCAGCGCCAAATGAAAGAGGACCAAGGGCTGGGCCCACAGGTTCAGCAGGTACACGATGCCACACAGACGCACACAGTGTTTTAATCCCCAGGACAAAGTTTACTGAATAAGTCACAGAATAGCGATCTGGGAAAAACATGTAACACGGTAGAAGCAGAGAAGAAATACAAACTAATATGGAACAGAATAATGCGCAAACTAACACTATACTCCTAGTTCCCACCGTTACTTAACAGTTACCAGATACAAGTCCTTTAAGAACACGGTTCTCCTGGATCGGTCCCTCGTTGGGGTGCACCCTAAGTATTGCACAATACTATTTGTAATCCACAGGACAATGCTGTCTCCACATAAAAGTACAGTTATATCCTTTGCTCCAGCTCTCCACTTAACAGACAGGCCAATTTCTCGGATGATAAGGTGTCAGCGTAAGAGTCCCTTATATATGCAAGATACTGATGCAAGATACCAAACTATCAGCTGTGAGCAGATCTCACTACCTACCAAAGGAACTGCCACATGTTATCATGATAGCTGCATATGTCCCCCACCTCTGCAAAAATGTTTTTCTGCCTGTTATATCTACATGCTGTGACCCCCTCCTCGTGTCCTCCAACCACATTCGGCTGTATTATAAACATTACTCCGCACAGAGAACTAAATGATCCTGCAGTGTGTCTGTGTTTCTTTCGTTTTAGTTGCTATGATTCCTAGGATTTCTCTATCTGCCATGAGCTTGTATGTGTTTCTCTCTTGTTATATACTACTGTATCATCTATAAAACTGTATCACTGAAATTTCCCCATTGTGGGACTATTAAAGGAATATCTTATCTTATCTTATATCACCACGTGGAACACGGGGACGCGGCCAAGCCGTACTCACAAGTCCTTGAGGCCTTCCTCTCATGTGGTCTCCTTTACCTTCTGAGCTTCAGAGCTTTCCAGACTCAGTCCCAAAAGTAGCACCAGAAACACTGTCGCCATCCTCAGTCCACAGCCAGCATGGCAGTTCTTCCATCCAGCACAGCACAGGCTGCCATCCAGCATGTCAGGTCTCCATCCAGCATGGTCGTGACTAGAGTGGAGTTGCTTCCTGGTAAAAGAAAGGGGCGTGGCCTCTCAGAGGAGGGCGGAGTTTTGGCCATCACTGCTCTGTGCTGTATAGAGGAAGCCGGAGCAGAGCACATGGAGCTGGAGAACAGAAAGCAGAGGGGATTGTAGCATGGTAATGGAGGATGGAAGGGGAGAGACAGGTTTGTTTTACATGAGACGGCATGTTGGATGAGGCTGAGGGGAGTGAGTGATGTAGTTACATGGGACTGCACATTCAATGAGGCTGAGGTAAGGAGTGATGTAGTTACATGGGACTGCATGTTGGATGAGGCTGAGGGAAGGATTGATGTAGTTGCATCGGACTGC
The DNA here is from genome assembly GCF_031893055.1 of Leptodactylus fuscus. Lineage (NCBI taxonomy): Eukaryota > Metazoa > Chordata > Amphibia > Anura > Leptodactylidae > Leptodactylus > Leptodactylus fuscus. The sequence continues at coordinate 255,281,599 of NC_134265.1, forward strand.
ACGTTAGATTAGGCTGAGGGGGAAGAGAGTGATGTAGTTACATGGGCCTGCACGTTGGATGAGGCTGAGGGAAGGATTGATGTAGTTACTTGGGACTGCACGTTAGATTAGGCTGAGGGGAGAAAGTGATGTAGTTACATGGGACTGTACGTTGGATGAGGCTGAGGGGAGAGAGTGATGTAGTGACATAGGACTGCATGTTCGACGAGGCTGAGGGAAGCAAGTGATGTAGTTACATGGGACTGCGCATTGGATGAGGCTGAGGGGGGAGTGATGTAGTTACATGGGACTGCACGTTGGATGAGGCTGAGGGGGGAGTGATGTAGTCACATGGGGCTGCATGTTGGATGAGGCTGAGGGAAGGAGTGGTGTAGTTACATGGGACTGCACGTTGGATGAGGCTGAGGGGAGAGTGATGTAGTTACATGGGACTGCACATTGGATGAGGCTGAGGGGGGAGTGAGTTAGTTACATGGGGCTGCACGTTGGGTAAGGCTGGGGGGGTGAGCTATGTAGTTACACGGGACTGCATGTTGGATGAGGCTGAAAAGAGAGTGATGTTTTATATGGGACTGTATCCTGGAGGGTCTGGGGGATTGGATTGATGTTTAGGGTGGTATAGGAGTCGTTGGCATGGAGGGAGACAGGGTTCTTTGGGTGTTTCTGGCATTTAAGGGGGAGCAGGAGATCTTTGGGGGTACTGCTGCATCTAAGGGGGAGGGCAGTGGCGTGCACAGTATTTCATGCTCAGTAGTGCCCCCCCCCCCACAGTATTACATGCCCAGCAGTGTCCCCCCCACACACACACACAGTATTTCATGCCCAGCAGTGTGTCCCCCCACAGTATTATATGCCCAGCAGTGTGTCCCCCCACAGTATAGCAAGCACAGCAGTGCTCCCCCATACAGTATAACATGCCCATGCTGCGACCTGTGTCCTTGTTTGGAGGTCCCTGGGGTGCGTTTACTATATGGAGGTCTTCCCATAGATAATTAATATTTTTGTACTATGATAATTCTATGTTGTATTTGCACTCTAAAAATTATGGATATTGTATATATCCTTATATGTATGCAATGAGAGTGTCATTTACTTACTAATATATAGTATTATCTCAATTGGGCCTCCATTTTTTGTATGGTTGTACCACCTCATTATCTCTTTTCTTATATATGTTTTAACATGTATTTAAATAAAGTCTGATATATTTTTGTTAAACATTTTTTGTGGCATTGCGCTTTTTTAGCATAGTGTTTCAAGATAGAAAGAAGGTAGTATGACTATAGCCTGATATAAATGGTGTCTCTTTGTATTAATATTCCCCCAATATCCCCTGATACCCCCATGATATAACCAATCCCCCCAATGTGCTCTAAGACCATCAATGTCACCTGCTGCCACCATGTTTTTATACCCTCCTGTAATGTAACCTGATTCCCCCAATAATATAATCCCCCACAATGTCCCCTTATTATAACCCCCCCCGATGTGTGAATATTATACTCACCTCCGCCATCCCGCGATGACACTGCTTCTTCTTCCAGATTGTGAGCCACATACAAGGTACCGGGAGTTCTGAGAGGACATGAGTGACCCGACACGGGGGACACAAGGCAGTGATTATTCCACCACCTGCACCAGGACACGTAACTTGTCTGTTTTCCTCTCACCTTGTAGACCGCAGGGTACTTTTAACCTATATATCAGAGTGGTAGGGCAGGAGGCCTATGGCTTCCTGCTCTACCGGAGGCTTAGAATCACATCGGTGGAACCTTTTATCACTGTCTTTGCAAACCTGCCAAATATTTAACAAGTAGATCAACAGAACTGGGGAGAAGTGGCTTCATCCCACCCCTACAGGTGACTCTATAGGCCGTTTTTGGCGGTGTCAGGATCACCACTTCCACCCAGGGATCTCCAAATAAGTGCAGTGTCTCTGCTGTCTTTGCCTCTGGTCTTCAACCCACGGCCTACAAGCTGGTCTCTTACGTTACAAGGACAAACCCAGGTTTGTCCTCCAGGTTCCAGGCCAACTCAGTCTCTTGATAAGATGACGTCTTCCATGTTGTTGAGGGTTCAAAACTGGATCTGTGCTGTACCCATCCCAACTAGCAACATGGACTCTTTTCCATTTTTATGTCTGCAACATTGTCTAGCCTCTCCAATGGTAGTTCTGTGGCTCAACCCCATTGTCTACGTACTGGACCCTACTCGGTTCACAGGTGCCATACTGAAGACCCTAAGATAAACAACTCAATGTCCAGCTCACCCACTTGTTTTTCCAAAAATATATAAATCCGGGATGCACGGAAGCCATGCCATGATGAAGGAGTAATCCGAAACGCGTAGGCCATAGTTCCACCTGTGATACGCCAAGTCTACCACGACATACACTTCATGTGCATTGAATGTTTTTAAAGATGAAGAAAATAAAGGTGACGTGATTTTTATTTTAAAACCGGAGTATGCTGGAATTTGTTGTATACTGAAGACCCTGCCTCTGTCCTACGGAGACATCTTGGGGCTTTTTGGATCTATGGAACCAGCTACCCCCAATGGCCAGGGGCGAGACTTCTGCACTACAAATACAGGAGGAAAGCACTGAAGTACATTTAAACTCATAAATAATGATTCTGGAAGGGGGCAAATACTTTTTTTATAATGCTTACATTGGATGTGAATAGAAAGAAATAATAATAATTGTGGCTCCTGCTGGGTTGTCGATATAATTGGGTGATGGTTCTGCTGCGGATTGTGTCCTCTGGGAGGTAGAACGCCGAGCATGTACTGGGAGATGGTAATAATTGACCTCCCGGGTCTGAAGCCTCCATGATATGTACAATATATATATATATATATATATATATATATATATATATATATATATAGTGTGTGTGTAACAAAGAATGGACTGAATGAGACACGTGCGGCACCGCAGCATCACACAAACCCCTGACAGATGCACTCCATGAAGGTTATATGAAAGTCTGCTCTGTGACTTTAAGCCGTCAGCATAGAATCGATGCAGATTATGGATAATAACATTCCTATGGGGTCTGACAGATGTAGCAGTGCTGACTACTGAGTCCCCGCTGTGTGAGGCTAGGGATAATGCATGCTCAAAACACTCTGACTATAGATAATATTAGATCAGGAGTATACAGAGCCCAAGACAAGACTAAGAAGCATCCAAAGACCAGGCTAAACAGAGCCCTAGGTCAGAACTAGATACAGCCCAAGACAGGACTAGACACAATACAGGACAAGGCCAGACACAGCCCAAGGATAGGTCTAGACACGGCCCAAAAGAAGGCTACACCAGGCCAATACAGGACTAGATACAGTCCAATACAGGACTAGATACAGTCCAAGACAGGACTAGACACAATCTAGGACAGGGTCAGACTCAGCCCAAGAATAGGTCTAGACACGGCCCAATACAGGACTAGATACAGTCCAAGACAGGACTAGATACAGCCCAAGACAGGACAAGGTCAGACACAGCCCAAGACCAGGACTAGATACAGTCCAAGGACAGGACTAGACTCAATCCAGGACAAGGTCAGACACCGCCCAAGACCAGGACTAGATACAGTCCAAGACAGGACTAGACCCGATCCAGGACAGGGTCAGACACAGCCCAAGAATAGGTCTAGACACAGCCCAAGGCCAGGCTACACACAGCCCAATACAGGACTAGATACAGCCCAAGGACAGGAATAGACACAATCCAGGACAAGGCCAGACACAATCCAGGACAAGGCCAGACACAACCCAAGACCATGACTGAACACAATCCAAGACAGGCGAGGACTTCAGCGAAGACTAGGACCAGATCAGGACAACCAAGAACTTCCATCATATTAAACCTCAAAGAGAACACAAAACAGCACCGAGCAAAAACCGATGATAGTGTAGTAATTTTTAAAATATGGTTGGTACAAAAAAGTATAAAAAGTAATAATATCTATTTAGACCCGATGGCCTCTCACCTGTTCAGGTTGTGAAACTGACGTGCACAACCACGTGTAAGGGAACATTCACACAGAGTAACGCCGAGCGTGTATCACAGTCGTACACGCCAGCGCTACGGCAGGCTGCCGAACACTTCCCTTTAACTTCAATGGGAGCGCTCTTAATGGGTTCAGTCTGTAAAGAAAGAATAAATAATTGTGTTATCAGCTGCTAAAATGTGTATACAATTTTTTGGGACACCCTTTATATGCGCGCGCATATATATGGGACACCCTGTATATGCGCGCGCATATATATGTGAGCGCATATATATGCGAGACCCTGTATATGTGCACGTATATATATGGGACACCCGCGCCCATGTGCGCGCGCGGTTTTTTTGGAAACCCTGTATTTGCGAGTGCATATACTGTATATCTCAGACTGAATCTGGCTCAGACCTCTCAGACTGATTCTCGCTCTGACCTCTCATACTGATTCCGGTTCTGACCTTTCATACTGCTTCTGGCTCTGACCTCTCAAACTGATTCTGGCTCTGACCTCTCAGACTGATTCTGGCTCTGATCTCTCATACTGATTCTGGCTCTGATCTCTCATACTGATTCTGGTTCTGACATCTTATATTGCTTCTGGCTCTGACCTCTCAGACTGCTTCTAGCTCTGACGTCTCATACTAATTCTTGCTCTGACCTCTCAGACTGATTCTGGCTCTGACCTCTCATACTGCCTCTGGCTCTGACCTCTCATACCGATTCTGGCTCTGACCTCTCAGACTGATTCTGGCTCTGACCTCATACTAATTCTGACTCTGACCTCTCAGACTGATTCTGGCTCTGACATCTCATACTGCTTCTGGCTCTGACCTCTCAGACTGATTCCGGCTCTGACCTCTCAGTCTGATTCCGGCTCTGACCTCTCAGACTAATTCTGGCTCTGACCTCTCAGTCTGATTCTGGCTCTGACCTTTCATACTTATTTTGGCTCTGACCTCTCATACTGATTCTGGCTCTGACCTCTAATACTGATTCTGGCTCTGACCTCTCAGACTCATTCTGGCTCTGACCTCTCAGTCTGATTCTGGTTTTGACCTCTCATACTGATTCTGGCTCTGACCTTTCATACTGATTCTGGCTCTGACCTCTCAGACTGATTCTGGCTCTGACCTCTCATACTGATTCTGGCTCAGACCTCTCAGACTGATTCTCGCTCTGACCTCTCATACTAATTCTGGCTCTGACCTTTCAGACTGATTCTGGCTCTGACCTCTCATACTAATTCCGGCTCTGACCTCTCAGACTGATTCTGGCTCTGACGTCTCATACTGCTTCTGGCTCTGACCTTTCAGACTGATTCCGACTCTGACCTCTCATACTGATTCCAGCTCTGACCTCTCAGACTGATTCTGGCTCTGATCTCTCATACTGATTATGGCTCTCACCTCTCAGACTGCTTCTGGCTCAGACCTCTCAGACTGATTCTGGCTCTGATCTCTCATACTGATTCTGGCTCCGACCTCTCAGTCTGATTCCGGGCTCTGACCTCATACTAATTCTGACTCTGACCTCTCAGACTGATTCTGGCTCTGACCTCTCATACTTCTTCTGGCTCTGACCTCTCATACCGATTCTGGCTCTGGCCTCTCAGTCTGATTCTGGCTCTGACCTCTCATACTTATTCTGGCTCTGACCTCTCAGATTCTGGCTATGGCCTCTCAGTCTGATTTTGGCTCTGACCTCTCATACTGATTCTGGCTTTGACCTTTCAGACTGATTCTGGCTCTGACCTCTCATACTAATTCTGGCTCTGACCTCTCAGGCTGATTCTGGCTCTGACATCTCATACTGCTTCTGCCTCTGACTTTTCAGACTGATTCCGGCTTTGACCTCTCATACTGATTCCAGCTCTGACCTCTCAGACTGATTCTGGCTCTGATCTCTCATACTGATTCTGGCTCTGACCTCTCATACTGATTCTTGCTCTTACCTCTCGTACTGATTCCAGTTCAGACCTTTCATACTGCTTCTGGCTCTGACCTCTCAGACTTATTCTGGCTCTGACCTCTCAGACTTATTCTGGCTCTGACCTCTCAGACTGATTCTGGCTCAGACCTCTCAGACTGATTCTCGCTCTGACCTCTCATACTGATTCTGGCTCTGACCTTTCAGACTGATTCTGGCTCTGACCTCTCATACTAATTCTGGCTCTGACCTCTCAGACTGATTCTGGCTCTGACGTCTCATACTGCTTCTGGCTCTGACCTTTCAGACTGATTCCGACTCTGACCTCTCATACTGATTCCAGCTCTGACCTCTCAGACTGATTCTGGCTCTGATCTCTCATACTGATTATGGCTCTCAACTCTCAGACTGCTTCTGGCTCAGACCTCTCAGACTGATTCTGGCTCTGACCTCTCAGACTGATTCTGGCTCTGACCTCTCATACTTCTTCTGGCTCTGACCTCTCATACCGATTCTGGCTCTGGCCTCTCAGTCTGATTCTGGCTCTGACCTCTCATACTTATTCTGGCTCTGACCTTTCAGACTGATTCCGACTCTGACCTCTCATACTGATTCCAGCTCTGACCTCTCAGACTGATTCTGGCTCTGATCTCTCATACTGATTATGGCTCTCACCTCTCAGACTGCTTCTGGCTCAGACCTCTCAGACTGATTCTGGCTCTGATCTCTCATACTGATTCTGGCTCCGACCTCTCAGTCTGATTCCGGGCTCTGACCTCATACTAATTCTGACTCTGACCTCTCAGACTGATTCTGGCTCTGACCTCTCATACTTCTTCTGGCTCTGACCTCTCATACCGATTCTGGCTCTGGCCTCTCAGTCTGATTCTGGCTCTGACCTCTCATACTTATTCTGGCTCTGACCTCTCAGACTGATTCTGGATCTGACCTCTCGTACTGATTCTAGTTCTGACCTTTCATACTGCTTCTGGCTCTGACCTCTCATACCGGTTCTGGCTCAGACCTCTGAGACTTATTCTGGCTCTGACCTCTCAGACTGATTCTGGCTCTGACCTCTCATACTAATTCTGGCTCTAACCTCCAAGTCTGATTCTGGCTTTGACCTCTCATACTGATTCTGGCTCTGGCCTCTCAGACTGATTCTGGCTCTGACCTCTGTCTCATTCTGGCTCTGACCTTTCATACTGATTCTGGCTCTGACCTCTCATACGATTTCTGGCACTGGCCTCTCAGTCTGATTCTGGCTCTGACCTCTCATACCGATTCTGGCTCTGACCTCTCAGACTGATTCTGGCTCTGACCTCTCATACTAATTCTGACTCTGACCTCTCAGACTGATTCTGGCTCTGACATCTCATACTGCTTCTGGCTCTGACCTCTCAGACTGATTCCGACTCTGACCTCTCAGTCTGATTCCGGCTCTGACCTCTCAGACTGATTCTGGCTCTGACCTTTCATACTTATTTTGGCTCTGACCTCTCATACTGATTCTGGCTCTGACCTCTCATACTGAATCTGGCTCTGACCTCTCAGACTCATTCTGGCTCTGACCTCTCAGTCTGATTCTGGTTTTGACCTCTCATACTGATTCTGGCTCTGACCTCTCAGTCTGATTCCGGCTCTGACCTCTCAGTCTGATTCCGGGCTCTGACTTCTCATACTGATTACGGCTTTGACCTCTCATACTAATTCTGGCTCTGACCTCTCAGGCTGATTCTGGCTCTGACGTCTCATACTGCTTCTGCCTCTGACTTTTCAGACTGATTCCGGCTCTGACCTCTCATACTGATTCCAGCTCTGACCTCTCAGACTGATTCTGACTCTGATCTCTCATACTGATTCTGGCTCTGACCTCTCATACTGATTCTTGCTCTTACCTCTCGTACTGATTCCAGTTCAGACCTTTCATACTGCATCTGGCTCTGACCTCTCAGACTTATTCTAGCTCTGACCTCTCAGACTGATTCTGGATCTGACCTCTCGTACTGATTCTAGTTCTGACCTTTCATACTGCTTTTGGCTCTGACCTCTCATACCGGTTCTGGCTCAGACCTATGAGACTTATTCTGACTCTGACCTCTCAGACTGATTCTGGCTCTGACCTCTCATACTAATTCTGGCTCTAACCTCCAAGTCTGATTCTGGCTTTGACCTCTCATACTGATTCTGGCTCTGGCCTCTCAGACTGATTCTGGCTCTGACCTCTCAGTCTCATTCTGGCTCTGACCTTTCATACTGATTCTGGCTCTGACCTCTCATACGATTTCTGGCACTGGCCTCTCAGTCTGATTCTGGCTCTGACCTCTCATACCAATTCTGGCTCTGACCTCTCAGACTGATTCTGGCTCTGACCTCTCATACTAATTCTGACTCTGACCTCTCAGACTGATTCTGGCTCTGACATCTCATACTGCTTCTGGCTCTGACCTCTCAGACTGATTCCGACTCTGACCTCTCAGTCTGATTCCGGCTCTGACCTCTCAGACTAATTCTCGCTCTGACCTCTCAGTCTGATTCTGGCTCTGACCTTTCATACTTATTTTGGCTCTGACCTCTCATACTGATTCTGGCTCTGACCTCTCATACTGATTCTGGCTCTGACCTCTCAGACTCATTCTGGCTCTGACCTCTCAGTCTGATTCTGGTTTTGACCTCTCATACTGATTCTGGCTTTGACCTTTCATACTGATTCTGGCTCTGACCTCTCAGACTGATTCTGGCTCAGACCTCTCTGACTGATTCTCGCTATGACCTCTCATACTGATTCTGGCTCTGACCTTTCAGACTGATTCTGGCTCTGACCTCTCATACTAATTCTGGCTCTGACCTCTCAGACTGATTCTGGCTCTGACGTCTCATACTGCTTCTGGCTCTGACCTTTCAGACTGATTCCGGTTCTGACCTCTCATACTGATTCCAGCTCTGACCTCTCAGACTGATTCTGGCTCTGATCTCTCATACTGATTCTGGCTCTGACCTCTTATACTGATTCTTGCTCTTACCTCTTGTACTGATTCCAGTTCAGACCTTTCATACTGCATCTGGCTCTGACCTCTCAGACTTTTTCTAGCTCTGACCTCTCAGACTGATTCTGGATCTGACCTCTCGTACTGATTCTAGTTCTGACCTTTCATACTGCTTCTGGCTCTGACCTCTCATACCGGTTCTGGCTCAGACCTCTGAGACTTATTCTGACTCTGACCTCTCAGACTGATTCTGGCTCTGACCTCTCATACTAATTCTGGCTCTAACCTCCAAGTCTGATTCTGGCTTTGACCTCTCATACTGATTCTGGCTCTGGCCTCTCAGACTGATTCTGGCTCTGACCTCTCAGTCTCATTCTGGCTCTGACCTTTCATACTGATTCTGGCTCTGACCTCTCATACGATTTCTGGCACTGGCCTCTCAGTCTGATTCTGGCTCTGACCTCTCATACCAATTCTGGCTCTGACCTCTCAGACTGATTCTGGCTCTGACCTCTCATACTAATTCTGACTCTGACCTCTCAGACTGATTCTGGCTCTGACATCTCATACTGCTTCTGCCTCTGACTTTTCAGACTGATTCCGGCTTTGACCTCTCATACTGATTCCAGCTCTGACCTCTCAGACTGATTCTGGCTCTGATCTCTCATACTGATTCTGGCTCTGACCTCTCATACTGATTCTTGCTCTTACCTCTCGTACTGATTCCAGTTCAGACCTTTCATACTGCTTCTGGCTCTGACCTCTCAGACTTATTCTGGCTCTGACCTCTCAGACTTATTCTGGCTCTGACCTCTCAGACTGATTCTGGCTCAGACCTCTCAGACTGATTCTCGCTCTGACCTCTCATACTGATTCTGGCTCTGACCTTTCAGACTGATTCTGGCTCTGACCTCTCATACTAATTCTGGCTCTGACCTCTCAGACTGATTCTGGCTCTGACGTCTCATACTGCTTCTGGCTCTGACCTTTCAGACTGATTCCGACTCTGACCTCTCATACTGATTCCAGCTCTGACCTCTCAGACTGATTCTGGCTCTGATCTCTCATACTGATTATGGCTCTCAACTCTCAGACTGCTTCTGGCTCAGACCTCTCAGACTGATTCTGGCTCTGATCTCTCATACTGATTCTGGCTCCGACCTCTCAGTCTGATTCCGGGCTCTGACCTCATACTAATTCTGACTCTGACCTCTCAGACTGATTCTGGCTCTGACCTCTCATACTTCTTCTGGCTCTGACCTCTCATACCGATTCTGGCTCTGGCCTCTCAGTCTGATTCTGGCTCTGACCTCTCATACTTATTCTGGCTCTGACCTTTCAGACTGATTCCGACTCTGACCTCTCATACTGATTCCAGCTCTGACCTCTCAGACTGATTCTGGCTCTGATCTCTCATACTGATTATGGCTCTCACCTCTCAGACTGCTTCTGGCTCAGACCTCTCAGACTGATTCTGGCTCTGATCTCTCATACTGATTCTGGCTCCGACCTGTCAGTCTGATTCCGGGCTCTGACCTCATACTAATTCTGACTCTGACCTCTCAGACTGATTCTGGCTCTGACCTCTCATACTTCTTCTGGCTCTGACCTCTCATACCGATTCTGGCTCTGGCCTCTCAGTCTGATTCTGGCTCTGACCTCTCATACTTATTCTGGCTCTGACCTCTCAGACTGATTCTGGATCTGACCTCTCGTACTGATTCTAGTTCTGACCTTTCATACTGCTTCTGGCTCTGACCTCTCATACCGGTTCTGGCTCAGACCTCTGAGACTTATTCTGGCTCTGACCTCTCAGACTGATTCTGGCTCTGACCTCTCATACTAATTCTGGCTCTAACCTCCAAGTCTGATTCTGGCTTTGACCTCTCATACTGATTCTGGCTCTGGCCTCTCAGACTGATTCTGGCTCTGACCTCTGTCTCATTCTGGCTCTGACCTTTCATACTGATTCTGGCTCTGACCTCTCATACGATTTCTGGCACTGGCCTCTCAGTCTGATTCTGGCTCTGACCTCTCATACCGATTCTGGCTCTGACCTCTCAGACTGATTCTGGCTCTGACCTCTCATACTAATTCTGACTCTGACCTCTCAGACTGATTCTGGCTCTGACATCTCATACTGCTTCTGGCTCTGACCTCTCAGACTGATTCCGACTCTGACCTCTCAGTCTGATTCCGGCTCTGACCTCTCAGACTGATTCTGGCTCTGACCTTTCATACTTATTTTGGCTCTGACCTCTCATACTGAATCTGGCTCTGACCTCTCAGACTCATTCTGGCTCTGACCTCTCAGTCTGATTCTGGTTTTGACCTCTCATACTGATTCTGGCTCTGACCTCTCAGTCTGATTCCGGCTCTGACCTCTCAGTCTGATTCCGGGCTCTGACTTCTCATACTGATTACGGCTTTGACCTCTCATACTAATTCTGGCTCTGACCTCTCAGGCTGATTCTGGCTCTGACGTCTCATACTGCTTCTGCCTCTGACTTTTCAGACTGATTCCGGCTCTGACCTCTCATACTGATTCCAGCTCTGACCTCTCAGACTGATTCTGACTCTGATCTCTCATACTGATTCTGGCTCTGACCTCTCATACTGATTCTTGCTCTTACCTCTCGTACTGATTCCAGTTCAGACCTTTCATACTGCATCTGGCTCTGACCTCTCAGACTTATTCTAGCTCTGACCTCTCAGACTGATTCTGGATCTGACCTCTCGTACTGATTCTAGTTCTGACCTTTCATACTGCTTTTGGCTCTGACCTCTCATACCGGTTCTGGCTCAGACCTATGAGACTTATTCTGACTCTGACCTCTCAGACTGATTCTGGCTCTGACCTCTCATACTAATTCTGGCTCTAACCTCCAAGTCTGATTCTGGCTTTGACCTCTCATACTGATTCTGGCTCTGGCCTCTCAGACTGATTCTGGCTCTGACCTCTCAGTCTCATTCTGGCTCTGACCTTTCATACTGATTCTGGCTCTGACCTCTCATACGATTTCTGGCACTGGCCTCTCAGTCTGATTCTGGCTCTGACCTCTCATACCAATTCTGGCTCTGACCTCTCAGACTGATTCTGGCTCTGACCTCTCATACTAATTCTGACTCTGACCTCTCAGACTGATTCTGGCTCTGACATCTCATACTGCTTCTGGCTCTGACCTCTCAGACTGATTCCGACTCTGACCTCTCAGTCTGATTCCGGCTCTGACCTCTCAGACTAATTCTCGCTCTGACCTCTCAGTCTGATTCTGGCTCTGACCTTTCATACTTATTTTGGCTCTGACCTCTCATACTGATTCTGGCTCTGACCTCTCATACTGATTCTGGCTCTGACCTCTCAGACTCATTCTGGCTCTGACCTCTCAGTCTGATTCTGGTTTTGACCTCTCATACTGATTCTGGCTTTGACCTTTCATACTGATTCTGGCTCTGACCTCTCAGACTGATTCTGGCTCAGACCTCTCTGACTGATTCTCGCTATGACCTCTCATACTGATTCTGGCTCTGACCTTTCAGACTGATTCTGGCTCTGACCTCTCATACTAATTCTGGCTCTGACCTCTCAGACTGATTCTGGCTCTGACGTCTCATACTGCTTCTGGCTCTGACCTTTCAGACTGATTCCGGTTCTGACCTCTCATACTGATTCCAGCTCTGACCTCTCAGACTGATTCTGGCTCTGATCTCTCATACTGATTCTGGCTCTGACCTCTCATACTGATTCTTGCTCTTACCTCTTGTACTGATTCCAGTTCAGACCTTTCATACTGCATCTGGCTCTGACCTCTCAGACTTTTTCTAGCTCTGACCTCTCAGACTGATTCTGGATCTGACCTCTCGTACTGATTCTAGTTCTGACCTTTCATACTGCTTCTGGCTCTGACCTCTCATACCGGTTCTGGCTCAGACCTCTGAGACTTATTCTGACTCTGACCTCTCAGACTGATTCTGGCTCTGACCTCTCATACTAATTCTGGCTCTAACCTCCAAGTCTGATTCTGGCTTTGACCTCTCATACTGATTCTGGCTCTGGCCTCTCAGACTGATTCTGGCTCTGACCTCTCAGTCTCATTCTGGCTCTGACCTTTCATACTGATTCTGGCTCTGACCTCTCATACGATTTCTGGCACTGGTCTCTCAGTCTGATTCTGGCTCTGACCTCTCATACCAATTCTGGCTCTGACCTCTCAGACTGATTCTGGCTCTGACCTCTCATACTAATTCTGACTCTGACCTCTCAGACTGATTCTGGCTCTGACATCTCATACTGCTTCTGGCTCTGACCTCTCAGACTGATTCCGACTCTGACCTCTCAGTCTGATTCTGGCTCTGACCTCTCAGACTAATTCTCGCTCTGACCTCTCAGTCTGATTCTGGCTCTGACCTGTCATACTTATTTTGGCTCTGACCTCTCATACTGATTCTGGCTCTGACCTCTCATACTGATTCTGGCTCTGACCTCTCAGACTCATTCTGGCTCTGACCTCTCAGTCTGATTCTGGTTTTGACCTCTCATACTGATTCTGGCTTTGACCTTTCATACTGATTCTGGCTCTGACCTCTCAGACTGATTCTGGCTCAGACCTCTCAGACTGATTCTCGCTATGACCTCTCATACTGATTCTGGCTCTGACCTTTCAGACTGATTCTGGCTCTGACCTCTCATACTAATTCTGGCTCTGACCTCTCAGACTGATTCTGGCTCTGACGTCTCATACTGCTTCTGGCTCTGACCTTTCAGACTGATTCCGGTTCTGACCTCTCATACTGATTCCGGCTCTGACCTCTCAGACTGATTCTGGCTCTGATCTCTAATACTGATTATGGCTCTCACCTCTCAGACTGCTTCTGGCTCAGACCTCTCAGACTGATTCTGGTTCTGATCTCTCATACTGATTCTGGCTCCGACCTCTCAGTCTGATTCCGGGCTCTGAACTCTCCTACTGCTTCTGGCTCTGACCTCTCATACTTCTTCTGGCTCTGACCTCTCATACCGATTCTGGCTCTGACCACTCAGACTGATTCTGGCTCTGGCCTCTCAGTCTGATTCTGGCTCTGGCCTCTCAGTCTGATTCTGGCTCTGACCTCTCATACTGATTCTGGCTCTGACCTCTCAGATTCTGGCTATGGCCTCTCAGTCTGATTTTGGCTCTGACCTCTCATACTGATTCTGGCTCTGACCTCTCATACTGATTCTGGCTCTGACCTTTCATACTGATTCTGGCTCTGACCTCTCATACTAATTCTGGCTCTGACCTCTCAGTCTGATTCTGGCTCTGACCTCTCATACTGATTATGGCTCTGACCTCTCAGACTCATTCTGGCTCTGACCTCTCAGACTCATTCTGGCTCTGACCTCTCAGACTGATTCTGGCTCTGAATTCTCAGACTCATTTTGGCTCTGACCTCTCAGACTGATTCTGGCTCTGACCTCTCAGACTGATTCTGGCTCTGACCTCTCGTACTGATTCCAGTTCTGACCTTTCATATTGATTCAAGCTCTGACATCTCAGTCTGATTCTGGCTCTGACTTCTCAGTCTAATTCCGGCTCTGACTTCTCAGTCTGATTCCGGGCTCTGACTTCTCATACTGATTACGGCTTTGACCTCTCATACTAATTCTGGCTCTGACCTCTCAGTCTGATTCCGGGCTCTGACTTCTCATACTGATTACGGCTCTGACCTCTCATACTGATTCCAGCTCTGACCTCTCAGACTGATTCTGGCTC